>NW_017728929.1:1596398-1625566 GCF_001723895.1 Crocodylus porosus | reverse complement strand
GATCCTATGACCCCAGCTGACTTCCTGCCCTTTGGGCAGGGGGCTGGACTCGATCTCCCGAGGTCCCTTCCAGCCCTAATGTCTATGAAATCTATGTACTCTAGAATATAGCCAAAACTTCAAGAGCAAAACAAATCCTGACCACAAGGAGTCAAGCAGGACACAACTCTTGACCATTAACAGCTTGTAAGAGAATTATTTATAGAAGACATAATATGAACATTTTATTGTTCAAGGTTACCAAAGATTACATGCCTTGGCACATGATTTTGGTACTTTCACTTTCAGCAGTTCATACTACAGAGAGGAAGAATATTCTACCCCAAGCAGCAGTCGGAAAGTCCTGAAATAGCAGAGGTAAAACGGCCTATAGCATTATTTTAAAATTAAAATGGACTTTACAGCCACTTAATCTAGACAAGTCCTGGCCTTCAGCTCTTTGCTACAATCCCTGCAATATATTCTGCTAGGATGGTGGCTGCCAGACTGTTTGGGGGAGTGAACCTAGGATATCTGGGGGAGGGAGGTTGGGGAATAAGGTGGCGGGGGCAGGCACAACCATGTACTGTGTGAAAAAAAACAAAGCTTGAGTTCTTTTCCTGATTCTGCATTGAATTGTGTGTGACCTCACATGGGTCATTAGGCTTTTTGATTTTTGGAGGCTCCTGGCATCGAGGATCTTCTGAAGAATGCCTTGTATTCAAAAGTCTTTCTAACATTTATTTAACCAACTTCTTGGGTGGAAATAAGATATCACTCTAAATAAAATCCTTGCCTCTCACACTTGGAAACTACAATGAGCACTCTAGAAACTCTAGTGTAGTCAAGTAGCCTCAAGATGTTTTAGTATTTTGTAGCTCTGAAACTTAACCCCACCCCCAATTCTGTTTAAGATGTCACTGCCTGAAAGGTTATCTGTGGCTTCATTTCACTTATGGGGTTTATGGGTGCAGTGACACCGCAAAATGACCACCTTTTAAATTGGATGGTAACATTTACACAAACTAAAACAGAAGGGTAGATTAAAAATATATATGCTTTTTTTTTTAATATATTGGGAGTAGTCTACGCGTAATGATGCATGGGTTAACTAATTTCCAAAAGCCTTTGAAAAACAAATGGACTTTTTTTAGTGTCTCAGCTTTAAAGTTGCACGTTTTGTATTCAGGACTGTATCTTCATTTTCATGACTAATTCTCTCTTAAATGATCAAAAATATAGACTGCTTAATATTCTCAGTCTTAAGCACTGTTTTCATGTGGAATTTGCTTTAGTTTCAAGGCATTAAACAGCTCTACTTCTTGCTATTGGTATGCATGAAGCAGGCTACATCTTGAAATTAAGTTAAAGCCATGAAAGAAAGTGTTTTAACAGCATATGTTTTGGGGTTTCTTTTGGTTTATTCCGAAAAATAAACTAGCTAAAGTGATGGTCAGTATAAATACGTGACCTTTAGCTAAGTCTTAATTGCTCTGCTTCTGTGC
The DNA here is from genome assembly GCF_001723895.1 of Crocodylus porosus. Lineage (NCBI taxonomy): Eukaryota > Metazoa > Chordata > Crocodylia > Crocodylidae > Crocodylus > Crocodylus porosus. Next base: position 1,624,082 of record NW_017728929.1, on the reverse strand, counting down.
ATAATGGTGGCTCTCTCCTAATGCTGAACTAAGCTTTGCTGTAGCCCTCTACAGGGTCTGAGCCTGTGTTTATTACAGAGTAAACACAAGATTTATCTATGCAGCAAAACAGATGTGAATAACACAGGTGCGCATACCTGCATTAGCTTTGAACTGTGCTATCTAGTCATCCATGACTAGATAGCACAGGTAGCAACAATAATGAAGACAACGGGATGTAGTCTTGTACAGGCGTTCTGTGAACCCTAAATACATACTTGGGCTGCTAGCCTGTGCTGCCAGCTAACATACACTCTCACCCATGCTACGAACACACCTGCATTTTGATGCGTAGTCAAGAAGGATGTTATAAAGAAAGTTATTCTGGAAAAATGAAAGCCTAGCAATTGTTCTGGAATAAAATTATTTTTATTCCAAAATAGGGTGGAGATAAGCTATTTTGGGGTAGTTTGTGCTCCAATAGCTATTCTGCTCCATCTCCCTTCTGCTGATCAAACGTTGCCAGTGTCCTTACTTTCAGTTTAGGGTTGTGTGCAATCCCATTGAAGTCAATGGGATGATGTGCAGTGTCTAAGGATTCTGGCCTCCTAGAGACTAATTGTTTTTCAGAGGCAAGTAATTTTTGCAGAAGAGCCATATTATATCATAGCTTTGCTCCTTTTTTATTTTGGAAGAGGGAGAGCAAGAAAAAGGGATTAACATTGAGAGTTTAGTACAAAGCTCCATTCGGATGACCAAATAAGCAACTGTGCATGTTTCCCAGCATTGTCCGCATCACGAACTCGCTGCTTCTCTTCAGCAGGAGCGGCAAACTGTGCAAAAGGACCTGGAGGGCAAAGCAGCAGGGATTTTCTCAAGTCAGAAGTGAGCCTCCTTTGCAGGTGTAGGAAGTTTATCCAGTGAGTCATTCGTTTTTGGCAGTTCTCCTTGACAAGTCGGTAGCTAAACTATCAGGGGAGGGAACTGCTACAGCTTTGTCCTTCCCCTAGCACCAAGGATATGCATCCAGATTGCCGGAGCACCTGGCTGCTGTACTAGATGTCAGTCGTGTGTCTGCGCTGGAAAGCCTACTGCAGAGGCGACCTAGGCGGCCAGGCCCTTATGCCAACAGCGCAACGTCAGGAAGACCCTCCCCGAGCGTGAGAAAGGAGAAGCTGGGCACGGCCATCCCGGTCCGTCTAAAAGGCCCTGGACGAGGCTAACAGCTCGTGCCGCCACAGCCCCTTTCACTCACGCTGCGCTTCACAACCAGCTGCCGCCTCTGTCCCGCAGCGCTGGGGGCGCCGGGGACAGCGAGGGCCGGGGGGGTTCGGGCGGCCTTTTGCTGCCCGCAAAGCAACAGCGACTATGCTTGTCTGGCGGGTGCGACCCAAAACGTCCCTGCGCCCCAGTCTGGACCTCTGCTTACTCCCTACGCGGCGCACCGCGCCAGGTAAGCCACAGGGCGCCCTGCGGGGACGCCGTGTGCTGGCTGCGTCCCAGCCGCACTCAGGGACACGACCGGGCAGGCACAGCGCGGAGAAAATCCGCACCCCTACGCTAGCTCCATTGGGCGTTCCCGCAGAGCCTCTTGCCCAATGAGCGAGCACAAGCCGCGCCACGTGCTTCAGGCCTCGGTTGCGCCGCCAATAGGCAATGGGCTGAGCCACCTGTCTCAAGTCAGTAGGGGGAGGGGGAGTCCCTCACTCCGCCTCCTCGTGCTACCCCCCCCGTCTGTTTGTTCTCGCACGTGCGGAAGGTCACGTGACGCGAAGGGGTGCGCAGCCCTGGGGCGCGTCACGTGACCGAGAGCGGAAGCGCTTGGCCTCTATGGTTCCCTCTATGGTGGTGGCCTGTTTCCACCCCTTCCCCCTGTTCTCTATGGTCGGGTCGGCGCCGCGGGGCCGATGGGAGCCTGGCGGACTCTGTGCATTCTTCCCCTATTACCTCACTGCCAGGGAGGAGGCTGCCGGGATCGCGGAGGACCGAGGTCCTGCCTTGTCCCAGTCCTCCAGCCCCTGCGCGCCCGCCGGCCCCGGCCCGGCCCGGCCCGGCCCGGCCCCGCGCCGGGGGGAGGGGGTAGCCCGGCCCCGCGACGGCCCGTGACGCGCTCTCCCATTGCAGGCGCGGGTCAGGAATGGGCCGAGAGCGTGGGACCGCCCTGGCCGCCTCCCAGTAGCCGCCGCCCCCGGCCGGCCGGGCCCCCGCCGCCTGCTCCCGGTGAGTGCAGGGCTCTGCGGGCCGCCGTGGCAGCCAGGCTGTGCCCCGCCGGCCCCTGGGGCCCGTGAGGCCTGTGGCCAAGTCGGCCAGGCCTGGGTTTCCTGCCTCCTGGCACTGCCCCAGGCCGGGGTGCAGTTGAGAACTGGGGGCGGTCGTACTCCCACGAGCTGCGCCTTGAGTTGGAGGATCACAGGGAGGGGGAATGCTGCTCTGGGAGGTGCCTGTGCTGCGTGACTCCTGCTCCTGCTTGGCCCCTGGTCTGTGCCCGGGGAAGCAGGTAGAACCAGGCTTCTGCCCCCAGCGGAGCTGCAGAAAGGACGGGCTCTACCTCGTGGAGACCTTTTTGCTGTTGCCATGTAGTGGACTGTGCCTCCTTCACCACAGAAAAGAGGTGCTGAAGTGGCAAATTTGATCTTTGTCGTAGAAACGTGCTGGTTTGGACAAAGGCTTGATTGCTGGGATGGCTGTGATGGAGGATAAGTGAAAGGAAAGAGCTTTCTGCAGCTCCTAAGTGATGCCCTTCGCTGAGAGAGGCATCGGCCGTTGATCTGTGTGCAGCCCTTCTGTGTTCACAGGTTGGTCTGACCTGTTCCAGAGCCCCTGGAGAGATGGGAGGGGTGGGGTGAAGGACTTCCCTCTGTGACTTTTCTCTCCATAATTGCATGTACCAAGAACTTGGCTTTTCTTCTTGTGAATAAAGGCTTGCTGTCTCACCTTTTGTGAAACACCTGCATGTTTCTTTTTCCTGATTGCAGACAGCGCATCCCAGCTATTGCTGTGGGCTCATATGGCAGCTAGCACTGAAGCCTAATGTGAAAATTGAACACTTGCTTTTCTTTCCTTTGCTTAGCATTTTATCAAGCTTCTTCCCAATGCAATAAGGATGGTGTTGGAGCTGGTAGAGGGCTGAGTAATTCTAGTTACCCTTTGAAGTCACTAGGGAATTGTCCCTGTTGCTTCTGTCCTATGTCTAGTCTAGTTTTAAGAGTCAGGGATCCCTAGACATTTTCAGTGGAAACATGCCAAATGGAACTTCTCTGACTAGTTGTGCAGCTATACACGATTGGCCAACCTTTGTGGCAAATAAGCTAATCACATAGAGAAGGTTTAAGTTGTTGCCTAGGTACAAAACAGTGGTCCTCCTATGTATACATACTCAGTTCACCCATCAGTTAAATATTTGAAGGACATAGAAGGACAGTCCAATGATAGAGTGTTAGTCAGGACTAGAGACCTGGGTTGGATTTCTAGCTCTGTGAAGCCTCCTTTGTGACTTTGGGCAACTCAGTCTCTGCTTTCCTTCTCAGTCTGTAAACTAGGGATGATTTTTCTTTTCTTGATAGGGATATGGTGGAAATAAACGTGTTAAACTTTGTGAGGTGCACCAGTATTAGGGTAGTGGAGCTGTGTTCTTGCATTTGTAGGTTTTTACCCCCTGATGCTTAGTCCTTACCTATCTGCACACTTGCCTGCAATCCCTTCCTGCCCTACACAGGGCCTGAATTTCTCTATTTATTCTGCCCCTTCCAAAGCTGCGTGAAGCAACATCCAGTTCCGCTTCCGTGAGTTGAACTAGTATTCTATCCTGTGCATGTAGCCCTCTTCCCTTGAGAGTATGCTGAATTAAACTCTCCTCACTGAATAGTGATTGCTTTCCTTTGATCCCTCCTTCTCTGGTACTTAGCTATCTGTAGTCTTCCCCATCCACTTATTGCTACCCTAGGATGCCTGAAAGCCATATTAACTTCTCTGTCTGCTGGTTCTAAGTCCCGGGATATCTGCTTAAGTTGGGGCAGTCTGTTTTTATGAAATAGTGGTCCATAGTGGCAGCTCCATTTTTCCATACAAGAGCTCTAAACCAAAGGGAAAAGAGTCAGCAGCATAGCTCTCAACAAAACAGAGCATGCTTTTCAGGAAAGTGGGAAAGAGACATGTGTGAGAGAATTGCTGTGTGATCAAGTAATAGCCATTATGGGAGAGGCATTAGCCAGTATGGGAAAGAATGACCCAAAAGGGCAGTAAGTAGAATGGGAGCAGAGTCCAACAACTCTGCTTTTGCTTGGCGATTTTGACTTTCTGGTGTTGAATTTCCTCCTATTTAAGTATTCAATACATTTCACCTTATTAGCATGATAATGAAGCTTACATATTTTCACTGTCTGATATGAAACACCCACTCTTTGTACAATGAACTGGTTGTAGTCAGGATGTGCAGTTTTTTGCAAAGATGAATCTGTCTGACACTGTAAGAGAAGAGATGAAGTCTCTATTCCTTTCCAGCCCTGTGTAATACTCTTGTATTTTTATTGTATTTTATTTTTTTGCCAGGGTTCTGCAGTGCTTCAGGCAGCGAGTGTTGAATCAGGATGGGAAAAAGACGCTGTGTTCCTCCACTTGAGCCCAAGTTGGCAGCTGGCTGTTGTGGGGTTAAGAAACCCAAATTGTCTGGGAGTGGAACACACAGTCATGGGAACCAGGCCACAACTGTACCAGGCTCAAGTTCTGGTCCTCTTCAGAACCACCAGCATGTGGACGGGAATAATGGAAGGGAAAATGTATCTGACTTGACTTTGGGTCCTGGAAATTCCCCAATTACTCGAATGAATCCCACTTCGGGAGCTCTGAGCCCACTTTCCCGACCCAATGGAACTGCCAACAGTACCAAGAACCTGGTGGTGACAGCGGAGATGTGCTGCTACTGCTTTGATGTACTCTACTGTCATCTCTATGGTTTCCCTCAGCCACGACTTCCTCGATTTACCAATGACCCCTAGTGAGTAAATCCACATGTGCGGAAGGAAATCTTCACCCAGAGGTGTGATTTGGTTGGGAGGGAGATGGGTTCTTTGGGGAAAGTACGAAGTGGTACACAGGGGTACAAGGAGATGGTCTAGTCTTTGTAGGATTTCTTGTCAAAGAGAGAAAAGGGTACACCAGAAGAGGGGGAGGCTCCATTTGATTTGTTAGTGGATATGAGAAACATGGAGAGTGACCCTTCTGTTTCTTGTACAAATGTAGAGCATGTTTAATTTTAGAAACTTGGAGAAGAGTGCTAGTTTAGGCTAGTGGGGGTTGGGCTGCTTGAAACTTCTGTCTAATGAGCTGACACTATGTCCCCCTTACCAAGACCTAAAATGCTGACTTCTGGTGAAACTTATCCCAATACTTGATTTCTGACTGAAAGAATGGACTTTTGCAGTAACTGCCCTCCGTATGTAGCACAGTGCAGCTTTTACTGTGTGGTGCCTTTTCTGCAAATTGCACAAAAGAACTAACTGAAATCGAGAAACATTTTCAGAAGAGATTGAAATAAGCTGGTTGAAAGGTGGGGAGTCTACTTTGTGACAGATACTGTAAGGGACCAGACTTGCACATCTGTGGTGCAGATCTTGTGAAGGAACAAGGGAAGAGGCTTCTATTTGAGTGGGAAGAGCAGGGATTGAGAGAGACAAAGCTAGGAAGTTTAAGGTAGGAGAGCGTGAAGTGAATGCTGAATTGGTGGGAGTTGGGTGAGGGTGGGAATTACTTTTCTATACGTCAAAAAGGGTGGGCAAGGAGACAAAAGATTGAGCGGATGAGAATTTTGGCAGATGTGGAGTTGAAACTACTTGAAACAGGGAGTGGTGCAGAGATGTGGTGGTAGGCAGAAATGCAGCTTCAGGTGACTTGGAAAGAGCTGGAGAGTTTAAGTTCAAAGACAACACCAAGGTCCTGAATAAATAAGGTGTCTGAGAGGAAAGCCCAAAAAATGGATCTGTATTATGGAGGAGGATCCTCAAAGCTTTCCATATTCATACATTTAGTTGAAAGGTTGCGAGGAAACCATACGTTTACTTCATCAAGTTAAGCAGTGTGTGTGTGTTTGCACATGCGTGAGTTGAAAGACATTTAAAGGTGTTGGAGATGACTGAGAGGAAGAACATATGCAGGGAAAAAAGCAGTGAGCGGATTATTGAGCCGTGTAGAGGTCCTTGAAGAGGAGCTCTCACATAGAGGGGTTCCCAGGAAGGAGACTAGGTACATTTTTAATGTTTCAGCATAATGTAAATTAATTTTAAACCATTCTAAAAGTAGTTCTAGTGGCAAATATTGCTATGGATTTATTATTAAGTGTGCTGCATATCTCCATACCTTTTCAGTTGGGTGGAATCAGCATGATATAGGTTGCGCATCTGTCCACTTGTCCTCACAATAGGATTTGTACCACATGGTGTACACTACTACAGGATATTCCATTTAGTGTTATACATACAATTAAATTAAGAAATAGTTTGGACTAGGTAATGGAATAGTCCAGGGTAATACTTAGCAAGCTATTGCCATTTCCGTGACTCAGTAGATTTTTTCCCTCTAGAAAAGGGCATATTCATTTGTTTGTTGCTTGGTAGGAAATCATACTCTTTTCTACCCTCATGTCAACAATGCATGTTTACTTTTGTAAGCATCTTTCACACAAGCTCTATCACACAACCTTTTGATTTTTCTTTTTTTTAATCGGATAACTTCAAGCAATTCAAGTTTTTGACAGAACACCCTTTAGGAGGAAATGTTAACAACTCAAAAAAATTAAATGTTATGCTTCTGTTTTTATGGTGATATTTATCAAGGTCCTTGGGAGAGCAACAGTGCCACATATGTGGGCCCATCTCTTCCTTCCTCTGCTCAGTGAAAGTGCTGACCTGTTTTTACTTCTGTTTCAACTTCCCTGCTCCCTCCAAGCAAATGCTCTATTGCAGACCTTTAGGAAGAAGTGGGTCTCTGTTTCTTGTAGAGCTGTTTTCAGGGGTGATATCATGGTATTACATGAAGTAGAAGTGTAATAGACTGTAAACTAATTGGTGTCATGCTCAAAGGAACCTGACTATAAATACAGCAATACCTTAGCATGATGTTAGGAGGTATGGGCACAATGGGTTGCTTGGAGAGAGAGAAAAATGTCCATTGCTAGATGAGTGGAGGGAGTAGAAAGAGGCAAAGTCAGTGAGGTCAACTGGAGCAAAACAACGAGGGCATTAATTTTTGAATTGAATTTTGAGCTAAAAATGGAAGGTAATGAAGCTGGCTGGGGGTGGTGATATGCAGAGTTCACGTTCGCAGAGCAGAAGGCTATCGTTTCTGCATAGGGCAGGGAGTTCCAAATATCAAGTTGAGAGGAAATGAATAATGAATAAGAATTCTAATGGAAGAGATGGTACAAAGCTATGCATAGAGGGGCAGTGAGTTTGAGTGAATGTTAGTGCTGAGAGACAAATTCACATTGAGAAGTTTAGGTTAGACTAGACTTCGGGGGGGAAGGGGGTTGTCTTTTTTATATTTGTATTAACTTGCCAGATAAAGAAAACGATTTCTTTCCACTCTTAAGAAGCTATTGTAGGAATAAACAGGTTTCTCAAACTGTGTTGAGGCAGCTGCCTGGTAACTTTCAGTAGTTTGTGGGGGGGTTTTATTTAGACAAAAGACTTTGTAATTGAGATTGGTTCAGCTCTGGTCTTGAAATAGTCTTTAGTATTGAGATTGTAAAGTCTGATAAATTAGTTGCTCATATTTTAGTATGTCTTTCTTTAGTGAAGCTTTTCATACAAAGAGGGAATTCAAATTCCTACAAACTGTATTGCACAATTCTAAAACTTCCTGTGTAATTTCCGTCACCTGAAAAGTAATTTTTCAGTCACCTGAATGCTCCTCCCCTACAATAAAAAAAAAAAAAATTGCCTCAAACACAAATTGCATGTTGCTAGTGAAAGAATAGTTGCTATGATCTACCCAAGATGTGAATACAGAGAACAGGAAAGCGGTCTTTGACTAGTATGTGTATAATAAGTAGTATGAATTTCCCCAGTTAGTGGTATGGAATATGGTTCTTAGGGGGAATCTACAAACAAAGGTTTTATTATGTGAAATGCATCTGTTTCACTGCTATATTTATTCCTCAAACATTAAATGATGCACATTTTCCAAGATGACAAAATCTACAAGGTACTAAAAACAGGAACCCAATAATAGAGTTCTGAACTTGATTATGTGCAAAGCCTAGCACTAAATTGTTTCTCCAGTCAGTACCACTGTATGTTTTTTACCAGTGTATATGATTTTTTCCAAGAAGTTTTGAACACAGCCGTGTCTAAGCCAGGGGTTGGCAAAGTTTTGCATGGAGTGGCAAAAACAACTGCAATCTCGACTTGTAAGATGTTGGCGTGCCAGGCATGGACAGTGGGGAAGCCACAAGGGGCCTAACCCTTGTTGTGGCAGCATAGCCCTGGCACTTTTTCCACCATTCACCCCAAGTCATGCATGCCAAGAAAAATGCCTTCACATGGTACACTGTGGCACCTTTGCCGGGAGTTGCCTACCCCTGATCTAAGCTAAAACTCTTTAGCTGATACTGGCTTGATGAACAATACTGCAGGTATTCTAAAATTTAACAAAATTCTAAACTTGATTATTCTACCTCATTGAATCTGATTTTTCACCCTTCTTACAAAAAAGTTGCGTTACACTTCATTACAAAGACAAATATTTAAGTGGAACTGTGGATCTTCATTGTGAATCCTAAAAGAGAAAGAACTGGCTCAGGATTGTGTTCTGTTGTATTTGTTCTAGCTTCTCCTTTCTTTCCTGTGCTCAACGTCTGATCTTTTTATTTGGGATTTCCACTGTCCTTTGAGTTGTGAAATTACCTTTTTAACCCATTGCCTAAGTCTCACTAAAACTTCTGTTTGTTTACCTCTCTATAAAAGTCTTTTATTATGTTTTTCACCATGCTGGCTGCCAATTTTAACATATAGTAGCTGTCTGAACTTAAAGAGGTGAACTCTAGAGAGTTCCATAAGGTATCACTTGGAGACTAGAACAAAAAGGGCCTGTCTACATCTGTGCCCGACTGCACAGTTACAACTCTGTAGTCGGGCACACGTAGATGGATCCTTTTTGTTCTAGTCTCCAAGTGATACTTTAGCAAGTACTAAATGACTGTGCAGTCATAGTAGTGGTAGCATCATGGTTCATGCCTGCTGGTGCTACATTGCCACAGTGACAAGCTATATTGCCATAGCTCGTCACTACAGTGACATAGCATCTCATGTAGACATGCCCAAAACACTCTATTTAATTTCACTTCAACTGCAAGGGTAGAATATGATCACAGTATTCCACAGTTGCTATTTAAGGATAATTTACTGCTGCTTCAATTGTTAGTGCGCACTGGTCACTGTCACTGACAAGAGTCTGGACTAATGGACTACTGCTCTTAGCCCGAATTGTGCCTGGTAGTTGTGCAAGGGAGTTGTTTGCACAGATACCGAGAATAGATTAGACGATACTTGTCTAGAATGGTTTAAACTGGGATGATTCTGCTTCAAGTAGGGGGTTGGACTGTGTGACCCCCTGAGGCCCCTTCCAGCCCAACTTTTCTGTAATTATATGAATATAACAACTTCATTGTTGCTATGGGATAATAGGTATCCCTTTATCACAAGACTGTAGCGTTCTAAATAGTCATGTCAGAAGGTTGTATGCAAACAATGTTCAACCTTTCATTTTATTTTTGTTCCCCAAGCAAAATATTATGGTAGTTTTAGTGATGGCTGAGATAGTGAAAGCATAGGGTTGCAGGATGGTAAAACTCCTTGTGGCCCTACTTCTTTACTTCAATAGACAGAGTTCTATTCAATGTCACCTTGATCTGGAAATTTTGAACAAACCAGTTTGCTGAATTCTTTGAGAGGGGAATGAATCCTTTCTTTTTCAGTTCTAGCTCTCAACACTATTTTTTTGTTTTAAACAAATACTTTTTTCTTATTTCAGTCCATTCATTTTAGACACTTCATTGCCTGTTTTGTAATACTGTAATATTCTTACTCAATAATCAGAAATTAACTAGCTCTTAAATTCACTAGTGTAAAATCTGAGGGGGAAAAAACCTTCACAGTTTTATGTATCAGATGTCCTGCAAAACTTTTCAGAGGCTTGAAGATTCACTAAAATCTCTAGCCGTTCAAAACCTTCCTTTGCCCCTAACCTATTTGTAAATCGTCTCCTTTCCATCAGCTGAGACTATTCCACTCACTGTCACATTCTTCTCTCTGATCTTTTCTTCTGTCACCAATGGGACCCCTTCCTTTCTTCAGGCATAAAACAAGCCCCCAACGCTTGAGGATCTTATTTTCTTCCTAACCATTCTAAAATGCCGATCTTCATACACAGGTAGAAGTAGAAGGCTCTTATTTCAAGTACCTCAAAACTACAAGTTCTGTTCAAATGCATTATGTGAGGAGGGGTGAAAGAACATGATATAGTTCTCTAAGATCCTGGGATGAATGAGCAGAAACAAAATACAGCGACATGAATACCAATTCAGTAGGAAAGGCTCTTAAACATAAGAAACACAAAAGAAATAATGGAAAAAAAAAAAACTGTCCTGGCCCTGGAAATGGACCCAGACACCAGATTCTTCTGGACATCGTCTAGAAAGAAGAATTCTGTTTTCCCTGGAGAAAAGCTTTTATCGCAACCCTCAATTGTGCATAGTTTGTAAAGTGTTTTGGGACCCTTCACGTTCAAAAGTACTATAAAAATAAAACTTTACTTGCTTCATCTTTAATTAATTTCATTGCGTGCTTGTACATAAACTAGTGAGTGGTACAAAGAATGGACTGGGACATGGTATGTGGATTTAAACAATTGTGCTGCCCATAGGAGAACGAGTTCTGAGGCTCTGCGGGACATTGGTTATATGCCAGAATACAGAGTGGAAGAGGGAGAGAAGAATGTCAGCAAAGATGCGTGGGGTGGGCTTTGTTCTTTTTGGACTGGCTAGATGATGAAAGACGCATCAGAGCGTATTAGCATGAGCTTCCACCTGTGCTTTCACACTTTACTTATCTTCCCTTAGGTTAGGATTCTTATTAGATACTGGAATATCTTTCTCTTTTGCCTTTTCAGTCCACTCTTTGTGACGTGGAAGACAGGGCGAGATAAGCGGCTTCGTGGCTGCATCGGAACCTTCTCAGCCATGAATCTTCACTCAGGACTCAGGGAATACACATTAACCAGGTAAGGACAATGAAAATGAAACACATCTGAGATTAGCCTCTGTTTTAAGGAGGATTTAAGGCATGGCAGAGATTTTTTTCGTACTTGAATCCAATGTAATTTTATGCATTTCAGCATAAAAAGAAGTGTTGAGAACTGCATATTTGAGAAAAAATATGATTTGCCAGGGACCTTACAGAGCATCTCGGCAACACCTGCATTTTATGTATGATATCCAGATTTTACTTTACCTCTAAAGAATTTTAGAAAAATTAATTTTAATCTTATTTGACTCCTAAAGGTCCACACAGTATGGGAAAAGCATTTCAAAGCTTAATTCAGTTTTTCTAAAGTAGTTATCTTATTGCAGGTATTTCTTTGCAGCATCAGAGGAAGTAGTTTGAATCTATTGCATAATCTCATAAACTACATTGAGGTCTCTTGCATGTTATATCTGATGTTTTCTGCTGCTTCCACTTAGAGAATTGATGTTTTCCATAGTCTATGGGGAGACGTGTAATGATTCTGTGTGTGACATCTCAAGATTGATCCAGCATTTGTTTTTAGTCAGTGTTTTTTTGCATCCCTCTCTAGTGCACTTAAGGACAGCCGATTTCCCCCCCTGACCCGCGAGGAGCTGCCTAAACTTTTCTGCTCTGTCTCCCTCCTCACTAATTTTGAGGATGCCAGTGACTACTTGGACTGGGAGGTGAGAACAGGTGCATTTGGAACTCTGCATCACTCTCTCGTTCCATTTGGGTTCGGGTTAGTACATGGTAATGTGTCTCCTTCATTCCAAGGGCGTATGGATGGCATAGCTTGGATTAGAGGAATTTGGGGCACTGGGGGAGGAGGAGAAGTTAGAGGAGACTGAAAAGAAGCCAGTTAAGCGATGAACTAAAAAGCCAGTCTTGGGAAAGGGTCTGATTGGGATCAAGGAAAATTAAGATGTTTGTTTTATGGGATTTTAGGGCCAGTAGGAATTCGACACATGAACACCTTTCTTGATCTGGACCTTAAAGACAATTTGGTAGCACAGAAGAGAATTGGGGGTAGATGGGCATATAGGTGAGTTCTAAGGAGCCAGTCAGTGCCAGAATGCAGAGGAGGCAGTATGTGGAAATGCGTTCTTTATAAGGAGGCATACAGAAGAGGGGCTGCATGTAGGTTTGTGGTTGGGTGAGATTTATTCCTTTGCAGAAATTCTTGCCCTGGCTGACCCATGAGAAAATATGGAAAGCTCCTAAGCTTGTTGGTTCAGGAAAGAAGGCAGAAGAACTGCTTGGGCAGATCTGGGAAAGAGGGCAAAAGTATTCCCTTTCCCTAGTGTGGGGAAGCTCTGGTTAGGTTGGTCTGGGGATGAGAAACAGCAGCAAATAGCCAGGCTGGCCCAGGAGATGATGGCACACTATTTTGGTAATGCTAAATCAGTCCTGGATTCAGTCTTAGCAAACACCTCTTACTTGGCTCTTTATTTCCATTTGTAGGTTGGGATCCATGGGATCAGAATAGAGTTTATCAATGAGAAGGGTGTCAAACGCACAGCCACGTACTTACCTGAGGTTGCTAAGGAACAAGGTGGGTTTGGGATAGCTGCCAAATGTGTTATGTCATCTTGTCACAAAATAGGATTATTTAAGGCTATGGACTGTGGGCTTGGATTGTATTCCTTGTACAGAGTGTTTCCACTAAAGCCACAGACACCAGATGAAACTAGCTAACTGACATTACACAGCTGCTGTCTGGTTTCTCTCTGGCCCTTCCACCTGTCCCAGGTGTGCACACAGTTGAATACATTTAGGTAAAAAGGATCGAGAGCTTAAGCAGCACAGGCTCTCGAAGTATGGACCATCCAGCCTCCTTCAGCATTGCATCTTTCCTTTTTTTTCTCCCATTAATTAGGAGAACTGCAGGCTGTATGCACAACACCAGCATTCCAACAAGAGTCCCTTTCCTTCTCATTCTTGATAAAGTAGCATCCTCCAGATGAGGGCAGGAAACAGGGCCCCTTTGGAGTGTACTTCCCACCCAAATATAGTAGTGGTCACCCTGGTAACTGCACAAAATATTGCCTCCTTTCCTCCACATAGCAGAATGGAATGTTGCATCCTGTTGGCCCTGGGGCAAAAGACCAAGGTAGGAATTTTAACTGTCATCTCTTGCATAGCAGTGCACAATCCTGTCACTAGAACATCAGGCTGGTCCAAATCAGTCTATATAACAAGCTAAGTAATAGCTTAAGTTTTAGATAAATAAACTTGAACAGTACAGAGGGAAATAGATGAGGTCCATGCAGTGTGGCAGGTGACCACCTTAGCAGAGAAGTTTAAATGAAACAATGAGCTAATCTTTTAGAGAGGTTGCTGCTCACCTAAGATTTCAGAAAGATTTGACTATACACATCTGAAACAATGTGTGTTTGCTCAGCCAGCGTGTATGTAGAAAACTCAAGAGTATTTGAATTTGCTCTAGATATAGTCAGTCTTTTATCAACACTGGTCTTTCTGATTTTCTGTAGACCTAGTTGTATGTCTGCTTTTTTTAATGTTCTTGTATGTTGAAAAATTCCTCTTTCTATTTCTTTTCAACAGACTGGGATCAGATCCAGACCATAGACTCCTTACTCAGGAAAGGTGGATTTAAGGCTCCGATTACCAGTGACTTTAGGAAAACAATTAAACTCACCAGGTAAGCTGATGTCTTTGTGTTTTTAATCTCATCATAGAATATCTTCCTGGTTTCAAAAGCAATGAATACCTCCTCCATTTAACTTGGTCGTAAGGATTGTTCTCCTCTGCTCAAATGCAAGGTATGGCTTTAAGATTAACACAGATGTAGGACTGAAAGGTGCCACCTTCACCACTGTGTCTAGTCCACTACTCTTATGTACAAGACAGAGAACAAGTGTTGCAGCACAGTGGAGTGTATTCAATGTATGTAGGAACTGTAGTGCTGTGCTCTTTCAGGTGAACAAATTCCAAATGAAATTTTACTGCCTTAAATCTGACATGTAAAGAAGGTGAAGGATCAAAAGTAGTAGCCTGTAGGATAGCCTTGTATATATCCTTCTGTTTTTCCCCATTGGCTCCTTCCTAGTCAGTGCATTGCTGAGATGGATAGCGTATCTATGATGCGGTTAGTCCTCTTAAAATCAAGCCAGGCTCATAACTGGCTGGTGTTCAGAACTTGTTCACTTATGCTTGCTGTCATGTTGGTTTTGTTCCCTTTATGTCTGATAGAATGTAAACATTTTCAGTAATAGTTGGGACATTTAGCTGTTTTTCTCTTTGGAAAAGCATCTTTTATTAGGTCAATTGCTTCATAGCTATTGTCAACCATACGGGCTGTTGTATTTATGTAAAATGCCATGCTTGGAAGCAAAGCCTTGTCTGTTTCCCAAAATGGGTACTTAAATTTTTGTGGCTTTTGATGAACAACATGGAGTAGACTTATAAGCCTTTCTTTACCCTGAATCTTGATTTAATCATTTTCATAAGTCTTTCAAGTATTAAATTAGATTCAGGATGACCATCCAAATGGTAAATAACACTTAAATATACATGCTAGGATTTTACTAAAAGTTTTGACTCTTTCCAAGCCTCTCGTACCTTAATGCAGAGTAGGCAGACTTAATACGTGCAAACTGGTAGCTTGTTGCCAATGTCCTAGACTACCACTTCCTGAATCCCTTGGCTATGATTGTCTTAATTCAAGCTTTAATACTGAGAAGCACAACAACAAAATGCAACTAATGAATGTGTGGAAAGGTAAAGGTATTTTGGGATGAGGTTTGCAGGTAGCAAATATCTCTCTATCGCCTTTGATGGAAAGCTAGCACTGATCCCTGCATTGTCTCTGAAGTAGAAAATGGGCCAGAATCAGTGAACTGAAGTACTTAAATCTATTCTAAGGCACTTGCATCAAAGTGACCTGACCTTCAGGAAGGTATCCATAACTCAGTGAAGTCTGAATTTCAGCACTTCTTGCCTCACTTTTGCGATGTATGTGGTAGTCGCATTGCTCTGAGACAAAAAGAAATGCAAAAATCTAGAACTCTTGGTTCCCAAATGATACCTTTTCTTAGACCAACTGAGAAATTGCAACAAAAAAAAAAATCTTTTTCTGCAAGCTTTCAGGCTCATGTGCCTTTCATCAGACTTGGGGAAAGTTCAAGATAGTAAAAAGTCCCCGTATGTAGGAAATAAACTATTAATAAACTATAGTTTATTTCCTATATACGGGGACCTTTTACTATCTTGAACGTTCCCCAAGCCTGATGAAGGGCACATGAGGCCAAAAGCTTGCAGAAAAAGATATTTTTTTGTGATTTCTCAGTTGGTCTAAGAAAAGGTATCATTTGGGAACCATGAGTTCTAGATTTTCACATTTTTTTTTGCCTCACTTTAGGCACCCAAGACTGAAAAGGATTAAGCCCTGCTTATAGGGTAAGTAGCTGGGTATACACAGAGGCACTTCAGCCTTTTATTTGTACCTCATTCTTTTAGATGAATTCTTTAAGTAAGAGGGGCTCCATTCTCCCATGATATATTTCATTACCTTATGACAATTTATAAATTAAGAAAATAGGTTTACATTTGATTGGTACTTTTGTCGATGAAAACTATGCGCAGTTACTTCCTGTTGCGTGTTACTGTTGACATTGTCCTTTCTTGTTTTGTCCCAGGTACCGCAGTGAGAAGGTGACAATCAGTTATGCAGAATACATGGCTTCCCGTCAGCATTGTTTCCAGAATGGTACTCTTCATGCCCCGCCCCTCTACAATCATTACTCCTGACACACGGCTGCATGACCAGTCCCGCCCCCCAGTTGCTGCCAATGGCTATGACATCATTGGGGCAGATGCCTCCTCTTCCTGGTCCAGTTACTTCTATTACTGCACCATTTTATGATGCTAGCTTCCGTTGCCAAGTCTGCCTTCCAGCTGACCTGGGGGGGGATGATACAAGCGTGATAGAACTTCAGGGGCCCAAGCCTTATCTCAGCCTTCCCTCAAAATGGGGGTTCAGTTGGATTGGGGCTCCACGACTAGGAATTGCAACGAGGTGTAGAAGACCTCTGGGAGCAAAAGTGCCACTTCAGACTGCTCTGCCCTTGTGCATTACCTACACTCTGGAATCTTAAATCGTTAATGACGAAAGCACCCCAGATTGAGGAGGAATATTCCCCTGGCAGTCTGGGCAACGGAGTCCAACAAAACATTTCTTAGGTTATTTTAAATTTTTTTTTAATCTCTGGTATCTGTTGTGTACCAAGAGCTGATTATGGTCCCCACACGTCACAGGAGGACATCATGTTAAAGGGAGGACGTCTGGATAGCACCCCTTCCTTCTGGACAGAGACCACTCAAAGATGTGAAGATCCTTGGGATGATATTGCAGATGAAACCATTATTTAAACAGATCTTAAAATTTAATTCTCAAACCCTGCTGTTGATTGGATTCTTCAGTACTCTTCTGGTTCATGTGTACGGGGTTTAGACAGTGTGTCATGATGTAGGCTGCTACCAAATAGAATGGTAATGCCTGCAAGAGGGCAAAAAGTGACATAGTACGTGTGAGAATGGTGAGATACATGGGTTTCCATGGGAAATCCTGTTTCAGTTAGTTTCCTGTCCTAAACATATGTAGCGGAGCCTACATTGAATGGAATGTGGGGCCCTTGGAGGGCAATGCCCATAGTCATACAAATACATCTAGTATCTGGAATTTAATTCAAACAAATGATTGTAGGGACCTTCTTTTCAACAGGACTGCCATTTTCCCTAGTGTGACTGTATGAATCTAATATTTGAGAGTTGTCAATATTCCAATTCTTAGCAGGTCTACCAAATAAAGCTATATAGTTTAGCTTCTAAGTCAGTGTCTAATACAGTTTAGTCATTGCCACACCAGGGCAAATTTAAAAGAGAAGAAATTGGTTTTACCCCCAAACTATTCAATGCAGGCACACTTTGTATTTCCTCTCTCGTTACTGATGATTAGAAGATATTTGCCACTAAGTAGAAGATGCTTCTTATGCAGTTCTACTCCCCTTACACAAGTCATAGAAGTGTCATGAACATTAAATTAAGGCATCCCTAAAAGTGAATTTGAGGGAACTGCATAATCATGATGTAGGATTCTGGCAAATACCTGGATAATCAGTAATGATGGTCAAAGAAAATACCTATTAAGTGCATAGCAGACTGATGGATAGTCGATTGCCTGTATGTAGTAAGAACTTTTAAAACTGGTGGATATTCCAAGCCAGACATTCATACAAGTCCTCTCCTGGCATGACAGGTGGGAAACCTCAGAACTGTGCATGCTGTTCCTTCTAACCCTCAAAGAAGTGAACAAAACCCTGCAGTTTTGCTCGTCGTCGGTGTTGCATTCTGTTGTTCTTGGGGGACATAGATGTGAGGGAAAGGAGGGGGTCCTGTTCTGGATAACTGTGCAATATTGACCCAGCCATGTTTCTGTACTGGGTTGTTCTTCTGAATTGCCACTTTTCCCTTGTGATGTTGTTGAAACGCATTTGAAGATGAAGGGAATGTTCCATGATTTCCTGCTGCTGAGAATAAATCAGTCTTGTTACAAACTAGAGTGATTTGTAATTACTCTCCCAGGTGCCGTGGACTGATGGGGAAGGGTGGGGTCAGCTCTGGACATACCATTCACTTTTCAGCTGTCAAACAGGATGATACATAGGGCTACACTCATTACTGTTCAAGTGTTCTATGTTAGAATTTTATTTCTAAAAGATTTAAAAAAAGCAAAAAAATTGGTGCTAAAACTTCACCCCTGAGCACGCTCAGTGAGACTGGTCATGCAGGCATATACTGCCGAGCTGTTCAACTCTGTTGTTTCTTTTTTCAAATGTTTGCCCTGTTCTGTGTCTCCAACAGTGTACAGTGTTTTCTTTATTTTATTTTGTTTTAATAGGGGGAAGAATAGGGGGGTGGGGGAGGGGTAGCTGTCATTTTAAAGAACAGAAATTTTAGGATTGAGTGACCTGGTTGGTTTTAAGACTAGTATTAGACTGAAGTGGGTTGAATTGTTTTGGATTGGGGGAGTTTTACCCTTCCCAGTTCCATCCCCAACCCAGCCTCTAAAAATGTCTCTGAAGATGGACCATGTTCTTGTCTTGTTGCAGTGAGTGGAAGAGCAAGCAGAACAGGGAATGCTGGTCTGCTCTCTGAGAAATAGACATCCTCAACTTCAGTCCCAGAGGGGTCTGATTATAAGTCAGTTGAAAAGTGTGCCAGTAGTTATGTCAACTCTGAAAAATGTATAGCAGGGACAAGTGGTTCTCAGGAAATAATCCCATTTCTGGATCATTATGTGGCAGCTATGCATAGGGATAAGATGAGTCCGTAATGAAACATACTGTCTTTTAGTTGTCTGACAACAGGGAGGCAACCAAAATAAGTGACCAACAGGATTAAAGAATTTGTCTGCCATGTCCCCTTGAGTTGCTGCTTGGCTGGATAGCAGGTGAAAATTGCTTGCTTAAAGTCCAAGCAATAGTGAGTTGGTTTGATTTGGAGTTGGCTCATCCTTAATAGCAAGTGCCTTTTGATCTAGAAGGGTTTGTTCTCATGAAAACCATAACCGGGAAGTTCTCACTGCAATTTGGAATTGTCTTTGTTTTACAGTAACTACAGGAGAATGTCTTTGATCACTGGAGTCTGTCAGTGTTGGAATGTTTTCACTGTGAGGTTCTTAAACTTTTCCTCTTCATAATGTTAAAAGAGGCCATTTCAGTCTGAAAGGTTTTATGGTCAAAATATCACATATCTACAATTTATAAGAAGAAAAATCTGTAGAGAATCCTGAAAGTTCATTTTAACTTTTGCACAGGATTTGTTTTTCATAATGCATTAACTCTGCAGTCTTCACTGACTATTAGTGCTGTTTCTGTTTTGTATTTCTGGAACCTACATGTTCATTTTTTTTGGTTAACTTAATTTTATTTCCTTAAAGCAAGAGACCTCTTTTGACCTTCAGTGCAGAGATGTCAGACCAATTCTTTGTATTACACTTGGTTGCCTCCTACCTATATAACTTCTGAGTGTAAATCATTGAACTCTATCCTCTAATGAAGTATTGTAGAGAATAAATCATAATGGATAAATAGCCTTTGTTCTGTCTCATCTTTACACTGCCTTTTTCTACATCTTGAGAGAAAATAAGAAAATCTCACCTTGAAAACTTGACACTATATGTTCTTTGAAAACCAAGACTGTTAATGAACTTTAATTTCTATATGCTGGACCATCATAATTGTTTTTTGGATGGGGCAATCAGTTAGGCCTGTGCAAACAGGGAAGCATTTGATTTAGATTCGGACAATTTGGGGGACAGCGATTTGATTCGGATTACTGTCCCAAATCAATTTGGCCGAATCTGCTTCAGAAGATTCGGTGCCAATTCAGAGATTCGGCCATAGACTATAATGGGGAATCACCAAAATATCTGTAACTTTTTCACTCTTTGGCAGATTTGGATGGAAAAAAAAACAAAACAGGCATGGTAGCCCTGCTGAGGCCATGAAGCCTGCCACATTTCAAGGAGATAGGTGCAGGGGTTTCTGTGGAAGTGTACCTCAAGGTGCTGACAAATACAATTTGTGATGTGTGACTGTGCATGTGTTAAGCCACAGTGGGATGAAACCAACAGCCTGGCCTTCCTGGTGTTGAGACAAAATCAGCTAACAAAAGGGAAAGAATGGCTGCAGACACAGCCTTATGTGCTGTTTCTATGTTCCTCCCCCAGAGCACTGTGATTTGAAGGGGACTCAGGGAAAGATCACAGTTACTGGCCAGCTACAGATGTCAGTGTTTCCCCCCCTGCTCCCCCTTCGTCTCAGTTTGTTCCCCTGAAAGACTGCCTTCCAAATCTTTTTCCAAATTGATTTGGAGGTTTTCACTGAATCCAAACTGAATCAGGAGACAAAAGATTTGGCTTCCGAATCAGGCCAAATCTTTTCTAAATTGAATTGGCAACTGAAGCTTTGCACACCCCTATTAGGCAACCATGTTTGTTGGACAAAAGCAATGTGAGGTGTGTAAGGAGATCTAAAAAAGCCATGCCAGTGTTTGTTTAATTACAAATGGTATGCCTTAGTTACAAATAAGAGGCTATATTTCTGCAGTTGTTAACCAAACTAATCAATGGACGGATATCAAAGTAGATGCATCAAAGTTTACAACATGCAAGTCCCTTGGTTTTTCTGTAACAAGACCCCATGATTCCCAAATGCTGAGTTCTTTGGCATGTTAAATATCATGAATTTGTTTGCATTTCAAGCTAGTGAAAGGCTCTTTTAAAAATCAGATTAGTAAAAACAGAGCCCACTTGTATCGTGCAACTTTCCTGTCTTTTGGTTTATCCTAAAAAAAACAAATAAAAAAAAAATCATAATTTAAAATTAAAATCTGTTCATCATTTCAGTTGTTTGGAATGGAATCCATTGACTAACACTTTTTACCATCAGTTTTAAGAGGGATTTACATGTTTTCCTATGCATTTCAGGCTGCTACCTAACCTAATCTTCAATTTACTGCAAAGTCTAGGATTGGTGTGTTTTTTTTAAACAGATACCCTCGCTAGTATTTCTGTTTCATTACAACTGGGAGGGGCAGCCCTAACTGATTTAAATTTCTTCACTTCAAAATAAAAAATAAAGTGGGAGAGAAGGGAAGGGTAAGCTGTCTATGTGATAGTTACCATTTGTTTGGGAGCAGGATCTGCCTGAGAAGCTCCCTGTCTTGAAGTCTCAGGCTTAGCACCTGCCAGAAGTATGGATGTAATGGTCAAGTTCAAGAACCAGGGGTTCTCTTGGGATATAGAGAAAAGGAGCAGACTTCCACAGCTAGGAAAGTGGAGTTGGCTGTCCCTCAGGTTGAGAACAACATGGGTTCCCACCACCGCTCCCTGCCAAAGAAAGGCCATTCCCTTCTATGGAGGATGGAGAAATCCATCTTCTAACCTGACTTGTTCTCCTGGGAGGTGTCAGTATTTCAGACTCCATGCAAGTAGCACGTCACAGAAAAACTGCCAAAGTTAATTTGGCTGTCTAATCTCCACCCCATGCTGCTCACCTACATGAGCATTAATGATATTGCAAGGTGTGATCCTGATCAGCAGGGATCCTGGTTTTCCATGATAAAAATCGCAAATTCTCTGACAAAAACCCAAAAATCTGTTATTAAAATTAAAAGCCACCCCACCAGCCCTGCTGGTGCCTCTCCCTGACCTCAAAGCCCCTTGCCCAGCCCTCACTGCCCCTAAAGCCCCCCCCCCCAATACTGCTGGTGTTCCTCACTGTCCCCACAACAGCCCCCCTGCCCTACTTGTGCCTCTTGCCCTCCCCCCCAGTTTTTGCCCCCCAGCCCTGCAGCTCGGTGACCCCAACAGCAGGCAGCTGCAGCAGAAACAGCATGAAGCCAGCCCCCACCACTGCTCTGCCTGCTCAGGTGAGGGCAGGGTCAGCTCCTGGCTCCCCCCCTAGCTATGACCCACAACCCCCCAGCCCTGCCAGAGTGGCCGCCTGTAAGCCCCACTTACCTCAGGCTCCAGGAGAAGAGTGAGGCTGATCTAAGCAGAGCAGAGCCATGGCTGAGTGACAGACTCAGGCCCTGCCCTCCCCCTCCAGGCAGGGCTGGGGGTTTCCCACGGTTTGCAAACAGTTCTTGCAAGCTAGAGCTCAACCAGCCTGCAGAACTGTTTGAAAAGCAGGGAATCCATGGGTTTCTCTGCTAAAAGGAGAAATCCTTGTTTTTCTTTGTTTTTTCACGGGAAATGGAAAACCCAAATCCCTGCTGATCAGGTCTGAAGTGAATACCAGGGTGTGGAAGCATGGCAAACGAGTTGTGAGTACAGGATACCTCTCTCATCAGTTCTTTCATTTGGAAGGTCAGTGTCCATTCAGGGATGGATGAATTCTGGAGATGAATGCTTGACTTCACAGATGGTCTTAACAGGAAGGCTTTGGGTTCCTCAACCATGGATTAAGGAAGTTGGCAAGGCTCAATTAAATTAGATCTACTGTGCTTACAGAGCTAGATGAAGTGTTCTCTGAATCATTACTGATTATCTTTGGCATCTCAGGGCAGATCCCAGAAGACTGAAGGAAGTCAAACCTAGTCCCTACCTTTTTAACTACCCTTCCCATAACTTTTGTTCCTCAGATTCTGGCCCAAATGTATTTAATAATTTAAAAAAGTCAGCCTGAATTTTTCAATAACAGATGGTATCAAACCACTGCAGAAGATTCAAAATCTCCTTTTGGAGCTTTATAAGAATAGATTAGACATCTCTCTGGGGTGATTTAGGTCTACTTGCTTCTGCTTCAGGGAAGGAGATTGAACTAGGTCCTTTTCAGACCTAAACGTCAGTGTTTCTGGGAAACTTCAGTAATGGTGCCTAATGTCAGTTGTAGTGAAGCTGGAGGATGAATTTTGTCATGAGGAGGATTCTGTGGCCAAGATGATGTTCAGCTGGGCCTATGAGTAAAATCTGGAGCCACAGAGTTATAGCACTCCTGATTATAGACTATCACTGACTAATGTCATGGCAAACATCACAAAAAAAAAAACAACCCCCCCCCCCAGCGATGTAGGAATTGGAATGTGATGGCTTTCCCACATATTTTATGATATACACATCACTTACTTGATCTCTTGTTCCATAACCAGTGTCTACTGAATGCTAGACTTTCCTACTTTTTCACCCAAGAATCTTCCATGAAGGGCCCTCACTGCAGGTGCAAGGAGCATTTTTCTTCGCTTTGCCTTATCAGTGTTGAATGTCATGAAACAAGCTTTTGGTCCCTACCTATAACCAGAACTTCACCAGTCAGTTGAGTCCACTTCCCTGCATTCTCCCAGGTGTAGTCTTACCAAAAGCAGCATGTGGAACTGGATCCAGCCAGATGGAGTTGGAACAGACAGAACTGCCTGACTGTACTACTAACTGTAGTAGTATAAGGATCCTTTAAGTTAAAAGCAATAACTTGTTTTAGTTTTAAATTAAGGTTTTCCCCATTCTGATTATTGAGATCAGTCAAGTGAGACTGTGTGGCAGATGTGTTGGTTAACTCTTGTAATTTGTTGAGATCTGTAAATGAGAATGCGGTTGGCCTCAGTATCCAGTGAACACTTCTAAGACTAGTTCAACTGGAAACAAGTGCATAACGAGATTGTACACTGCAATAAATGTATGACTACTAGAAAAAGAACAACATAGGATCTAGTCCCTTAAAAAAAAGCTTTATCCTGTATCTTTAATCTAGTTCCTTATTAGAAACAGAGGTGATTGCTCCCATCCAGAATTAATCTGGTGTGTTAGATTTAACAGGAAAACTTAACAAAAATCAAAACCAATTAAAGTATTTTAAAATGAAGATTATTTGTAAACTTACCACAAACCTAAATCTTTTAGGACTCATGTAAACTAGAGCTTTATTTTCTGTGTGGATTATATTAAAAGCTAATCCATAATTTAAAACTGTCATTTTCATAGGTAAGGGGGAAAAGGCAAACATTCTTCGCTTGTGATGTCATACACCTATATCTATACTGACACAGAATATTACTTATTGTAAAAACTATTATAAAAGTAGTATTTAGGAGAAGGAACAGTAGGATACCACAGGCCACACTTTTATGAGCCATTCTTAAGCATCAAATCTGTTTTCTGTTGTTAAACATGGAGAGACTGAAACATGAATGTTTGTCCTGTGAATTCCAAACACAGGAAGATAGAAGATATGTACTTTGTAAATGTGTCATTAAAGCAAAATTCTGCAGTGGAATGTAAAAGAGGATTAAATTAATATTGCTAGGTTCTGGGTTATTCATAACAGGTATGCTAGAAGTGCTAATGACCTGATTAAAAGAGATTTAAATATACAAGTAGTAATCCTCTTTCCTTCTGTCAGAGTTCTGGCTTTTAAACAAAAAAAAAAGTAAATGTGATGCCATCTGTTACAAAGGTCAACAAAAGGACGCCATTATTTAAAAAATATCTGTCTCTCTCTCTCACGCACAGTTTTGTTTTGATAAGGGAATTTCCTACCATTTATTAAACTATTATTGCTGGATCTTTTCTTTCAATGACCTATGTCAGCATAGGTAATTGCTACCACAGGTTTTAAATAAAAAGAATGTTGGAATCTCCATTATGGATCAGACCAATCATCCATTAAGTACAGCGTCCTGTCTTAGTAGTGTGATCAGTACCAGTTTGTTTGTTTTTTTCTTAGCTAGAACAAGGAATAGGATTAGTGGCTCCACTGACATCTCACATTTGACGGTCTTTAAGTTTCTTGCCTATATGGTTCCATTTTAGCACATAAACAGACAACATGTATCAAATCTCCTTCTGTGTTGTTTTCCCTCATCATCTTTCCTTTTTCTGTAAATCCAATTCCTAAGCACCACTGAAATAGTTTTTGTTAGAGAAGGAAAAATACTGGCACATATTAAAGATAAAGCATCTGTCTCCTCTTGCATTAATTTTGAATGCTGCAAAGAATGAACACTGCTTACTGATATGATTCTGAAAGACATTTATGGGAGGTTACAACAATACAAGAGAAGAGGCAGGCTCCATTTGAGAATACAGGAAACTCTTGCTATTTGTGGGTTCGGCATTCAGTTTCAAATATTCACGAATGCCCAACTGCATCTTAAATACACTTACAGGAGCAATTTGGGGGCTCTGCAATTGCCACTACCACCAGGCTCCCGCTGTTGCCAGTGCAGCCGTGCCCCCCACTCCAGCTGCCAGGGGCACTGCATTCATGACATTTGTGAACACAGTGCCGTATTCACAGATTTTGCCATTTGCGGGGATCTCCAGAACGGATCACCTGTGAATGGCGAGGGTCACCTGTATCCTTATCACCTACCTAACTCAACCAAATGCATTAGTTCTAAATGAGTTCTTAAAAGGAAACAATGTTCCTTTCACTAGAGCCTCTTTAGCTATGAACTCCTGCAAGCGTGTGGCTTTCTACTGTTTTCTCTGCATAGTTCAGTGGAAAGGTTCTATAGGAAAGAACCATGTCAAATTAATAACTGCAGCTATATGAGCTACCTACTGTTCCAAGAAACTTAGTGTGCTCAGATGACAGGTTATTTGAGAAGCCACCAGGATTCCAAGTACTTTTAAAAAGCTTCTCCAATAAAACTGGCATTGATTTGTCTTTTTTTAATTGTACACCTAATGGAGATTGTCCAGTTTGCCAGATGTTTCCTTTAGATATTTTTATCCAATCCTTGGAATGGCTTTTTCCTTATACTATTTAGGAAACTGAAGTAGTTTTCAATCCATTTCTCCATTGAATTTATCCAGAAGACAAATATTAACAAATCTACAATTGGTTAGCCCAGAGATTCTTAATCAGGGTGCAGTGCTGTGTCACCCTGGGGTGCCTTGAGATTCTTTCAAGGGTGCCATACAATATTAGCACTGTTGGGTGTACAAACATGATTCACAGTATAAACCCAGATATTTCAGGTAGGATCCATAAAGTTAAAAAAATTTTGACCTCTAGTGGTCTGTGTTATTTGCAATAGAACAATTGCTCTATTATTTTTCTGTAGTCCAAAAATGACTGAAAACTAAGAGCTGGCATTTTCTGAGGGGTGCCTTGAGCCTAACAAAGTTGAGAACCATGGGGTTATCTGATGCATAACCTCAAAAATACAACAGAACAGGTTCAAGCTTTGCTTCTACCAAACCTGTAGAAAGCAGCTCACCTTGAGACAGCTAAAAATAACCAAGTCCTTTGTACAACCAAAAACCCATTCTCTCTGTGCCTTCTTCAAGGTTGTGGCATGGCATGATATCATTCCAGCTTGGGTGATCTTACCTGATTCACAAGCTAAATGGGATGTGGCTGGGTGATGCTTAAATGGACAGTCTCCCTATATAAAAACAACTGTGGCAGGAAATTGTAGCATTCTGTTGACAGTTCTCCCTCTGAATCACCATTGAATGGGTGTGGCAAGGTGTCTGGACTATTTGTGCCTGAAGATTCTATTTTTGGAAGAGGCTCAGAACAGATGTCCTGACCACCTGCCATAATTTAAAATCCCAACATACTTTTTCTCAGAAGATCAAGGATGGTAATTGCAATGAGAGTTTATGTTCTGGAAACTCCACCTCTTGATTTACTTATCACCCATCTGGTTGGGCTTCTCCATTTTGGACACTTACCTGCCTGCTGCATTAAGTTCAAATCTACTCCATCAGTGTTTAGGCTTTTGTGGGTATCAGCAGGTTGCAGCATTGTTTAGTTTCTTGGCTTGCCTACCACATCTCCCAGACAGTTCTCCCCCTGTCTGTTCCTCCTTCCTGGAACTTAAACTTAAACCTAAGTCTATCTACTTCAAACACCTTAAAGCAGCACTTATCCTCATATCAACCCAATAGCTTAAATGCAACCTCTCCCAATAATCACGATAGTCCATCTGGATTGCAAGAACTTGTGTCTTTATTAGAAAAGCCATGCCCTACCAGGTGTGCTCAGAGATACTGTGACATTTTCCAAGCACATGGAGCTTCCTGGTGTCACTCCCCAAATCATCCCCACTACAACTTGTGTTTCAAAGTGCAGGAACCTACCTGCAGGTCATTATAGCTAAAACTGAATTCTTCAAGGGTGTGCTACTGGTTAGTTAACCTTACACAAGATTCTGAAGTCTCTTTCCTCTTTACCTTGTGGCATGGGAAATAAACAGATCCAGGCAAAAATACCTAAAAATATGGCCATTTTCCTGCCTTACTTGTATCCACACTCTGAAGCATAGTCTGAGATCAAGCTATTCAGGATTTTTGTTCTGCAGCTCCTGGCTTATTTTCTGACTGCAGAGTATTGCAGCTCTGCTTGCCTTCAATGACCTTGGCAGGTCTTGTAGTTAACCCACTCTGCTGTTATGAAAGCCTATACATTACTTCCCTCTCCTGCCCAAAGTTTCCAACGTAGCTGGCTTTCCTTTTGTTCCAAGTCCTTTTTAACCTCCCCCTGCCTGCCATCTCTTTGTCCTATTTGATGAATTTCCATTTCCCAAACCTCCTTCCTACAAACAGGTAAAAAATGTAGGTTCTCCTCCCTGTTCCAGCAAAGCTCATTAGCATTCTTACTGTTCAGTTAAAATACTGTCGTTAAGTTCCCTGGTCTGCTAGGGATGCAAGAGGCCTTGTTAGGAAAGGTGACTACACAAAGACATTTTCTGATTCAGTGACTGTCATACTAGCAATTTGATACTATCAATCCAAATTCATAAACTGTAGATAAGATTCCCCAGATCATCACGGCAGGGATAAACGGTCACAAACCCCTGCAAGACCGTTTCAGGCTGGACATAAGGAAGAATTTCTTTACTGTCCGAGCCCGCAAGGTCTGGAACAGTCTGCCAGCGGAGGTGGTTCAAGCACCTA
>NW_017728929.1:1591437-1595598 GCF_001723895.1 Crocodylus porosus | reverse complement strand
GGCAGCGACGCGCGGGCGGCAGACGTGGAGGAGGACGCGTCGCAGCTCGTCTTCCCCAAAGGTGCGCGGCCGCCGCCCCCCGCGGGAAGGAGCCGGGATCAAGCAGGGGCAGAGGGTTCCTCCCCGGGCCCTTTCCCGCCGCGACCTGCTCTGCTCTGGGCCCTCCCTTCTCGCGCACGTGGGGCCGCAGAGAGCCCCCCCAAGGTGCCCGGGCTCGTGAGCAAGGGTGGTACCGCCCCGCCGGGCTCCCCGGGGCTTGCCACATCTGGCCCCGGGGCAGCAGTGGCCATTCATACAGCCGCTTTCCCCTTGACGGCTCAGGACAAGCGTCACGCTTCTTAACCTGGCAGGGGAAGTCCCCTGTATCTGTGGCCACGGAGGCAGTTGTCCTGACCCGCTCCGCAGGAGAGCTGCTCCTCTGGTGTGGTTCAGCCCCCAGCGAGGTGCAGCGGGTTTAAGTCCACTTTATGGGCATAGGAGTCTCCTCCCACGCTTGCTCCGAGGGTCTGAAGGCTGAGGGCAAGCAAAACACGAGGGCATCCGAACCCCAAACATCCAGGCTTGGGCCTGCAAGTAGGATGCCCGCCAAAGATTTTGGAAACATCTGAAGCCACAGGTGCAGGTGCAGGCTGTTTGTGGTAGTAGGGGCATTTATGGTTCTGGACTCTTGGATTGGGAGTTAGTTTTGGCTAACTTGGCCTCAGATAGAAATTTATTTGAAAAAAACAAACAAAAAAACAACTGCCTTCCCTGCTCCCCACCCACTGCCATATCCCTATGCTCCTCCCCAGCAAACAGGCAGATGGGGCTGGACCAGGCTGGCCTGCTTTGCTTTTCCTCCAGCAGGGCTGAATCAGGGCCCTCTCCCTTTGTGGTTAGAGCTGCACCCATTGAGGGGGGCTGAATCAGGGCCAGGAGGCCCCCAACACAAATACAAAAGAGAGAATATAGACTTGGGCTTCATTATCAGTGCTGATTCCTCTCACGCTGCAATTTGTTCTTTCACCTAGAGTTTGAAACTGCCGAGACTCTTCTCAATTCAGAAGTACACATGCTGCTTGAGCATCGCAAGCAGCAGAACGAGAGTGCAGAGGATGAGCAGGAGCTCTCAGAAGTCTTCATGAAAACTTTGAACTACACGGCTCGTTTTAGCCGCTTCAAAAACCGGGAGACTATTGCCAGTGTCCGGAGGTGAGTAGGAGAGACCAGGAAAGATTTTTGTGAGGGAATTTATTATGTATGATATGGTTTGTATGGTACTGGTACTGTGCAGTTAAAATGCCTTAGCAATGTTGCCAGAAGAGGGATGCACTTAGATCTCAGCTCTATGTTGTTTCTTGAGTGGGTTATGATAGATCCCTTCAAAATAAACATTTATGACTGACATCAGATCAGTCTTTGGAGCCTGGGATGATGATTAGTAGTGGTAGTTGAAGTGGGGTTGTACTCATGCAAATGGACTTTAAAAAAAATTGCCCTTTCTTCTTCCCTACTTTTTCATTGTTTCCACTGGTATATTTTCCTTTCCTGTACTTCTTTATTCTGTTGTAGCTATATTCTCACCATCTTATTTTCCCTACCTGCAGTTTATTGCTCCAGAAGAAGCTCCATAAATTTGAATTGGCATGCTTAGCTAATCTTTGTCCTGAGACAGCTGAGGAGGCCAAGGCTCTGATTCCCAGGTGAGAATTTGTATTTAGCAGGGCTTCTGTGTGAACTGTAGGGGTCTAAGATACAGGAAGAAGGGAAAAGCTGGGGACACCTATGGGTTTTTCCTTTGCACTGAAAACTTCACAGCCACACTGGGCTGGCCTCTGAATGCAGGTCCATATAGGACTTCAGTCAGATGTCTTCTGGGTGAAGCCATTAGAAAATGACTATCTTGAAAGAGGTCAAAGAAGGGATGGTGTCTGATTTGCATGACAGCCACAATATGAGGCTCAAAATAGTGTCTGCATTACACTGTTGGAGGAGTTGCTAGTTGATACAAAACAATATGTTAAAAGGAATTCTGGGTCTTTGATTGAAAACAAATGTGTCTAAAGCCATTAATTAATTTACTATCATTGCTCTTGTCTTGCAGCCTAGAGGGCCGGTTTGAGGATGAGGAGTTGCAGCAGATTCTTGATGATATTCAGACCAAACGAAGCTTCCAATATTAGGGTTAACACCCAGCCCCTCCTGTGAACAGTGAAAAACTCAATTACTTTTTTGCACTCCAAACCAAATCACCCATTCCCAGACCCGAGCTAAGGAAGTGCCAGGAGCAGAGTACTCCAGCCTGGTGTCCACCACAGATGCATTCAAATGGGAGGCCAGTTAGTCCATAAAAGAGACTCTTTTATGGTGAGAGCCATTGGATCCTACAAAGTCTCATCTGAGTGGTGTCAGTCCTTTGCCTTTCCTAACAGCCTGTCTCTGACTTGTGAATCTCTACAGTGTTTTTGGTTTCTAGAATAAGTGCAGCTGTACAATTTTTTTTCCCTTGTGTACGCCTGTTCCCTAAGATGGAGAAACTGTTCTTACTGGTTGTTGGCAATCATAATGATGCATGGAATCAGGACTGATGAGACTTTGAGTGTGGTGGTTTTTATGTATATGTTTGATCAAGTAATGGGATTTTTCCCCTTTAAGAATACTTTTGTATAGCTTTTCAGTTTTAATTAAAAGGCGCTGTTTGTAATTATGATCCTGTGGTTTGTAAACTATATCTGATTCAGTCCAATTTTATTTATGAAAATCTCATTGATTTAAATATAATGATATAGAATGAGAGAGAAATCTCAGGGAAGAGAGAACTGTGAGCAAAGAGGAAGAGATGTGTGATTTTTTTCTTTTTCTTTTGAACTTTCTTTTTTTTATTTTTTTTGTACAGGAGCACATAATGAGTTGTTCACCATTATTTGAGAGGGGAAGAGAAATGTGCTACTCCTATTAATTTGTAAGGTTGGTTTGGAAAAAAATATATTCATATATCAGGCACAAGAGTGAAAAACCTTAGTGAAACCTCTTGGCTCAGCTGGCATGACATTACTTGTCCCTTTGAATTAGGTGTTTTCTGTTGTTTTTTAAAATTGCAAACATGCTTTTTTTTTCTTTTTTAGCTAGAATAGCCTTAAGAGGTCAGAATAATACCAGGAAAAGTAACAAGACAGCTAGTGCCCTGAGTATTTTATAAGCTACACCCAGCTCCTTTCAATTTTCTTTGGTTCCCAGCTGTAACTGGCAGCTGTTCTTTGCCTCACAGGTCCAGTGCTTCAGAGACATTTGAAATATAGTCCCTTAAAACATCCTGACATTCTTTTAATGAGAATTTTCTCTCTAGGACCTTTTCCCTCTTTACTTGTTATAATCTTAAAATTGGTGGT
This sequence comes from Crocodylus porosus, assembly GCF_001723895.1. Taxonomy (NCBI): domain Eukaryota; kingdom Metazoa; phylum Chordata; order Crocodylia; family Crocodylidae; genus Crocodylus; species Crocodylus porosus. The sequence goes on along the minus strand of NW_017728929.1, from coordinate 1,592,230 downwards.
TTGGAAGCAAACTTTAATGAACTTACCAAAATCCCCCCCCACAAAAAAAACAAAAACAACAAACAAGTCTATAATTAAGGGAGATTGTTATTCCTTCTTGCTATTTAAAAACAAACCAGGAGACTTTAGGTTAGGGAGTAAGTCTTACAGCTTCAGGGCCTGAAACTGATCCCTGAAGACTAACATCATCCTCCACTAATTGAGGCTGCCTGTCCCCTTGTGACTGAATGGTTGCCTATGTTAAAAAAAAAAATCCAGCAGCCCCCGCAGCAGATCCGTTTGGGTACCGGAGGTTGTAAAGCCAAAGCGGCTAATGCTGGCAGGGAGATGGTGGGGCGCTGCTCAGCAGCCAGGGGCAGTGACAGGCCGAAGGGGGTCTCGCTGCTCTGTGGCTGCCTCCCCTCGCAAGAGGGGGTCGAGGCTGGAGCCACGAACAGCTGCAGTGAGGGAGCAGGTAGGAAATGCCCAGAAAGAACTCCGCCGTTTCGCGCAGCCCCTCGGCGACCGCTGATGTGGGCAAGAAGTGAGGTTTTGCGCATGCTCGCTGCCTCCCCCCCGGTGGGTCGTGCGATAGGACCACGCGTACGCCCCGCCCCCTCGCAGATCCTCACGTTCCGGCTTCCTCTGCTCCCGACTGCGCTGGCGCGCTTCACGCGTGCGCAGAATCTCTGTGGTGTCACCCCTCCCTCCTCCTCTGGGTCCCTGTGCGGGGCGGGGCGGGCCGGGCCGGCCCGGCCGGCGCCTGGAACGCGCTGACGTCGAGCGCATGCGCCAGCCCGGTAGCTGGTGGGGA
>NW_017728929.1:1578734-1591337 GCF_001723895.1 Crocodylus porosus | reverse complement strand
GAGTGCGGGCGGTGCGGGGGCCTGGAAAGCGCGGCCGCCTCCGCCATTTTTAGGCTGCGGGCAAGAGACGGCGAAGCTGTGGCCTTGTCCCGGGCTCGGGTGGGGGCAGGGCCGAGCCGCGGGCTAAGTGGAAGGAGAGCGTGGCGGCCGGGCCGGGCCGGGCCGGAGAGTCTTGGTCCCCTGACACGTCCCTCTGCTCTGCTCTGCTCGTTTGTGATGGCTCCTTCTCTGGGCCGTGCCGGGCACTCAGTCTCCCGCGGCCGGGACCTCGCGGCCATGTGGCCGGGGCACAGCGGCCCCTGGAAGCCCTGCGGGCAGCTGCGAGCGCTGCTCAGTGTCACTTGGCGGCTCATTGGCCGCCCTGGGCTGCCTCCTGGTCACTTTGACCCGAAGCTGGTCCTGGGCCAGGGCGCCTTTGGTAGCAGGGCCTGGTGTTTAAATCCCATGGTAGAACTGACCGCTTGTGCTCCCTATCTGGCCTGAGGCCACCTGAGTGCCTTGTGTAACCTGCTGTAGGTAAGTTCTGTGCTTGGTCTCCCTGTGTGTTTAACTATTGTGAATTAATTTCCTAGTCAGAAGTAGTTGGGGGACAGAGGAAAACCAGCATCAATTAATTCCTGCTTCCCCGGGCAGGAGCTTTGGTGCTAGCGCAGGTGCCTGTGCCGTCTCATTCAGACACAAAATACAATAGATGTTTTAATAAAGAGACTGTAGAATGGGAACAGTTTTGCATTCACAGGCCTACATGATGGTTCTACACCCCAGGGAACGATGTGTAGAAAAATTCAAAATTATGCTAATTTAATTTTTTTTTAAACAAATTAAACTAAATTTAACACTATTTGAACCTTTTTTAGAAACATGTAGGTACTTTGTGTGGGTAGGGAGTTTGTGGGGTGTGTATGTGGAAGAGATATGGGTGTTGGGTTTGTGGGGAAGTTGTGAAGGGGTGTGGGTTTTGTGGTGAAGGTATGTGTATGGGGGGGAGGTTGTAGGTGTGTGTGGGCCCCCCTGCAATGCATTTCCCACCCAGCCTCCCATGATGCATAATCTCCACTGTTGGCTCAGCAGCAGCAGGCCCTTGGGCACCCATGACTATGGCAGGCAGAGCCCCCAGCAGTGCATGCCTCTGGCTGAGTCCCAGGGCCTACACATGGTGGCACAGAGTCAGCCTGGTCTGCTGTTGTGCATCTTTGAACCAAACTGAGCTGACTTTGTGCTAACACATGGGGCTCGCAGTACTGCAGGTGGGAGCTGCACACCTTCAGGCTGGGTGGGCTCCGTGCCTCCATGTGCGGCTTCCTGATAGAGTGCTGGAAGCCCTATGTGGAGGCATGGAGCTGGCTGACCTGCCCCAATGGTTTGTGGGTCAGGCTGGGTGGACTCCATGCTTCCACATGGGGCTTCCCACACGGCTTCCCACTGGAGTGCTGGAAGGCAAGCAGGAGCCTGCCTGGCTCGATGGTGCGTGACTCTGTGCCCTGCTGCCTGGCCTGATGGTGTGCAGCTCCCAGTCCATGCGCCATTGGACTGGGGCAGCCCTCCGCATGGGGCTTCCAGCACTCCAGCAGAAAGTTGCATTTGGAGGCATAGAGTTGCGTGTCCTCAGGCTGGGCAGGCTCCGTGCCTCCACAGGCAGCTTCCCACTGGAGTGCTTGTAGCATCACATGGAGGCACGGAGTCAGCTGGCCTGAGCCAATGGCGCATGGCCCATATCCGCCCACAGACACCCCAGTGCCCACCTGGAAACTCCTCACTCCTTCCATGTGGAGGTGGAGGCACAGAGCTTGGTGCAGTAAAATTAATTAAAATTATGCATGGTTGTACCTTTTATGTATGAAATTGTGTGGGCACATAATTGCATAATTACCCAGGGTGTAATAAACTACCATTAAGACCATTAAAAGCTTTTAAACCCTTGTATTTCAGTATCCATGCCCTATCAACTAAATCTATGGACCCTATACTATCTTAATTCACTTCCCTGATAAGCAGATTATTCTGTGTTGTAAAAAAAAGATCAAGTACACCCTTCATGTGTGAGCATATAACAGTAACTCAAGCTTAATAGTTGCTATTTTCAGTTCACAGCAATGTTTATTGAAAGTTGCAAGATTAATTCTTTATTTTGGTTATTAAATTTAAATGCATGTCTGCTCTCACCTGTTCATAATCAACAATTCATAATAAACATCTCTGAACTAATGCAATACCGAGCATAAAAAAGTCTTATTCTTTCAGTGGGATGGTTTGATTTTAAATTGCTTGTGTGGTGTGAGATCTTTCCCCAAAAGAAAAGCATGTTGTTCTGTTAACACCTGTTTATGTAGAACTCTGAAGTTGGAAAGTGTTCAGAATCTAATACTTTACCTCTGTTCTTTTACGCTGTAGCCATTTTTTAATGGGGCCTGTCTCTTAAACTGTTGCTAACAAATATAATTTGTCCTAATGGCAGACTATTTACAACATCCCATGTAGCTAGTCTGTAGCATGGTCAGGTATGGTGTTTTCTTTAGAATTGTATCCAGCTGTCCAGCTTTTGAGTGGGTAGATTTCTGTGTCCTCTTGCTTAACTGCTGGGGGTTAAGGTAGATATTTTTATACAGTCCTGAAGTACTATATTGCTTTTTTGAGAAATTGATAGATGCTCAAATTAATAACAATTTATTTAAGTTCTCAACTTGATACCATTGATACAGATGAAGGCATTTTGTCGTCTTCTCCAGCATAGTTGTCAGTAGCCCATGAATATTTACTTACAACCTCTACATGTGACCATTATTAAAAAATTCTTCATACAATATTTTATTTTTTATCTTGATAATGAGCCCTATGAGTCTTCTACAGAGAGATGATCCTAGGGAAGGATTTGTGGGGAAAAAAGTCCCAGAGCCAGTGACAAGTTTCCTTTGATGAGCAAAGTTTCAGAGCTATCAGCTTCCTCATATGCTAATATTTTGCTTGTTAAAAATGTGTGTTTAACATTTTATAGCCTATGCTGACTCTCAGGCTGTAAATGACCGTGATCTGTAGACAGTTCTAATGCCTACGTCAGTATTTCTCAACCTTTTATAGACTCAAGGCACCCCTCCATAACTTTGAATTGAGCAGCACCCCATTTCAAAAACTACTTTATATATAGTACTTAGCTCCTTGCAGTGGGGCCAGGCAGTGAGGGTAACAGTGGCCAGGTAGGGATGAGCCTTAGACTGCACTTATCTCCTTATGCCTGCTTATCTCCTCATACCTTGCAGCACCCTTCAAAAGATCTCGTGGCACCCCAGGGTTCACTGGCACCCTGGCTGAGAATCATTGGCCTAAACCGTTGCTTTTCTTCTCCTAAGCCGTGGCAGAAAGATAAGTGAGAAGTCTTCTAGTTGGCACACCTACTATGTGGAATCACATGGGAAACATTGAAAGTGACGAGTATTCATCAGTTTGACTTTACTATTATTTTGACATTAAGTGGCAGCAGAGGCCTGCACTGGAGGTACATTCATTAGGAAGAAGAATTTAAATCCACATGGGGACAGAATTGGAATAATGTAATTCTTTGATGCAGTAGTTTGAAGGCTGTACAATATATTGATTTTAAAATGTATCTCTAAAGATGCTATTACTTTTGGAGTTTACTAGTCAGTCCTGTTCTAGTGCAGTAATTAATGTTAGAATTTTAAGCTCATTTTACAAATAGTTTTACATGGAAGACTTATAAAGTTGTTATAATTTTCTATGTATAGAATCTAATTATTGAAGGGTCTTCTTAAATCCACCCATAGCTCCCACAACTGCAGCAGCAAAAATGTGACAGGTGGGGAGTCGAACATGTTTACAGTTGCACACCCTGCTGCCTGCCCCTCTCACCCCTGCTGCTTACTCTTGCTCCAACTGCCAGGGCTCCGGTCCTGCTCCAGCCTTGGGCATGGAGCACATGGTTGCTGCAGCCCCAGCCTGGCCCTGTTAGCAGCAGTTGGGGATTTGAGAGGGAGCAAGAGGCCGGGGGGAGGGGGGGAAGCAGTCAGCAGCTGATGGTCCAAGCTTGGAGTTGAAGACCCAATAGCCACCTGCTTGTTGGTGTGTCCCATCCCCTCCCCCATATTGTGAATCCAAGACCAAGGGGCTGTTCCCCTCCATGTTGAATAGGGAGGGGGGGGTGGATTGACTTCATTCTGGATTTGAGTAAATACTGAGAATTATACAAAAATACATTTTCAGCTTAATTGATTAATGGGCCAAGTAACACTTTCATCTTCAGGAAAGTTTTTAAATTATATTCTTCCAATTTTTTTCCCTTAACTACTTAGAAAATATTTTTTTAGGGGTAGAAGGACAGAAATAGAATGTTTTTCTTTCACAGTCCTCAAAACTAATATTTTTTTCTGGGCTTTTGGTACGTTTAATTTACCTGAATTTTATGTAATCTGATGTTGCTATGAATTTAAAATAGTATATAATCAACCTTCATTCCATTTTTGCCCTTTAGCAAATCAAGCAACTTTTCAGAATATAATTGAATGCCAGTTCTGGTTCAGTCTTCTGTCCATATCCTAATCTACATATAGTCATTGTTTAAATTAAAACTTGTAATGTATTATACAGAGATGTGCAGCATATTTACTTTCAGGCTGATTAGAGTTTCATCTGTTCTGCAATATTGCTATAGATGATATCATTCATTAATGTAAATTGTTATATTTAGTATTTTTTCATTTGAGACTTGAACTGCAGTCAGATATTATAATACAGTAGTACCACATACGGGTATGTTTGACGATTATGGTGAGGAAAGAGAGCTTGAATGCATAGTGTTATAGCAGAACCCTGCACTGCTTCTATGGAGAGGGGGAGGTGTGGATAGAGGAAAGATGGCAAAATCTTGGATCTCTCTTGCCTTTATAATTCCAAAAAAGAAAATCTACAATAAGACTTTCCTTTTTCATTTGCAGGCTACTTTTGAAAATCTCAAAATGGCTTTGTTTAGAATGTCTACATTTTAGGAATTTAAGGAATTTCTTAATTTTAAGAATTCACGCGTGTGGGGGATCCAGGAGTTTTAATTGTCAGTTGGCAATTATTGACTTGTTGTGCATCTTTGAGCTGCTGTCCATATTCTCATCTCTAAGATCAGAATAATACCATTCTTATATAGATTTACTTTACAGACTTCAATAATTACCTAAAAACAACATGGGAATGTTCAGAAAAGATGTATTTTATGTCTTAAAACCAACAGTATGAATACTAGTAACTTAACCAGATTTCTTTAAGACTGCTATTTTGTAATAAACTACAGTAAAATCCCTGTTATCTGGCACAAGTAGGGAATGGGAAGTGCCAGTAACTTAAAAATACCAGTTACCCGAAGCACAGGGGTTTCCGTCTGGATCCAGAGCGGCCGCAAGCGGGGTGACAGCAGCCACATGCAGAGTGGTGGTAGCACAGGTTGGTACTGCATACAAGCTTTTTCCTCGCCCACGCCTGGCCAGCTATCTGGAAATTCTGGTTAATAGAATGTTCTGGTTATTCAAATACCAGACAACAGGGATTATACTGTATTTAAATAAAGATGAGTATGGACCTGAATAAGGTCTGCACAGCCATAATTGGCACTAACTACAATGGGAATGTTATAAACATAGTTTATATTTTGTAATGTTGCTTATGTACGTTGAATGTTCTTGGCTAAAAATAAATAACATTTATTTTAATAATACAAAATAAATTAAACTTGAAATGGTTATGTTGGAAAAACCCCTTGAATTTACTTTTGTTATAAAGGCATCAGATCAGCTAATGGGTTCCAGATAATGAAAATTTGCTTGAATGTGTACATAGAACAAAAAAGGAGAATACAGGGAGGATTTTAGGAATGTTTCTGCAACTCTTCTATAATAAAATGTTTTGTTACTAGTCAAGTAATTTTTATCACAGTTGTCCATTGTAGCACGGACAGAAGATTTTTAGGCATTAAACTACTATAGGCTACTGGCTAACGCTAGGATAGTTTTAGTTGTAGGGTAGACTGGGCTTGGTTCAAATAATTTTTAATAAATTGTTTTTAGTTCTGAGTTTTGTCTGTAAACCATTTCTTTTTCTCTCCATTCAAAAATAAACTTGTCTCTTTCTCACTTCATGTCTTTATCTGGTCTTGTGCACACTGTAGCAAGCCACCTTAGAGGTTTATTTTCCCAACACAAAACAAGTGTTTCCTGTTCTCCTCTTCCACTTAATTTTTTAATCTTGATATAACTTTTCCATATGGCTCTGTTACTAAATATGAACACTTTTTTCATTTATTTGGCTCATTTGGAAGAAATATGCTCCAGAATAATTTTTATGAGTAGCAACTTGTCTGTCTTCTCATGAGCTCATTCTTTATGGGGAAGCTTCAGTATAACATGTATGTTGTCATTGGTGTATTTCATTAACTTTTTAAAATACGTTTAAATAATCACAGTTCTCTTTATGCTTGAGTTTGATACTGACTAGCATATGAAAAACATTCCTCCTATGCCTGTAAGCCTTATTTAAAAAATTCAATAGTTTTTTGGGTAATTTAACAGTTTTGTTGAAAAATCATCTACAGGGAAGTATCAGTGTAGTTTTCATTGAGAAATATTATTATTAAGAACTTAGTATGTGTATATATATATATTAACTAAACTGTTCTTGGAAAAAGTATTCTTAGATGTGGTAAAGCAACATGTGTGTAGTTTGTATCTAAACAAGTTATAAGTAACCTAACCTAACATAACGTACTTATATTTTCAGTAGCTGAACAGAGGGTTGGACTAGGTAACGTTTTGAGGTCCTTTTTAACCCTACTATATTTTATGATACTTATATATCAATTTAGTGGCCAAATTCCAGTTTCCCTGAATATTAATTGGTCGTGATGTGCTCAATCGTGGCTTCATAAAACAGAATTGATCTGGTTACAGAGGCGAGGGGTGAAGATGGATCCATAGAATCATAGGAAAGTAGGGTTGGAAGGGACCTCATGAGGTCATCTTATCCAGTTCTCTGCTCAAAGCTGCTCATCCCTGTCTGAATCATCCCTGTTTATCTAAACTGTTCTTGAAAATGTTCAGGGGTGGAAATTACACAGCTTCTTTAGGTAGCCTCTTCTCATGCTTGACCACCCTTATAATCAAGTTGCTCTGTGTCTTAATGTTGAAATGCATGGCACTCTTGATAGAAGGTCATCACCTTTTATGATTGAACACTAATTTCTTGTATGTTTCTAAAAATGTTTGAGCTAAATGAGGGAGACAAACAATGTGGCAAGAGAAACAGTCCTCTCAAAGGCTTGAAAAGGGCCCAGGATTGGTCTTCACTGAGAAGTTTTATTGACATAGTTATGTACCCCCACACAAATCTGATGTTCAGTTGGTAGTACCATAGTTTTGTGCCATTCGAATTACCCTACCTCAGCTGAGGTGCTGAAGGTAGTATAAACATTACATCTCTTGTGTTGGTCCCAATTCTCTCAGCAGCTGTTGTTAAAGATAGAGTTTCAAATTCTGTTCCCTTGGAGGCAAAATGATTGTGAGCCTGCCTTTCCCTTCCCTAAAAATTCCTGATATGTTTTGGAAATGCCTCTTTCCTTGATGGACTACATTTACAAGTTTTTCCTCAAAGACAGCTACCCAAATCTTGTGCTGCTGCCTAGGATATGAGGAAAACCCCTGGATCCCTCAGTCAGTGGAAAGGTGTTTTTCAAGTCCAGTGAGAATGTTACATCCCAGTATGCTCATTCCAAGATGGTTTTTATAGTATGTCTCTGAATTACTGACCTTGCAGTTAAATTTGTACTTTAACTGGAGACTAATCCTGTCATTGACAGTTCCTACAGTGGTTGACTATAGCTCAGCTTATTTAAAGAGAGTGTTTGCTGATATCCCCACAGCAGAATCAGACTAAGAAAGAAAGATGTTGAGGGACTTCAAGTCTACTGGGATTAGAAAGTTGTCAGGACTGAAGCTTCCTAGTGGCAAGCACCTTCCTTCTGCTAAATTGTCATTCCCTGTGGATCCTGTTGTGTTCCTTCTTTCCTTTCTGATAAGAAAAATCATCCTTATCAGACTAGTGACCTTACAAAGATTTTACTGAGGAGTAACTTTTGTCTTTTTAAAATACTTCGGGTTCTACTGTGTGGATTTCAGCAGAGTAGAAGATAATTACCTTGAGGATTCCTGCTAATTATCCAAGTAGCCTTCTACATTTTATTCTTTGCTGCTGTTTAGTAAAGAAGGATAGTATCTAGTCAGTAAGCAGCATAACATTCACAAAATATTGTACGTAACACAGTGGCATTAACTACTTCGCTGCTGCTGGCAACACCACACCTCTTCTGCCAGCCACAGCAAAAAGGCTTAAAGACTTCATATCAAGGTGGATTGTCTGGTCCATAAGAAGCCCCACAGTCCAGATCTGACCCACCAACTCAGATGAGCTTGAGGCCTCTGGTTTAGGGTGCTTGGAAAGTGTCAAGCAAGACTTAACACACTGGGAAGGATCTGGTTTCTAGAATTCTTATCTCCCTTTTGGACCACTAATTTGGACTGGAGCATGAATTCTTGTTTAACCAACTTGAATCTTTTAAGCAAGCTTACCAAGTTCAAAACCTCCTCACAATCTGGTTCCTTAATGTCAGTTTGAGATCTCTGGGGAATCAGGCCTCAGCATAACTTCAATCAAATTACATAATTTACTGAACATAATAACTGCTGTTTACTGGATCAAACCACAGATCTATCTAGCCTAGGCCAGACTTGGTCCATCTACCAAACCAGGAAGGAGATGGTGACTGGAGAGAACCTGGACTGTCTAACTTTCCCTTTTCCATGCAGATCTTTGAGTGGAGTTTCACTGGACAATGTCTGCTGGTCCCGTAGATGCATTCAGGGGGCAGCAGGCACTAGCTGGAGTCTGCTTGGAGTACTCCCTTAACATCTTAATTATTGACCTATAACCTGTGCCCCTGTTCCTGTTTTCTCCTGATTTGTCCCACAAACCAAGCTGTACATTTAGTAGCAGAGTGGATGCCAAGGGCGAGTGTGAACAGGACACATGTAGAATTTTCTGTTCCGTGCTATTTTCCTACTGCACCTTCCAGCATTCAGAACTTTAGGAAGCTCTGATTCAGAGGCTGCATCCAAATTTGCTGTGTGTAGTACTTACTTGTAGACCTTTCCTTCATGAATTTGGCCGAACCCCTTCCGAACTGTGTTAAACTGTCAGCTTCCACAATATCTTGTGGCAGTGCATTCTACAAGTTAATATGCTGTACAAAATATAACTTTCTTTTGTGGGGTTAAGACCTATGTAATACTTTAATTTTATGTTCCCTAGTTTCATTGTTCTGATAGTAAATAATAAATCTCTATTTTCTGTGCCATTTAATTTTTTGTAAATTTGTACATCTCTGCCTTCTACCCGGCATCTTTTCTAGCTGAAAAGCCCTAGCCTATTTAGTCTATGTGGAAGCCCCTCTGTAGTCCTGATCAACCTTGTTATCCGTCTCTGCACATTTTTTAGTTCTCCTATACAGAGACTACTATGGCAAGGTGCAGGGCCTGGATGTAGAGGAGGGTGGGGAGTGGTCAGCAGCTGGATACAAAGCTGGCCCAATTTTGTAGGGCCTGGGGCAGTTGCCCCAATTCATCCATTCTTCCCTCTCTCCCCCCCACCCCCCCGATGGCCCTGCTCCTATATTGTTTTTCAGGTGAGGGGCAACACTGGGCACAGTATTAAATGTGTGGATGTATTGTAGATTTGTAAAAGGACATAATGATACTTACTGGGCATGTCTACACATACATTTATGCCATCTGAAAATTACTGTGCAGTAAATTATTGTGCAGTAAATGGGCCAATGTCTACACATGCAGGCATTATAGTGCATTAAAGTTAGTCCCAAGTCAGGCACACACACATTGTTACTGTGCGGTAACTAATTGGTGTAAATTTGATACCTGCGTGATGCAAGTATCAAATTTATGTCCAGGTCAGCGTAAATTGCCATTTTACTGTTCACTGGATCTGCACTTTAGGCACATGCCTGTACTGCACAGTAATTTTGGTTACTGTGCAGTAAATGCTCACGTGTAGACATGCCCACTGTTTTACTTATAGTTCCCGTCTTCATAATTACCAACGTAGTTTATTTGTAACTATAGCATATATGTTTTACTCATTCTCAATTATATGGAGTGTTATAGGGATATGTGTTAGCCTAAGGGAAGTCTAAAAAATGTTCTTGGATCCCTGACTTTTGGAAGACATAGTAGTGGTGAAGTGCCTTCCCAATTGTGAGTGAATTCATAGAGCATATTGATAAGCAAAACTTGAATTAGAAATCTAGAATTCAGTTAAAAAAAAATCATTCCTGCTTTTTTCCTCTGCTCCCAAGCTTATAAGCATTACTTCTGCTGTCAAGGAGCAGTAGTGATGGACCAGGACCCCTTTGTGGTAGGTGCTGAACAAATTAAAAACAAAAACACTTTCTGCTCAAGAAAACTTAGTCTAATAACTGTACCAAAATAAGCACTCAAATTTTGAAATGGCTTTTATTTTGTTTTATTTTAGGCTTTTATTTTATTTTCAATGGCTTTATCTTGGTTTCTGTCAACCCTTGTTACTCCTCTTTGTCTTTACAGGAGTAGTTCAGACTTGCCCTTCAGTAAAATGTGACTTTGAACAGAAAGGAGTTAGCTTGAAGACTTGCTTGTGTGATGTTAGATGGTCACAAAGGCATAATTGTGCCATCCCAGAAATACTTTTTATACAAGAACCTGAACTTGTGAGAGTTTCTTAAAATCCAGTAGCGATGACATGTGGTGGGGTGATTGTAGTACAAATTTTTATTTATTTTATGGAAGACCTTCAGTACTCAATCTCAGGAGAGATTTTTCAGGAAGAAGTCAGAAAACTGCAGCAGTGAGTTGTCATTTTTAATTAAATGGGTAATACGTAAGAATATATTACCCTTTCACAATATTTTTATATCTGTTGCTATATTGCTGTCTTCATAATTCTAGGCTGTACTGTTTTCTCTGAAATTTGCTTTGTTTCCTACCAGTAAATGCAGTCTGACATAGATTAGGACATGGGGTATGTTGTATTTACATAAAGCAAATGGACTCTGAATTCCATGCTAGCTTATCAAAAACACTCCAAAAAAACAAAAAAAAAGAGCAGCATTTTTAGAAAAACTTGGATCTTAATACTTGAAAATGAAGTGATTAACATGCCACTTTCTTCTCATAAATCGGACATAAATGATCCCTGCAGAGCTTTTCTTTTCATTCGCCACATTTCTACAGTATCTTTGACACAGTGCATTTGTGCTTGGAATAAGTTTGTATTTTGATTTTAAACAACAAATGTAGTTAGAGTATTAACAAGTTCATCAGCATTCTAGGTATATTTTCCCCTCTGCAGTTAGAGGTACACTGATAAAGATTTTATTAACTGATAATGATAGCCAATTATTAACCAACTCTATTGTCCGAAACCAATTCGATAACTGATTTACTTTAAAATACAAGGCATTCTAAAATACTAACATAAATAAACCTTTTTTTGGTATCGATGCCCCACTGCTTAACAATGGCAGTGGGGTCACTTGAACTAAAGCTTGTCAAATGAGTTTTAGTTCAAGTGTTGCCATCACAATTTTTAAGCACAGGGATGCTTTTAAGTGGAGCTGAGCGGGGCGAGGGCAGATGCAGGCTGCCTGCTGTGGCCTTAGGGCTCTCCATCCTGCTTCCTTTGCCCCAGGAGCCCTGTGCTGGCTGTGCACCCAGCAGCGGGCAGCACAACTCACTGCCCCCACTCTTACCAGGCAGGCAGGGGGTGCATGGCTGGCCTGGTGCTCCTGAGGGAAAGGCAGCGGAGTAGAGAGCCCCAAGCTCACAGCAAGCAGCCTGCATCTGCCCTGCATGCAGATCTGGGGGAGCACATGTCCTCCCATGCCTTCCACGGTGAGTGCATGCAGTGGCAGGGAGCTACCTCCTGGATGAGCCACTGATGACACCATTCTGCTCCCTGGTCCCATGCACTACCCTGGCTGGGCAGTGGCCCCAACCCCTGCCTCACTCCCTCACTGTGGGGGCCTTGACCTGCTTTCCCTGCCTGCACTCACCTCTTCCCCTCCATAGACCTACCTGCAGGGAGCTGCTTTCTACACTGCCCAGTTGTATTCATGGCCATGTGTGTACATGCTGCATGTGGTCATGCATATGAATGCAGCACCCACTGCATCTTGCTTCTGGCAGCCCCAAGCAAGACCCCTTGCAGGCTTGAATGATGCCTGCCTGTATACTTGGTCCAGTAAAATATATTACCCAAAGATCTCCTTGCCTCATAATTCTTAGACCATCATGGCTACATCACTCTAACGCTACTAGAATTCTTTGGACATAGTAAAAAGTCTGAACTTGCCTCTGCTAGTATACCTCTTGTTTCTTTTTTACCACTGGAGCTCCACCTGGGGAGGAACAACTGGCACCATACTTACAGGTTGGGGAACTCCCCTCTTGTCAGCACAGAGGCAGAAAAGGATCTTGGAGTCGTCATTGACTCCAAGATGAACATGGG
>NW_017728929.1:1553714-1578459 GCF_001723895.1 Crocodylus porosus | reverse complement strand
TCCCTGTTCCCTCGAGCACTGCCAGGAGTGACCAGGAATAACGGTCACAAGCTGGCAGAGGGTAGATTTAGGCTAGATATCAGGAGGCACTACTTCACGGTCAGGGCAGCTAGGATCTGGAACCAACTTCCAAGAGAAGTGGTGCAGGCCTCTACCCTGGGGGGTTTTTAAGAGGAGGTTAGATGACGACCTTGCTGGGGTCGTTTGACCCCAGTACTCTTTCCTGCCATGGCAGGGGGTCGGACTAGGTGATCTACTCAGGTCCCTTCCGACCCTAGAAACTATGAAACAGTAATAGCACAAGGGAAACTTTCTTGTAGTTGCACCTACAGAAAATAAGGCTTAGTCTAGGCCCTGAACCTGTGGTGCTTTGTCTGAAAAGGATTTTTATTATCTGTGGCTTCCAGCTGTAGGTGTTTAAGGAAATAGCTCATTAGACTCCTTTATAGGTTAAATCCTGGTTCTGACTTTTAATAGCAGAAATGGAATGACTGTAACATTTGGTTTTGGACAGAAACAGATACTTGGGGTATATCAGTGAGCCACACCACAGTTGATATGAGACCCCTGAAATGCATTGAATGGGTATGTGAAGATAAAGCCTTAGGCCAAATTTGGTACTTATGAGAGAGCTGTTGTGGAAAACCCTTAGACTTTTGCAATGATCTGCTTTACCATTCCTGGTAACATGTAGGTTCTCTAACTCTTTAAGAAAGTGTTTAAACTGTGATATGCTTAGCTAGGGCTTGTCTGCATTATAAGCTTTCTGTTGGGATAATCTCTTGTAGCAGGGAAGACAGAATGATCTGGGAGGTGCCTGCTGTTAAAGGATCTGTGGCAGCCAGTAGAAAGCACATTTGCATCTGCTTGCATTTTGTGGCTCTCTGGTAGTGGCAGAGTAACATCAGATCAGTTTCCATCCCAGCTGGGCAGCCAAGAGAAGGTGCATAGAGTATGCCTTTGCTTTCTGCTAGCTTCTGTAGCCCCTTTAACAGCTGAAACTTGAGTTATGCTCTAAAGCTGTATGGTAGCCCAAGGTGTTGATTTTTGTCAAGAATTACAGTTAGGTGTATTTTTCTCTAGAGTAAATTTGTCCACTTCTTTCAAAAGCTTAGCAACAATATGTATATTTCAGGTACATCTAACTGGTGTGATGGCAGCACAGTATGAGTGGAGAAGCTTTGTCTGAAGATTACAAACTAATATTAAACTTGTGTGTCCTATTTCATAGCAGAAATCAAATAAGATGTGTATAGATAAAAATTATTTTTGAAGTCAGAGGGAATTTAGCCTGATCAGTTGTCTTCCTTTTGGTAAACAGACCTCTTCCAGTTAATCTCTCCAAAGTTGAAATTCAAGTTATTGCATGTATTTCATGGAAGATCTTGTGATCTAGTTAGTAAATAATAGAGCTATTAAAGTGAACTTGTTTTGCAAATATACTTGCTTCTCTATTAGGGATGTAAAAGGTTAAATGGTATAAATATAATTACCATTTAACCATTTAATGTTTACCATTTACCACCTGGCTCAGTGCTGCCTGCTGGCAGGGGAGTGATTCCAGCAGGGGCTGCCCAGGAGGTGACATGGACCCCGACTGCAGCATCACACGGCTGCTGCAGCAAGAAGGTAACTAGTTATCTGGGGAAGTGGAGCCAGGCAAAGTTGGTCGGGAGAACCAACAGGACTTAAATTGGAGTGAGTGCAGTGGCAGGTGCCACCACTATGGGTGCACTGATAAAGATTTTGTTGGCTGATACTGATAGCCGATTATTAACCAGCCATATCAGCTGATACTGAGCCAATTTACAGGAATGCAGCCAGGCAGCATGGCAAGCAGCTTCCTGCAGGTAAGACTATACAGGAGAAGGGACGTGGTGGGGGTGCAGATTGAGGCCCCCATGGGGAGGGAGGGAGCGTGGGGCTGGGGATCGGAATGGGGGCACTGCCCAGGCAAAGCAGTGAATGGCATCTGGGCCAGGGAGTGGGACAGAGCCACGGGCAACTCGTCTGGGGATCAGTGTCCTGGCACTTAAGAATGGTGGTGGTACTTAAACTAAAGCTTGTCAAATGAGCTTTAGTTCAAGCATTGTCGCTGCCATTTTTAAGCATGGGAACACTTTTAAGAGGAGCTGAGCTGGGGGGGATGCGGGCTACCTGCTGTGGGCTCAAGGCTCTCTGCTGCCTTTCCCTTGGGAGCTCTGCATCAGCTGCACTCCCCCTGCCCACCTGGCAGCAGAAGGCAGGCAGGGGATGTGCAGCTGTGCAGGGCTTCCAAGGGAAAGGCAGCAGAATGGGGATCCTTAAGCCCACAGCAAGCAGACTGCATCTGCCCCCCACACAAATATGGGGGGGGCATATGCCCCCCCATGCCTCTCCTGGGTGGTGCACACAGCGGCAGAAAGCTGCCCCCCCTCTCTGTGCCCCTGGACGAGCCACCTGCAGCTCCGTCCTGCTCCCTGCCCTGGCCCCGGGTCCCATTCGCTGCCCCCTGGCCTAGCCCCTGCCCCACTCCCTCCCTCACTGGGGACCATGATCTGCCCCTTCTCCCATGCTTCTTCCCTCCCCCACAGACTTACCTGCAGGGTGCTGCTCTGCATGCTGCCTATCTGCATTCCTGGCAATTTGCATGCATGAAGTTGTGTGCATGCATGTGGCGTTTGGGGCCCCGACTAGAAAGCTTATTGTGTTTACTAGTGACATTATCAGCTACACTGGCCAAAAAAAGTCAATAGCTGATAATGTACGTTTTCCTTGTATTGGTGCTGATCTACGGGCGCCCCAAGCCATAAGTGGCACTTGCTTCCTGCCTGCCCATCCCCTGGACTTGGACAGCTGCCAGTCGGCAAGGACCTGTGGTGGTTCTCCCTGCCCAGGGGCACATGGCAGATGGATGTGCTGCACAATATCATGCCCAGGGCCATCCACCTGTGGGCTGAGAGCCCTCTCCTAGGGCCAGCCCTCAGCTGAGTGGGAGGAGTATATTGCTGGCCCAGCTGCTGGCTGTATCTGGTCAGGGGAGGGTTACTTTTTGATCAAATTGGAAGTCTTATGGATGTTTTGTTCAGTATTTTTGTGTTAAAGACATGCTTGTTTCTGGAGATATTCTTTCCCTTTTGGAAAGGTGAATCTTGAATGGGTAGGGACAAGTTAAAATTGTTTATATGTTTCTGCTGAAAAAATCCTGAAATTTGTAGTATTAAAATCCTTGAATGTCTTCCTGTCATTGCTATGGTTTTGGCTCCCGGGGCGTTAATTGCAACAGTGTTACGTGCTGATATAGTTGCATAGGGTGTTTGTTTATTTGGTTTGTTTTTGTTTTCTTCATAGTATGAATAGAATCAAAAGTGTCCTTGGACAGTCGGATGGGTTTGGAGGCACAGTTTTGTTCTCTTCTCTCTCTTAATTATGCAAATCCTCTTTACTAATGCATTCCTTCCTTTACCAAATCTCAGCTGAGCAGTAGGTTCCTTTAGTGGATTTTCTTCCTAGTGCAGCCTGCTCTGTTGAGAGGTTTTGCAGTCTGGCTTGGGGGGAACTGCAATGATGCAGCTCCCCAGGCTTCTTCCTCAATATCTGGATGTGCATTTTGTTCACAGGACTCTGAAGGCTTTCTGTAGGACTTCTTGGTATTTTTTCTCACTCCCTATGTTTTGATACCTGACTGGTTAGGAGGAAGGCCCTAAAGTCAGAATTTTAGGAGTGTGGGATCCTCTAAAGGCTGATCTGCAGTACATCAAGCAGTTTCAGTGGAGGTTTTGTGGTAACCTTTAAGGATTCCTATTCTTGCATTCAGCTCCAGACACAAGTGGATTCCCTCCTTCCCCCTCCCCCTCACTTTTTTTTCAGTGTCAACTACATCATTTTTTGGGGTCTCTCCCTTGTAGGTACTCCTTTGGTTACTGCCAAGGATCACTGGGGGAATGGGAACACATTCAACAAAGCAGCAGCAGATCAGTTGCATCATGATCATCTTAATGGAGCCTAAATTATGATTGTTCCTGTACAGACAGATATCTTTCCTGAACCAAGAAAGCTTCTATCCTGTCAGAAACTTGCAGAGATTTTAAGCTGGCTTGGTCATGCATTCCTCTAATAATTTGCACTTCCCTCCAGTAAATAATGTTTTCTAGATGGGCATGAATTAGATAGGCCTCATTGGGGATAGAATTAATTTTCCTTGAGATACCTCAATTATAAATGTCCATCTTTTTAAAAGCAATTTTAAAACAAATATAATCCTATCACAGTTACAAGGTATCTGCCCCTTTGAACATTCTTCTCCCTTGAAAATACCTCTTCAAGGAACAAGCCCTGTCTGATTTCTTCAGATGTAGATTCATAGGTGTTAGGGTCAGAAGAGACACCAGTAGGTTATTGAGTCCGACCCCCTGCCCTGGGCAGGAAATAGTACTGGGGTCAAACGACCCCAGCTAGGCGCATGTCCAGTCTCAAGCACCTAGCTGGGGTCCAGTCTCGAGCATCTAGCTGGGCACCTAGCAGTCCTCTCAGTGTGACATCTTGCAGTCCTCCCATTTGTGGATGGGGTCTGAGAGCTGTAATAGTTGATTTACTTTTCCTCAGCAGGCCAAATCAGAATTAGCAGCTACAAGAGATTTCCCTTTGAGAAATATAATGCTCGAGTAGGACATAACACCACCGATTCTTCTTTAATTTTTAATTTATCTATCCTTGGGAGCATAACATTTAGAGTCGGGTTAGGGGGGCAAAATGGCAGATCTAGCCGTTGGCTGGACGCCATTTGCCAGGAGCTCCTGCCTGTGTGGCTGGGGCTGTTTTCCATGGACACCCCAGTAGCACCCATGCTATGATTGCGCAAGGCTGGGATTTCTGTGGAGACTGGCCCCAGCAGTGCTGGCAGGGTGTGTGGCAGGCTAAGAAGCTCTTCTGGAGCTGGGCTGGGATCTTTTTGTGGTGACAGCATGGTCCAGAGTCAGGGCAGAGTCGCAGCCTGCAGCCTGCATGCCTCGGACAGACACGTGCAGACAGCGGATTGCAGCTCTGCCCCAGATCCTTGCAGTGGTGACAGCGTGGTCTGAAGCCAGGGCACAGCAGTGATCTGCTGCCTCATACCCGTGCCTGGGGCATGCAGGCTGGAGATTGTTGCTATGCCCTGGCTCTGGACCCTGCTGTCACCGCTGCAAGATACCAGCCTACCTTTGGAGCAGCTCCCTGCCCTGCCATGCATCTTGCCAGCAGGGACAGTGCTGGAGGGGTTTTGGTGGGCTATAGCCACCCCAAAATTCCCTGTAGCCACCCCTCCCAGCACTGCTGCTGCCCTTCACAGGCAACAACAGCTGAGCCTGCCCACTCCCATCCGCAGCATAGCCCCCCAACTGGGAAGAGGCTGGTGCTGCTGCTACCTGCCAGTCTCCACAGAAACCCTGGGCCCGTGCTGTCATGGCGGGGTGCTGCTGGGGTCTCCAGTGAAACTGGCCCCAGCCATGTGGCTAGGAGCTGCTGGGAAATGGAGTCCGCTGCTGGCCAGCTCCAGCTTATGGGCCAGACTTTACCTACCCCTGATTTAGAGGAAAAACAGTAAGACTTGCATACTTAACTGTGGACCTTAACAGTCCCTTCAAAGTTTAAAGAAATCCAGCTAATTCACACCATTTTATGAAGTCTGTTCCTGAAACTTAATGTCCTTGACAACTTTTGGTTTGCTTGGTTTGTTTATTTTATCTTCTCTAGACCTTTTTGTTTCATTTTTTCCCACTTGTAGGGCCTCGCGCATACCCAGGCGGGGGGCGTTGGGCTCAGCATGATGAGCTGCAAAACTTCAAAGGCATTGTCACCTGTATTGTTAGTTGAATACTAGTTATTAAGTTAACTAAGTATACTTTTGCCTTTCTCAGGAAGTAAGGTGGGTTTCTGCACAAGTTAAACCTTTTGAATGCAGGCAGCAAACTGTTTATATGATTATTCTAAAACACCTGTAGAATACTAATAGATATACTTGTATCTTTCACATTCTTCACAATAACTTCATGGGTTTATTGTTAGCACATTACTTTCTTACTATTTTTTCTCAGTTGTGAAGTTAAAACATTCTAAAATGTAAAAATATCCAATGTACTGAACCACTTTTATCATTGCTTAAGGTGCTTGTGGTATGCTTAAGTCATGAAGAGATTGTTTTTGTGGTTAAGAGCCTGCAGCTACCTCCAGGAAGATGAAACATCACCTGAAGCCAGCAAACAGAACTTTCCTGGGCACTGAAGGAGAGAACCAAAGGAGCTCTTCTGTACCCTACCTCAGTTTAGCAGCATCTGAACATACTTGTTTCAGGAAACATGCTTTGACTGATGAATTTTTTATGAGAGCATGCATTTGTATGAAACACCTATTGTCATCTTGATTTATTAGTCATTTTGTTTAGTAAAATTTGTTAGACTACCTTGTTATCCCCCTTCTGTGCTGCTTGAGTTAGTCTTTTTTTCCACTTTTGGCTCCCTCTGGCACTGAGACACAGGATTGTAACTTTCTTTGACTAAAAGTAGGTCAATGTGTGTGTGTGTGTGCGCGTGTGTGTTTCACTTAGGGATGGGACTGAATAAAAGGCTGCATAAACATTAATGTGAAACTTCTATTTCCACATGTTGGGATAGGAATTGTAGAGACTCATGTCAAACAAGTTTGCTTATATGTGTCTGAGTAGGATGAAGGTGTTAAGTTTGGGACAGAATATCTCAGTCTAACATGATCAAGAAATATTTTTTAGACTTCTGAAGGCAGTGCATGAGCCATAATGCCGTTTGCTTTTATTAGAATTCTCTTCTTCTGAATAAAGTAACTGGAAGTAGCAAAGCTGCCAAATGCCTTTTTTTGCTTCACGTGTCCAATATTTTACAGGCATTCATGACAGGGGCAATATTGTTTAAATGTTATATGTGTATGTAATGCTGTGTGGAACTGGTGGTTTTAATGTATATTTAGAGTATATATTTAGAAATCGGGTGTTGTCTACAAAAGCCTGGCCCTTTCTGAACCTGTCTCTATGGAACCCTGCGTGCGTGTGGGGAGGCTGCTCTGACCTGCTGTTAATTACAGCACATTGAAGTGGACCTGATTAATCAAGTCTGCTGGAGCATACTAATTAGTGCATTCCAATCAGCCTCTGTCTTATGCATCAGCGTTCCTATGCTTCAAAATAGTGGTGGGGGCGCTTTTAACTAAAGCTTGTTTGATAAGCTTTAGTTAAAGTGGCCCCACAACCATTTTGAAGTGCAGAGGCGATGCACAAGATGCTGCGGGCTCGTTAATTAGAGTGGCTCTGGGAGCCACTTTAATAAATGCCCCCTCTACTCCCTTCCCCCAGCACGTGTAAAAAACAAACAAACAAACAAACGAACAAAAAACAAAAAAACCCTACGGTGCTGCTCTGCTGAACTTTCGGCATGTCTTCAGACTAACACAGCTAATTATCTCTGTACTCCTGGAAAGCAGAGACTGAAGTTTTTCATTATTAAAATGAGGAGTTTTCTACACTACCATAATTTTCCCTCTTTACTTGCATATGCTACTGCTATTTATTACAGTACAACACGGTCTTACCACGTGGGATATCAATTTGTTCAGTTCCTGTTTTGATTATTATAGCCAAATCCAATAAATTGTATATCTCACATGTGGCCAAAACCAATCTCAACTTTGTAAGGATAGTAAGTTCTGTTAAGCATTTTATGCTAAGGTACATCATAATCTGGTTTTAAATCCAGTTGGTATAATTTTCATCTAGTTTGCATAACACATGTCCTATGATTTCTTTTATGCCTGAATCGAATCCTTAACTTCCATCCATCACATTTTTTATGAGCTGTTTCAGTGCTCAATTGCAACTTGTTTCCAGTCTAGTTTTCTTTTCTAGCCATCAGTTCTGAGGCCTTTTCTGCTAGATTATACAGTGGTCTTGTCCCAAATCTCTTACCCAGGTAGGTACTTTGGGCTATAATGAAGCTACAGTAAAACACTGTGTTTGTTAATCAAAGTAAATTAAGCTTCCTATGTCTCTTACTATAAATTTAGGTTTATCGGATTCCTGGTTGTTGTAGCTGCCTTCGGAAATTTTTTCCAGTCTTTCAATTTGATAGGAAATTGAAGCACAGAACAACTATGATAATTTGGCCAACCTCAACATGTCTATGGCAGTCTTGAAAGTTATATTGAGGTTTGAGTCACAAATCAGTGTCATAACTGCACAATCATGCTTTTAGATTATCATTTCCTCTGATTGATCCTTCCAGAAACTGTGACATTTTTTACTTGTGCTCCAGAAAGAAAATTTAAAAAAATCTATCCTGCAAAGATGGGGGAGGGAGCGAGTTGTTTTCAGTATGCTTCTTACAGGTAAACAGTGACTGGTCTATGTAAAGTCCTTGGACTTGGGAAACTGAGCTACTGCCAGTAATGTGTTTCACCCTCTAGATTAGGGGTCGGCAACCTTTTAAAGGCTGCTGGCCAGATTGACCTAGGTCAGAGTTGGGCCAGCGGGTAAGCAGGCCAGTTCAAAAACCCAACCACTAAGGAAAAATGGTGGCGGGGCAGTGAGAAGTAGCAGCAGTGGGCACTTCCCTTATCCTTTCCCTGTGCCCACCACCACCACTTTTCCTCATGCTGGCATGGGGAAGGCAAGTACTGCTGAAGTCCTGTGTCCACAGGCCATAGGTCGCCAACTGCTGCTGTAGACAAATATTGGAGATTACCTAATTTTTAGGTTATAATGAACACAGCTATTTGTCTTAAGGAAGTACAGTGGGGTTTGTTGGTGCCAATTTTGTATTTAACATATACTAGTGCTTTCCTAGGGATATTGGTTAAAATATGTTGCATTTTGAAGTCCATAGTGCATTCTTTCTGTTTGTAGACTCAGGTCTGTTCCAGCACTCAACAGTGCAGGGGAAAAGTAATGTATATAAATGCTAAACTTTAGTTGAAGTAAGGCTTACCTGAGGATTACATTTCTTGTACTTGAAAGAGAGAGACTCTGCATGGCAGCTAATGCTAAGTATTTAAAACGTGTATCCCCAGGTGCTACGGAGAGTACACTTTACATAACTATGAGAAGGCTCTTCCTTTGAAACTCCACCTGGTGATTTCATATTTAAAAAAAAAAAGATTTGTAAATTTAACTAGGTTCTCCACTTTCAGATCCTCAGTCAGATCAGACCAGCTCTTTCTGTCTAAATTGGAGAAAAGGGTGCACTACAGAAAGCGCATCTAGTTGACACCTCACTTTTTTTACAGCTTGAAAAAAGAAACCTTCTAAACAGATTGAAAAGCCCATAATTCATCTTCTGAGAGATGAAGTTCTCTTTACAATTTTTCTCAGACAAAAGAAATAAGATTCCCAAGCAGGGTGGGGGATCAGTTTGTGGTCTAGGAAATTTTCTTCCCCAAGAACTTTATAAAAGCTTAAAGGGGGAGAAAAAAGGGGTGGGGGAAGAGGGACTTTAGTCTCTACAGGCAAATACTTTTTCCAGATATCAAAGAGAGAGCTTGTAGGCAGAACAATAACAAAATGTAATAAACGGAGAATAAGGTGAACACAATTAATTTAGCCCTAGTTTGTACTAGAGCTAGAATTTGTCAGTATAGCAGTTTCTGCCAGGGAAGGAATGCTTTTATGATGCGTATTGCTCAGTGGTTCTCAACCTTTTTAGACTCAAGGCACCCCTTAGAAAATGCCAGCTATTAGCTTTCACTTGTTTTTTTGAGTATGGACACATAATAAAATGGTTTTGCTGTTGCAAAGAACTCTGACCACAACAGCTCAGAATGTTTTTGATACTGTGGATTTCTGTTTTTGGGTGTATCTTATGAATCATGTAGTTGTTAACACACCTAATACTATGTGACACCCAGTGGCACCCTTAAAAGGATATGACACCCGTATGTGCCACAGGACCCGGTTGAAAATTTCTGTTATCCCATGTCAGTTCCCTGAACAAAAATAGCTATGAATAGTTAAAGTACTTCTCGCTAGTATAATTATGACTATATTAGGGCTTTTGCCTGCATAAAATTGTAAGAGCAAAATGGCCCTCCTGGCTGACATTACTGTTTTAACAGAAATTTTTGGTGTAGCCCAGTCTTTAAAAACATGGGGAGAAGGCAAGGGATGAGGTAAAAAGAAATTCTTTAATATGTGTTGGAGCCTTCATCCATGCTTCTAAATGTTAAAACTGGTGCGAGTTTCATGCAATACTATTGAACTTGTGATGTGCAGAATAGCAGTGCCTGTCTCCGCCCATTCCCCCTTCCCCCAAAGTTTCTCAAACAGTGAGCAAGAAACTTCATTACCATAAAGAAAACAATGGATTTACCCTTAAGAAAACCCTTAAGGATGTGCTTTTACTTTACACTTTGTTTATAAGCTGCACAAGTTAGGGAAAGTTGTCCTTTGAACAGTGCCAGTTATTCTGGCGGTCATGGTCCATAATTAAGGTCCCCAAGTACAATGCAGTGTAAGTAATTAATAGCAATTCTACTGTATCTGCTACACTATCGAGCTTCTGCTTGAAACTTTCCTATTTCACATGTCTATTTTCCAGCAACAAATATGAAGCCTGTTAAAATGGGATTTTGCAGGCCCTCTTTTCCCTTCCATCCTAATGGTGTTTTAGATGGTAGCTAGGAGGAATTTTTAGTTGTTGGCAATGATAGCATTTCATATGGAATATTTTGAGACTTTGCAGAAGCCACATTAAACATAATATAATACATCGTTCAGAAGTTAAGATTTGTGTCCACGTGAATATTTATAATTGTTTTTAATATCATGTATGTTTAAACCAGTGCTACTGACTGATGCAAAAAACTGTGAGCACTTGTTTTGGTTTGAGTGGCTTAGTTTAATTTAGTTTGTTAGTTTAAAATTAGTGATTTTGGCCCAAGTGTACTGACCTTTGGAACATATTGCAAGATGCATCTATTTTGCATAAATCTATTTATACTCTAAGAACTGTATTAAAAGAACATTACTAAGATTTCAGAGTTGATTACTCTCGATGTCTTTTCAACCTGAGTAATTTATATATAAAGGATCTGTATTATGACATGGCAACTGTATGAGTACACTTTTTAAAATAATGTTCTAACATAGCTTTTGGCTTGTGTGTGTGTTCAACAAAGTAAGCTGAAAAAACTGTTCATGACTGTCATTGTACTGATACTCTCACCAGTTATTAACAAGACTGGTACCTTTTAGATGCACTTCATGGATCTCTGCCAGTTGAGCTAATAGAGTTTTTTTGATAACCTGTCATTGCCATCATCCTCACTGAACCACCACTAAGGAGGGACAAACACATTCCTTGCTAGTGACACCAGAGGAACAGTAAGACTTTATCTTGGGTTCTGTTCCAGGCTCTTGGAATGTAGTTCACAGAAACCTTCTTGTCTACTTCTTCCCCACCGTGGTTCCTTCTGCCCTACTACTTCCAACCTGTTCTCATCCTTCCTCATGTCAGGCTCCACATCACTGTACCTCTAGGCTTCTCATCCGAATCCCCTTGCCCAACTTTCTCTAATCTCCCCTTCCTGGCTTTTTGCTTGAATCGGTCTTCAGTTTGTCCCCCAAAAAGCAGCCTGTGACAGACTGGCAAATACGTAAGTTCTACAGCTCAAATGATAAGTAACTGAGAACAAGATCTCATGGCAAAGGTTGAGCAACCTCAGAATGTGGTGCTATAGCTATTAGGAGGTGCACTGATAGAGACTTTTTGGGCCGATACCGATAACCAGTTTTTAAGGAGCCATATTGGCCAATATTGATACGATTGCTGATTATGTGGCCGGGCAACATGGAGACCAGCATCTGGCTGGTAAATCTGTTGTCGGGGAAGGGGTGTGTGTGTGTTTGGGGTGGGGGAGCAGATTGAGGCCCCAGCAGTGAGGTGGGGAGTGGGCCTGGGGCTGGGGCAGGCATTGCACAGCAGGGGCAGGGCACAGGACAAAGCCATGAGTGGCTTATTTGGGGGGTATGGGTAGGGGTGGCAGGTCCTGCTGCTACATGCACCCTGGGGGAAACATGGGGGGGTTCCCCCAGATCTGCGTGTGGGGTGAGGATGGGCTGCCATTGTGGGCTGGGGCTGCACCAGGCTCCTCCCAGTGGGGGGCCTGGGCTGCGCCAGGGGTGGGCAACACTGATGCTAGGAGGGGACTATGGGGGCCTGGAGTCACCCTAAAATTTGCCATAGCTCCCCCCAACCCCCTCTCCCAGTGCTGCTGCTGCCCATCTTGAGCGCAGCCCTGGCCCAGCCCCCACCAGGAAGAGCCAGATGTAGCCCTAGCCTGCAGCAGCAGCCCACCCTGCCCTGCGCACAGATCTGGAGGGGGGCATGTGCCCCCATGAACTCCTGGGGTGCACGCAGCGGCTGGAGCTGCCTCCCAGATAAGCAGCTTGCAGCTTTTATCCTGTGCCCTGCCCCATCCTGGCTGTGCAGTGCCTGCCTCTGCCCCAGCCCCACTCCCTCCCTCCCTGTGGGCCCCTTGATCTGTCCCCCCTTCCCCCACAAACTAACCAGCTGGATCCAGCTGCTCTCCACACTGCCATGGTGTGCTCCTGGTCAGGTACACCAGCCAAAAAGGCTGATTGCTGATGCTTTCAGTTTTCCTTTTATCAGTGCTAATCCAGTATGGAACCAATGTACTGGTGCACCTCTAATAACCATCTTATCTATAATAGTACAGGACATGCTTTACTCTTAATCTTTGTGCACATAGATTATTGCTACTTGTGCTATGTGTGGATTGAGAGGTATATTATATGTAACCTGATCTGTAGACTATAATTAAATGATATATCATCCTCTCAAAAAAAAGAAAAAAGAAAAATGGGGAAAAAAAATCACATACCTGCTTTATATAACATATGCTGAAAATCCAGTGTTCTTTGTTACTTCTGGTGCATCCTTAAGAGTTTGAACAAGTGTTCATTTCAAACAGTGGCTCAATTCACCCCTTAATACAGAATTATTGCAAACCCCACCATTAGACCAGCTGGTTTTGATTTTCCCTAGATATCTTTGGTCTTCTCTAAACCAAATCAGGATAGGACATAGCATGTGGATTTCTGTTATGCTGAAGCGTCTGGAGTAGCTTACTAAACTGCAACTGTGGCACCCCTTTTGAGACTTAAAACCACATCACCTTTGAATGGCCTCTCCATGCATTTAATGGAACTCTCTTGCATCTGCGTAATACTACACTTGAGACTATCAGCTGGCTGCAACAATTTGGACATAAAATTGTGAATGTTTTTCCTTGCTTTGTGATCATTGCATCATTATACACTTAAAAAAAAAAAGTGTGAATTTCTATGAAATTTCCAATTTTCTACAGCTAGAAATATTTCTTGGAGAGGGAGCAGTACAGGTGTCCCCACTCTGGGAAAGGCATGGGAGCAGTGGCTGCTCAACTCCTTCCTTTCCCCCAATCCGGTGACTGGGTAGAGACCAGAACCAGAGCAGTCCTCAGTCTGGAGAATTGGCAGAGGTGTTGCCCCATTACCCCCCTAGACTGGTCCCAAAAAGGAGTGGGGCAGCTATTGCTGCTCCCAGCCTCTTCTTCAGACCAGGGATTCCCCAGTATGGAGAAGCGGTGGGGGCTTTTCTCAGTATTTCCTCTCTTTCTATAGATCGGAAAGGGAGGGCAGTGGAACAGCAGGTCAATGCCCCCCTTGTCCCCAGGTCCCCAGACTGGGGAGTCCCTAGTCTGGCAAAGCACAAGGAATATTGCCCTACTGCTCCACTATCTGCCCAGACTGGACCAGCAAAGCAAAATGGTCTGGGGAGTGGAGCAGAAGGAAGGGAGCAGTGGGGTAAACCCCTCACCTGTTCCCCAGACTGGGGACTTCTGGTCTGGCAAGTGGCAGCAGCTGTGTTCCCCACCCAGATCAGATTGGGAGGAATCAGGAGCAATGGTGCCATTCTTCCCCTCCCCTCCATTCCCAAGACTGGACAGTCGCCCAGGAAGTTTTGGCTTTTTTTTTTTTTTTTTTTATCCATTCCAGGGAACTACAGACCTGTTAGCCTCACCTTAAGTGCCCAGGCTCTGCCCCAGCCCCACACCCTTGCTGTCACCAACCTGTGATCCTGGCTCTGGGTGCCTGTTCTGCTCCCAGATTTCCCTCCTTGCCTGCCCGCATCCCCATCCTGTCTGCCCAGCTGAGTGTACCCTGCCCATGGAGGTACCCTTGCCTACTCCATCCAGCACCCTCAGAGGTGGGTTGTGGGGTGGACTGGGAGTGGCAGCTTGGAAGTGTGTCACTCTTGCAGGGTCTGCCAGGAAGCCAAGTCTGGCTGCCATGCCACCCCCACCTTGCCATGTACCTGAGGGTGGTGGGACTGGCTGCATGCACCAGGGTCCTGGCTGCCCCCTTGTGCCTCGTCTAGGTGGGACCAAGGAACCCACCATGAGTCAAATAAAATCCCTTGGTCCTATGAATCCAGCCCTAGTCTAAAGTGTGGTGCAGCCTCTCAAAATGCAGATGTGGTTTTGGGATGCATCAGTAGAAGCACTAGGTGCAAGACAAAGGTGGTGATAGTGATTCTCTGATCTGCACTGGTTAGGCTTCACCTATGGTATTGTATGCAGTTCTGGGCTCCACATTTTAAAAAGGGTATGCAGAAGTTGGAGAGGGTCTAGAAGTGGATGATAAAAATGATAAGAGATTGGAAGGCAAGTTGTCATGCAAAAAGAGGTTGCAGAACTTGGCATTCAGCTTGTGCAAAAGGTGCTTGAGAAGGGGACACAGTGGTAATCTTCTAATTCTTGAAGGGTTTCCATAAAGAAAAGGAAAAACGCCTTTCTTTTCTTACTGTACAAAGTAGGATATAGACCGATGGCTTTAAGTTGCATCAAAGTAGGTTTAAATTTGAATATCAGGAAAAGTATCTTCATTGTCTAGAACAGTGAGAGTGGAATAGATGACTAGGGAAGCTGTGGACTCTCTAGTTGGATAGCCAATGGTCAGGGATGATCTAGGTCAGGGGTCAGCAACCCCCTGGTGTGCATGCCAGAGTGTGGCACACAAATGCCTTTTGCTTGGTATGTGTGCCTTGGGGTAGATGGCAGGGAAGCTGCAAGGAGACTAATGCTTATTGTGGCAGTGCAGTCCCAGCCCCTTCCCTGGCATTCAGCCACTGTGCGTTTACCCA
The DNA here is from genome assembly GCF_001723895.1 of Crocodylus porosus. NCBI lineage: Eukaryota > Metazoa > Chordata > Crocodylia > Crocodylidae > Crocodylus > Crocodylus porosus. The sequence goes on along the minus strand of NW_017728929.1, from coordinate 1,563,280 downwards.
CCACCACCAGTGAGCCAGGCTGGGCCTCTGCAGACCCCAGTACAGCTGCTTGCAGCCTCCCAGTTGCCTGCTTTGAAAGCCCCAGGCTCTCTGGCAGGCAGCAGGGGCCTGCCCAGAGCCCAGGCTGGTTGTGGCAGGCAATCAGGAAGCTGCAAGCAGCTGCACTGGAGTCCACAGAGCCCTGACTTGTTGCTGGCGGTGGGTGAATGCATGCCTCAAGGTGGACAGTGGGGAAGGGGCCAGGACTGCACTGCCACAACAAGGATTTGGCCCCTTGCAGCTTCCCCACCATCTGTCCTTGGCACGCCAACATCTTAAAAGTCAAAATTGCGGGCATTTTTGGCATTCTGCTCCAAAACGTTGCTGACCCCTGATCTAGGCATAGCTATGCCTGTGTTCTAGTGTTGGTATTTCCCATGTTTCTGGGTTTTGCTGGATACTGCATGGAGCTGGGAGGGACTTTTCTATCCTTATCCCCGCTCTGGCCCTCCCACATGCTACATATGTCAGGGGTTTTTTTATGTTTCTTTTTTTAAGCCTTTCTCAGAGGCATTGGGTGTTGGTTGTAGGTAGCCAAGCCTTGGGATTTTGCCTGGAACATGCCAATGTTCTGGAGATTCCTGGCTAGAGGGTCTTGCCCCTCCACTCATGGTCAGACTATTTCCATATTTGGGGTCAGGAAGGAATTTTACCCATGGTGAGATTGGTATGTGAGGTTTTTGGCCTCCTCTAGCAGGGGACATGGCCCTCTTCTTGAGAGAGCAGGATAATGGGTGCTGTGGTTCTCCTGGTTTACCTGTGGCAGGTTAGGGTGTTAAGTCTGGTGCTGTGCCAGGGTTGACTAGTTTTGCTAAAGAGGTTTAACAGTGGATTTGTATAGGTTGGTTTGGATAGGGATGATCCTGCCTCAGGCAGTTGGGTGGACTAGATGATCTATGGAGTTCCCTTCCAATCCTGTTTATCTATGAGTCTGTGATTGCTTTCCCATGTCAGTTTGGGAGAGGAATGGTGTAGCATACTGGAGTTCATTCTTGTGAGAGAGTATTTCACAGGGGAGACTTTCTAAATTCCGACCTGGAAGATGTTTCTTTCAGAGGGACGGGTTTCCCCCGGGAGAAATTGGATGAATGCTTGTATGTTTGTAGTTTCTGCCAGGAGATGGGCATTTCTGTTAGAGGTGCTCTGATGCATCAGTTCATACCGTATTGGTACTGATTAAAAGTAAAATTGACGTTATTGGCAATTGGCTTTTTTTGGCTTATGTGACAGATAATGTCACTAACCTAAATGCTATGTGCATGCGTGCAGCCCAGCAACTTGGAGAGCAGTATCTAGCTGGTAAGTCTGTGGGGGAGAAGGGGTGAAGGGGGGAAGATTGAGGTGCCCGTAGTGAGGGAAGGAGTGGGGGTGTGGCTTGGGCGGGGGTGGGGGCCATGGGACGGAGCTGTGAGTGCCTCATCTGGGAGGGCTTGCGGGGGGAGGGGCGGTTCCTGCCGCTGGTGCACAGAGGGGCAAGTGCCCCCCAGATCTGTGTGTGGGGCGAGAGTGGGCTGCTGTTGTGGGCTGGGACTGGGAGCAGCTCTGGGCCTTTCCTGGGGGGTGGGGGCTGGGTCGGGGGTACCTTCAGGGTGGGTGGCAGCAGTGCTGGCAGGGGGTTTTATGAGGTGTTTGCCATAGACACCCCAGAATTTGCCATAGACTCCCTGCCTCCGAACCCCTTTCCCAGTGTCGCTGCCTGCTCTGTGCACAGTCCCAGCCCTCAGTGGCAGCTCGCCCTTGCTCTGCACAAAGATCCAGGGGCATGTGCCCCTTCATGCTTCCCCCAGGGTGCACCAAGCAGTTGAAACTGTCCCCCCCCAGCTCCCTGTGCCCCCAGACAGGCTGCCTGTGGCTCCATCCTGCACTCCGCTACTCACTGGCTGGGCAGCGCCTGTCCTACCCCCCACTCCCGCCCTCACTGTAGTAGCCTCAATCTGTGCCCCCACCCCTGCTGCCACACACCCATTCTCCCCCACAGATTTATCAGCCAGGTGCTGCTCGCCAAGCTGCCTGGCTGCATATCAGCAATCGGATTGGTATCGGCCCAAAAAAATCTTTTGGTGCACCTTACCCCCTAATGCTTGTGTGGCTTGCAGACTGGATCTGGCCCATGACACCACAGGGCTTTGCCTGTACCCATGGCCATGTTCATGCTGGATTTGAGCAGAGGAGATGCATCAGGGCCAGGGAGCTGTCAGCAGTGCCCATTCTGCTACTGTTTTTCCCTGTGCACCCCTTCTTCCCAGGTTGCAGTAGTAGTGTGGAAGCAGCTTCCAGCTTTCACATAACTCCCTTCCAGCTGGAAGCTGTACTTGTACCACTATTGGGGAGCAGGGAAGCTGGGAGAACAGTGGCAATACAGGTATAGCTCCCAGCTGTGTGGTTCCAGTCAGGGTGCAGGGAAGGCCCCTCTGCCACACCTGCACCCCGAAAGTCACCCAGCCTGCATTGGACCAGAGCTGGGTTGTTCTTGCCTCTGGTCTAAAGCTCTATTTCCAGCTGTTCTGTTGGTAACAGGTGAGGTTTCTGATGCTCTCTGCATTTGTTGTAAATGTAATGTGAAGTTAACCTTTTAACTCATGTTAGCTTATCCTGCTGCTTAGCTTGAGGGAACTCCTACCAAAATATAAGTAGGATACCGACTGCTTAGAAAATTAGGTAACCAGTATTTACCTGAAAGAGGCTCTTCCATGTCACTTAGAAGTTAATTCCCCAGAGAGCTATTGCTTCAGCATTTGACCACTGATCAGAACAAGAAACCTATCTTCTTTTTCTAAAATTTGTTTGTGTACTCTTGGAAAATTTGCCGATTAGAATGCTAATACCTGTACATCTAAAATAGAGATGTTGCGGATGTTTATGATATCATGTATATAAAATGAGCAATTGGATATATAACTATTTGAGAGAAGTTCATGAGTAATTGTTTTTATACAGAAAACAAGCAGATATTTTCATAAAGTTGTTAACATCTGTAGCCACGTAGGTGAGAAACATCTAGTAAAGTAAAAGTAGTGAAGATATAGGTAAAGGATTTAATATGTAGAAAGTAGGAAAAACAGTTGGAATACTAAACAGCAAGAAGACAGTGGATTCAGAAGAGACCAGATACGGGAGTGAAGTGCTAGAGATTAACTGTGATTTCGAGTGAGAGGGGTAAGGTAGTTTAAGAGGCAGGTAAAGGAAGGATTTCAGTACATATACCTATATTTCACTTTCCTAGATACAGTTAGGAACTTCCCTAACTTGCAGTGAGATGAGGCAATTTCATGGCCCAGTCAGTACGCAGAGCTATTTTTGCAGGCGTTTCACAGTGGCCCCTTCCCTTGGTGCTGATTGGCCAAGAGGCCCCAGGGAAGGGGATTTTGGAGCAGCCACCATCTTGACTGCTGGCTGTCCTTTGAGAAGCCTTGCCCCTTCAATGCTGATTGGCAGAAAGGCACAAAGGGGCTACTGTCCTTCCTGTTGCCCTGGCAGCCAGCACCTTCCCCTCCCAGGTGGTCTGCAAGGCTGGGCTTCAGTGGCACCAAGGATTGCTGGCTCCTACTGGGGAAGCTAATATTTAATTTTTATTAAGTTTATTATTATATGTATTTATTATTTAGCTTTATTTTCTAGGAGCTTGTGGCCAATGCCATTTTTTGCGGAGATCACTTTTTCATGGCTTCCATGAAAATCGCAAAACCACGGTTTAAATAGGTCTCTAGATATAATCCAAGCTAGTCTTATCTTAATGATGATTGTATGTCAAGTGATAATTAAAGTCATTGATTTAAGCCATATACTCCTCGCTGGTTTTGGGAACATCTAGTCCAGTCTGTGTTCCATTTCATTTCTAATGTTTTATTGAGCCATATTTGTAATTGAAGGGTTTTCTTTTTCATTGTTAGCTTTCCATTCAGAAAATAGTTGCAGGCTTGGAGTATTTCTGCAAACAGACTGTTGTCTTTGAGTAAATATATGTAGATTTTTTTAAAACATGACTGATTTTTAAATGTTTGGGCAACCCCAAAAAGCATGTGCTTCCTCTTTAATCACATTCTAGTTGTTATAAGTTAGGATTTGAAGTTCTTTTTTCCTGAGCTCTTACAGAGTTGAAGTGTAAGGTTGGTTTGTACTGGACTTCTATCCATAATGGTGAAGTAGTGGTCTGTGCATCTTGGATCTCTGAAACTCAGTCCATGTTTCCCTTTGGGTACTGTGACTATTGCACAAAAAAATCTTTGTGGCTGCTTCTGCTTCATATTCATTCCCTTGGTTGGTCCTGGTCTACAGGGAGGTGTGGCTGTAGATATTTATAAAAATGTGACTTTTGAAGTGCATACTGCTAACTGAGTTTAAAAGTTTAAAAATCTGTAAGAGCTGACTCACCTGGGTTAGTTTCTTCTGTGTATGTCTGTAGAATCAGACAAAATGCTGGGAGCATATTTGGAATATTAGAAATGCCCACTAGATGAGATGAGGAACTTTGACATTCCCCCTCTCATTTCAAAGTACTTAAAGGTGACTTTAGACATTCTCTGGTTTGAATTTCTTTTGGTCTTAAATTGATCGGACCAATATTGATTGACCTTTTCCTTATACATCCAGGTTTTATGGTATTTAATGGTTAGCTGCTTGGATATTTTAGGTAGTGTGTCTGATGTCCGAAAGAAGTCTATTGGCTGCTGTGTTGTAGAAACTTGCTGTTTTGATTCTTCTCTTGGAAGGAGGAGGAAGGCCTAGAAATCCTCTTTTGTTTTTGTGTTGCTTTCATTAGGCATATCCCAATATTAACATTCAGTTCTGCTCTAACATGCAACTGTATAAATGCCACCCTCTTCTGCAACTGTCCCTTGTCTGTATTTAGTTGTGTCTGCTTAATTTGAAAATGTGTACATTTTATTTTTTTTTAAATCTTCCAATACCAGTAGAACTACAGAATAAGTAGAGTTCAACTTGGCACTTCAGGTGCCCCCCCTGCTGCCCACCCCACCATGAAGCACTTCTAAATTGTTAGTCATAGAAAAGGTTATTAGGTCCTTAGTTAAAATTTTGTTTGTGTGTTTGGGAATCCTTTGCAAAATGTTCGGGTGCTCCTTTTTTTTTTTTTTTTAAGGGAAAAAATCAGTCTCAGCAGTTATCCTATCATGGGGAGCAACTGTGCTGCAGTAACCCAAAATGTTTGCATTGCAATGGAGTGTTTAGGAGGGAGGAGGTCCTCCGCTAAGAACAAATGTAAGTTTTACAGCACCCGAAACCTTCTAATTGTTATATCTCCATGAGTCTGTATGGGTAAGACAAGGGTGGCCAAACTTTTGGTAGGCATGCTACAAGTTAAACCTCTGCCTCTTTTCCAAGTGCTGCTCTGCTGACTCCCACTCCTCTGAGATGTATCTGATAGAGGGCACTTGAATAGAGACAGTGAGGCTAAAGTATCTAACCATGGGGAGTGGAGTTGAGGCAGGACACTGCTGAGAGAGAAATGTCAGCGCTGCAGTTTTATGGAGAGCGAGGTTACAAAGCCAGGGAAGGTTAACCTGACTCTTGGCAGTGACACCTGACACCCGTCTAACAGTATCCTGCCTTTTCTCTTCTCCATGGCTGGAGGTGCCAGCCCTCCTGCCCCCATTTTGGTGCCTCCTTTTTACTGAGTGTTTGTGTGCTACACACAGCTGCTGCCTGTGCTATTTGTCATATGTATGACACAGTTTGGCCACCCCAGGGTAAAGTTAGCTAAATGGTTATAATTTTTTGACCCTGAATGAAGCAGGGTTAAAGTTAGAGCAGTTTTCCTACACTTGAATCGCTCTGTAATTAATAGCTTCCATTGTATTACTATCAAAGGATACCCATTCAGTTAAGTCTGTCTATACACTTTGTAGGGAGATGTTCTTAAGTGTTTAAAATCCAAGCAGAATTCTAGAATTTGATAGTTGTCATGTGAAATTAAGTCTTGAAGTCGGTTAATTCTTTTTATTATTATTCTAGTAATTGCTCTTCCAACTTCAAAGGGACACTGATCATTTGTATCATAAAACATTTTTTCAGTCTTACAGAAAATATTTGTATGAGAATTTTAAAAATCTAACTCTTCGGAGTTAATGTAGTTTATCCAATATGAGAAACATGCACATAGAAAAGAATGAAAATTATTAAAGATTCACTCTCTGGTTCTGAATACTGCATTGGTCAGTTTGCTGATATTAGTGGGGAATGTTTGTTTTGGGCTGTGGGGTTAAGTGTTTTCCTATTAAGACCATTTACAAATCTTAGAAAATTAAAACAATTATGCTCTTCAACCTGGTAATTAAGACTGTAAATGTACACAGCAATGATGTTATTTTTTTTGTCTTTAAAAGCACATATGAAAATTGGGGCATTTATAGATACGCTATGGGGGTGGTGGTCGTGGGGCACTATAATTAGAGCGGTATCGAGAACTGCTCTACTTAGGGCATCTGGAGCATCACATGTATCAGCATCCCTGCACTGAAAAATGGTGGCAGGGGTGCTTTAATTAAAGCTTGTTGAACAAGCTTTGGATAAAGTGCCCTCAATGCCATTTTTCAGCATGGGACACTGATGCACATGATGCTGGAGTCTGCTGGAGCATTGTAATTGTTATGCTTTAGCAGTCTCTATCAGTGTCATTATAGTGCATCAGAGCAGCCTTGCTACATGTGTACAGGCAGTCCTCAACTTAAGACGTTTCGAGTTGCAACGGATGGCACTTGCGACGTTTAAAGTTGACAGCCTGTTTCAACTTTGTGATGTCAGTTTCAACTTTACATTGCTTGATCTGATGCCATGCCAGCAAACAAGTTTGCTGTGTCACCCATCTCCCTGGAGAACATCTGTCCAAGCTTCCTTGGATAGTTTCTTTAAGAAAGCAGACAAGACTCCAGAAAAACCTGCCGCCAAAACTCCTGAGAAGACTCCAGCCAAGAACCCTTCAAAAAGTCCAGCAAAGTCGCTTCAAATAAGTCCTTCCAAATCAATATGATTGCTATTTACAATATAAATACATTAATGTAGCTATATTACTCATCTGTAATTGTTTGAGTACCAAATTCTGAGTTATTTTGGTGAAAATAGGGCATTGGTTCAGGAACCAATCACCCATTTATAACATTGTTCCTATGGAAAATCAGTTCCGAGTTGCAACGTTTTGGCTTAAGAAGTGGTTTTCAGGAACTAATTGTGTGATAAGTCCTAGGACAACCTGTATAGGTGTACTTGGTCTCTCAACCAATTACTCACTTTTCTGTTTTGTACTGTGCTCATTTAGGAACATACTTCTATTTTGTAGTCTTTAGGAAAGACGGTAAATGTTGGTTTGTGCTGAGACCAGGTACCACACACAGTTTCCTGTCAGATGCATGATATTTTATTGAAGTAGACTGGAAGTTGCAAATTGCAGAGTTGAGGTCAGTAATTACTGAGGTTAAGTGAGAGTAACACGTGCCCAAAATCTTTGAATAGATTTACAGACTCTTTCATATATATTGTCCTGTTTATTTGCCAGCCATTTTACCTGTTTTGTAGACTTATCATTTCCAAACACTTAAAGCAGAATCTCATCTTGATTAAAGGAGCAACCTCATATTTTACCTTTTGTTCTTTGTTCTTTCAGAAACAAGATCGCCATGGCCACAGAAATCGGCTCTCCACCCCGGTTTTTCCATATGCCGAGGTTCCAGCATCAGGCACCTCGGCAGCTGTTTTATAAGAGACCTGATTTTGCACAGCAACAAGCAATGCAGCAACTCACCTTTGATGGGAAACGGATGAGAAAAGCTGTCAACAGAAAAACCATAGACTATAATCCCTCTGTAATTAAATATTTGGAGGTATGTGTCCTGTTAGTTTACTGTACTTATGTCTGAATAGTTATTTCCTGAAACAGAGTATTCAAATTTCAGATTGCTAGAGAGCAGTTTGAATAATTGAATATTATTCATACTATGCTGTAGCTGCACTCAAGCTTATAAATGTTGTAATTCAGTATGGATAAAAGAGAGGTCATTCTGTCTGAATAAAATCACCAGGGGTACATATTTTTAGTAGGCTGCGGAAAACTCTATATGCTGTTACATAATGGTTTTCTTTGAATTTTTGTTTGGAAAAGAAATAACATGCTGGATTTTGACAGTCAAGATGATGTATATTTAGGGTAATGTAATGAATGTTATCAGTCTGTCAACTTCTGGTTTTTTATTGGGTGAAGAATTTTTTTTTTAAAAAACGCGCAACCGAAAAATAATTGTCACTTTTTATTAGGTTGCTTCCATGAGTGAAGAGTATAGTACTGATCATACTACAAGTAGTGCCTGAAGCAACTTCTGCAGTCTTAATGTCTGTGAAGCTACTTTGAACCAAGTGATGTTGATGAAATCTTTGCAAGAGGAAATGCTCTTTTGGCTTTCCAAATAACATAGCGGTCTTACCTTGTAATAAAACTACAAGTTTTTGCTATGTTCATGGCTCAAAGGACATATTCTGTGATAAAAATCGAAATGATTAAAAATAGAAATATGTACTGTGAATGCTGACAAGCTTAATTGCAAAAGTTACGTTATAATAACTTGGATGTCTATCATTGTAGACAGCCTACAGTTGTAACTGTGGGAAGGTATTTTAACTGTTATATTTAAAGCATTCATGGAGGAGCTAATGACGTTATTGTAGTGTTCCCGTAAGTTTCTTTTGACAGACCACAATTTAAAAAAACAAAAAAAAACTCCAGCAAAAAGAAAAACAGTTCGTGTAATCTATGTCACCTTTTTTACCTGTGCAAAAATATATTGATCTAGAAATTTGTAGATTTTTTTTTAATTGGATTGCAAACTATATTTTAGCTTAAATATTATTAAAGTTACTGCATTTTGAAAAAGGTTACTGTACCAATTTGTAACTTTTAGATCCAGATTTTGTAGCTGTCGTTATAGTGTTACACTTGTATGGAAAATATTTATTTATATTTTAACTTCAGCTTAAGATCATTAATTCACAATCAAAGTTGGATTGAACCTACCTCAAGTTAAGTAGGGTGATCCTTTATTTAGCCAGCCTGTAGATAATGTCCCGTTTAATAATTAGATATGCTTTAAAAAAACATGATGGTTGCTTTAAAAAAACATTTGTTTTTATGGGTTTTAAGGGTTTTATGGGTTGTTTTTTTTTGCCTCCTGGCCTTTGAAGCTCTACCCATCTGAGTGCACTGTCTGCTGTCAATACTCTTGATCACAAAAGCATCCCTTTCTGTCAGGTATCATTGGAAGGGGACTCCCTTAAGGCCAGGGACAGAAGTTACACATAAACTGGTGTAAGTGATCAGAAACCAGTTCAACACTGTAACACAACAGAAGTTCAGTGCACATATAAAACCACTTTCAAAATGACTGAAACCAGTTTAAGATAAAACTGATTTAACCTAAATTAGGTAAGTGACATCCATCCAGGTTTATTGAACTTCTGTCCCAGATCCCTTCCAGATTTAAGTTAACTCTGTCTCCCAGCATCCCAAGCTGTTTTGCACCTCCCCC
>NW_017728929.1:1551567-1553614 GCF_001723895.1 Crocodylus porosus | reverse complement strand
GCCTAGGCTACTGCAGGCATGTGGCTGCATTTCCAGAATCAAAAGTGAATGTCTGTTCACTTGCTTATCAGTTCAGTCTATGCAGCTTAGACTGACCTTCATGGATTGAATTGATTCAGCCTTGGGCTTTTTGACTGTATATACTTAGCCCAAAAGATTGTTAACACAGATCCTAGATTATGTAGATTGATTACTGCAGAGCAAAGCTCTTGTAGGAGCTGACGGTATTGCTTGTATAGGAATGTCCAGTGCAACTTACTAAACTACCTTTCGATGTTTTACATACAATTTTTATTGTATGATGCACAATGCATGGAGAACAGCGGTCCCAACCATGACTGGAGCCTTTGGATGCTGTTGTAACAAATAGTTCAGATATTAAATTTTCCTTAAAATCCTTTTCCATCTTCCTTCTGCCTAAGGATATAATGCCTACAAGTCAAAGCCAAAAATTTTCTACTTGAATTTATTTTAGAATTTACTCAATAGATGCAGCATTTCTCAAACATGCTCTTCATAAAATTCTTCCAATTTTGTAACATTTGAATGCATCAATAATGTCAGCTTTTTTGTTTTTTCCAGAATAGAGTATGGCAAAGAGACCAGCGAGACATGAGAGCAATCCAGCCTGATGCAGGATATTATAATGATGTAAGTAAATCCTTTCTCCATGTTGAAATTTTGTTGTGGACAATAATACTCTTCTCCCTAAAATGTGAAATTCCACCTATGTAAAACCAAGCTCATTTTTGCCTTTGAGAGGTGACAAAAATGTTTGTGTCATTCTGTATTACCCTGCACTAAAGAAATGTTTGTCCCAGGAAGAAAGCCTGGTGGCTTGGTGGGCTTACTCAGTTCCTTGGAGTTGCTCAGTTCTCTTTTAGCGTAACAGGCTTGCTAAAGCCCGTGTTGAAAGGTTGTTTGCATTTGAGATGATGGCTTAGCATGTGTCCATGAGATGGAAAAGAAAAATCTTCTAAACAGACATTTTCAGTTTCACTGATTTTATTTCTTTTCAGAAATAAGGTTTTTGGACTTTCCTGCTTTTTCATTGTTTCCAGTGGTACAGGTTGAAACTGTAACTGATGTTCTTATTTCTTTCTTCTTTTGCAGCTTGTCCCTCCTATTGGAATGCTGAATAACCCTATGAATGCTGTAACAACAAAATTTGTTAGGACATCTACCAATAAAGTAAAATGTCCAGTGTTTGTTGTCAGGGTAAGTATTGTGTTGGCTTTGCCTAGAGAGTTATTCTCCAGCTTGCTACCTTATAATCAACAGCATACTTCTTTTTTAAAAAGAGACAAGCTAGACAAAAAAATAAAAACTGACTAGCAGGGAAAAAGTATGTGCACTTATAGGCTTTCAGAAACAAAACTGATGTGCCTCACCTCTTTCACAGATATCTTGGACAATGAGATGACAAAAATAAAACTGACTTATATTAACATTTGCATGGTCTGATTTCCTCAAAGCCATTTTTGTCAGTGTTCCTAAATACCAACTTCAGTGGCCATCTAAAGGCAAAAGAGGCCGTCTAAAGGCAGCATCCTTAGAGGCTCAGCAGTGCTACTCTGGGTAGCGGTACTGAAGAAAGAGACTTGGGGGTCATCATTGACCACAAGATGAACATGAGCGTTCAGTGTGATGCTGCGGCTAGTAAAGCGACCAAAATGCTGGCTTGGATCCATAGATGCTTCTCGAGTGGATCCCAAGACATCATTCTCCCCTTTTACTTGGCCTTGGTGAGGCCGCAGCTGGAGTATTGCATCCAGGTTTGAGCTCCGCAATTCGAAAAGGATGTGGGGAAGCTTGAGAGAGTCCAGAGAAGAGTCACATGCATGATCTGAGGTCAGGAAAATAGACCTTACAACGACAGGCTGATAGCTATGGGGCTATTTAGCCTGGAAAAGTGCAGGCTCAGGGGTGACCGGATGGCTACCTATAAGTTTATCAGAGATGACCACCAGTATCTGGGGAAGCATTTGTTCACCAGAGCGCCCCAAGGGATGACGAGGTCGAACGGTTATAAACTCCTGCAAGACCG
>NW_017728929.1:1540785-1551433 GCF_001723895.1 Crocodylus porosus | reverse complement strand
TCCTATGACCCCAGCTGACTTCCTGCCCTTCGGGCAGGGGGCTGGACTTGATGATCTTTCAAGGTCCCTTCTAGCCCTAATGTCTATGAAATCTATGAGGTAGTTTGGTCCCCATGTCTATTTCACCCTTGCAGTCTCTGTCAGACTTCCAGCAAGTGTATCATGGTACTAAGTAATAGCGTATTTGCTGTGGGCAGTTGCCCAGTCATCTGTATGAAATGGGTCTTGTGACTCCAGTTTATTTATAATGGATATGGCTTGGTCTAGACTATATTGGACTGGATTTGACCTGGTATCATATGTGTGAAAAGACCTATGCTCTATGCCTGTCCTTTAAATGTTTTTAGCTTGCCTTCCACTGCAGTCACAAAAATGTTCTAGGTACCCAGCTAACTCAGTGGTACAGAATAAAAAGATCATGTCACAACAATGCTCATTCAACTGTTCTTTTGTAGTGGACTCCTGAAGGGAGACGTTTGGTGACTGGGGCTTCTAGTGGAGAGTTTACACTATGGAATGGACTCACTTTCAACTTTGAAACAATATTACAAGTAAGTGTCTCTGGACAGTTATCTGCATCTTCCTGAATGTTCTAGCAAATGAATTTCCACTTACCTATCATGGGCTGGTGTTCTGAATGCAGAACATCCCTTTATTCTGATCCTGATCTGACCCTGACTCCTATGCTAATCTTGGGCATTTGATTTAATTTTTCTAGCTCCATCTCCATGTTTATCAACATACTTGCTCCTGTTAAAATACCAGGACACAAGTATTTTGTTCTGATACTTTTTTTTAGACCAGCTGTTGGACAAGCTTTCTGGCACCATGTGCCCTTGCTTAACTCACATTGGGAGGATTTATAATTTTATAAGGAGACAAAATACAAGTAATATTCTTGTGAAGAGGAAACAGTTGTTTTGCCTTGTGCACATGAGAATAGGTGTTTTTTCTCTAAAAAGCTGGCAGTTCCAACTAGTCTTGATTTGTTTAGATTCCTTTGTCATAATTGGTAAATATGAACTCGTCTGCTAGAAATTCTGTTTTTGACTTTGCAGGCTCACGACAGCCCTGTAAGGGCCATGACTTGGTCACACAATGATATGTGGATGCTGACAGCAGACCACGGAGGATATGTGAAATACTGGCAGTCCAACATGAACAACGTCAAGATGTTCCAGGCACATAAGGAGGCGATTAGAGAGGCCAGGTTTATACACAATATACCATTTTCTGTAGTACCTATTGCCATGATTAGACTGTTCTCTAAATGTATTCTGGGTGCTGAAGTGCATGGGCTCTGTCAGATTCTGGGAAATTTCCTGCACTACATAAACACAATATTTTCTTTTGTTTCCACATTCTCACCGTTTTGCTGGCACCTTTCTGAAGTAGTATTGTCCCAGTATCCGCCTCTGCAATATGTTAGAGATGTATTTGTCTGCCGCATTTTGCACTGGTATTCTTTTCATTTATATATGGTGACAATGTGTATCAGTTATTCCTTTTTATACATACTGTGTAAGACTACAATTTCATTCCAAATAAAGAATTCAGTCTTTAATAATCTAACTGAATAAAACATAAAGCCTTCAGAAATAAAACAGCTGCATAGTTCTCACAAAAGAATAAAAAGCTAAATAAAGTGAAGAACTGCTTGGCTTGGTGAGGCCAAGGTTTCCACTAATACTAAAGACCCACACAGATTGCCACATCCAGAAGTCTAATGTTAATATTGAATGGGTTCTTCAAGCTTTGAAAATGTAAGCATACCATTGAAAAGAAGACTGTAGGACATTCTCCTGGTTCAGTGTTGATGCCTCAGTTGTGAAAATGTCTATTTTATATGACAAATGGAATTTTAATTGATATTTTCTCAGTAAGATGTAAATGAAAGATGTTTTCTAAAGTAAACCTGCATATAATCTTTTAGTAAGAAATGTAAATAGAAGAAATGCTTTTAAGTAAGCCTGAAGAGGAGCTGCAGACCCAAATAAAGCTAAAGCAGTGTTTCTTCAGTTGTGGTGCTGGCCTTTCATGGTAAGAGGTTCACTGCCACAGAAACACTTTTTCCATTGAGGTCCCCATCTTCCTCTTTGATAAGATGCAGGATTTCTTGGCAGAGATTGATTACAAATAATACTTACATTGGATGCAGTTTTTGGTTGGTGTATCGTGTTCATTCTCCAATATTTTAAGCCCCCTCCTGGTCATAAAGATCTGGGACTTGAAGGAGGCTGCTTTGGAATTAACTGAACAGACTCTTCTTTGGTCTTTTACTGCATCAAAAGAGGAATTGGCTGCCTGTCAGTTGCTGGAGATGTTCTGACCCAAATCACATGGTTAAACTCCCACCTTCTTCCCAGTGGCTTTCATCAAGCAATATTGATCTGTATGGAAGCTTCTTCTGTGGCTGTAGACTCCCTCTGTTCCTCCTCATATGAGTAGAACATGCTTTCTATAAGAATTTTTTTAACACCAATTCAGCTGGAAGTAACAGTAGCCTCTTTCTTTTCTCCACCACCATTTAATTTTTGCTTCTTTTGCTGCAAGGCATCTGTGGCTGAAGAGGAATTTTGCTCTTGGTGCCATATCCCTATGCTTCTGCACAGGGTCACTTTCTGTATACAGCTGTCAACAGTATGGAAATCTAGGGCTCCATTTCCTGTTAAGTCTTATATATGTTGCTGTTGGTCCCACGGTACTGCTGGATGCATTCATAGGTAGGGTAGAATTAAGTATAATTTTCTGGTTTTTTTTCCTATTTGGTTGGGAACTCAAGTGCAGGAGTAAATCATATGCTAAATTCAGAGTATTGTGCAGACACTGTGTTCACTTAAAGGTCCTTATGTTCAAATGCATCCGTCAGTGTATAACACCTTACAGTTTAATTTTGCCCTGTCTGAGAAGCATAGATAATCTGCTAAATGCTGACTTCTTTCCCCTGCTGTGTGTCTTCATGTAACAGTTTCTCACCCACGGATAATAAATTTGCTACATGCTCTGATGACGGCACTGTTAGAATCTGGGACTTTCTACGTTGCCATGAGGAGAGAATTCTTCGAGGTATGTGTACAAATAGTACTGATTGGGGTATTTCAAGAGGGGGAAATCTTCTTGTAATTAAGTTTTTCACAATACAGAAATACCAGCTTATGTCCATTTTTGTATAACATCCCTACTTTAAATCTTTCAATCATATCTTTCAGTTGGTGACTGCTGCTATTGGTATCTGCTAGTATACAGCTAGATAGGCATTCAGATTTACATTATCTTATGTCAACACCTGTTTAAACTCTAGATGATGGATATAAGGATGCTTTCCTACTCCTAGTGTTGGAAGAAGCAGCAGTTAGAAAGGCAGATATTCTTAATCTTTCTTCGGTGTTTAATCATTAACATTTGCTCAAGAACACACATGCTCATGCAGAATGTGCTGTTTTTCAAGGAAGTAACTCTGGAGGCACTCATTTCACTCAGGTTTATTCAAAGGGAAATCGGTCCTGTTTATTAATTCCAAAGGGAAACATGACATTAGATAGGCAAAACAGTTGTACTTTGACCCCACCAAACACTGCACACCGGAAATGTATTGGGTTCTGAATTCCATAATTGCTGTCCAGCATCTACATGAAGAAACTTCTGCTTCTTTTCCTCTAGTTACTGTTCAGGGGTCTTCTACCTCCTTTTCCTCTGCCATGTCAATTGGTGGACATAATGTATATGAACTGTCCTTTCTCTTGGAAAATGTCACCTAGTTTTGGCTGTATCCGATAATTTTCACATGTTGGAATGCTACATAATATAGTACAGTTAATGGGATAAAACCATGAAGGGCTGTATAAACGCAGCTTTCATACCATGGTATATTGACAGGATGCTGGCATCCAGACAGACAACAGAGAAGGATGTACCTTGAAATGGTAGGATTTTTGGCCTCAGCGTCTGTACTCCTTTGACACACTTTTTTTTTTCTGGTGAAAAGGATTTAAAAATCTTAAGTTTCATACTCGGACCTGCACTGTGGTTTGTTTGGTTTTTGTTTTTGTTTTTTATAAAGCAGAAGGTTCCCACTTCTCTTGGCTTTTAGACTCTGTTCTAATGGTACATATTTGTTATTTCTTTGAATTTCATTATTATGAAGAAACATCAGGCTCCCATAACCTTGCAGTGATTTTTTTCCAGCAAAAAAACATTGACTGCAGGAGGCTCCATTCCTCTTGGGCGTTAGCAAACATTTCTAGGACATATCACTTTTATTTTTTAAACCCAAAGCATCCATTGGTTTGGAGACTTGTGATGGATGCTGTATAAAGGATCAAATTCTGGACTTGTACCCAATGCAATCACTCTTAACTGTTCAGTTAGATTATACAGCAGAAACAGGGATTGTATCACTATAGAGTTTAGTCTAGCATGTGAGTCGTAATAAACTCCATAACTCTTACTTATCATCCTTCTTGCATGGAGGTCTCTTAAACAAGGGAACAAAAGCATTTCAGACTTGTATGTAATGATACTTGCACCGGATTTCTTTCTTTTATATGAAGGTTGGGATTGTATGGTCATTACATAAATAGAATTATTTTTTATTTTTTAAATATGTCATAACTGTTTTTTGTAATCTATCATATTTATATTTTTAAATAGTTCTATTAAGCAAATAACATTTACTGTATAATTTTATTTAGTGTGTGTATAGTGCACTTTTACAAAGCTGATGTAAATGAGCAGTATTGTCAGGTTTTCACAACCCAATATGCAGATTCTCACAAGAACTTTTGTTGCTGTTTACTAAACAACAACAGAAAACACTTTTAAAAATGAGAAAATAAACTTTTTTTTGGCAGGGGGAGGGTAAGGAGGAAGCTGGACTTTTCATTGTCCAGTTCTCCTACTCCAGTAAAAGAATTGCATGAGAGCTTCCTTTCCTGGGTAGAAAAAGATGCATCATGATCTTCAGGGTGGCAGCTGGAAGTCTTTTAGCTACTACTATACCAAGTTAATCTTCAGACCTTTCTTCTTCTCCCTACACATTGAGCTTTTGTGCTTTATTTAGGATGATTGCCAGGAAAAATATTGGCTTATTACAGAATTTAAAAGCTTCTGCCATTGGTCCTGGAAGATTCCAGTAAGCTGCAGGTTGTAATGTTAGAGTTAATTTAAAATGACAGAGTGCATCAAACAAAGCTTCTCCTGTGTAGTCATATCTATATATACTGATGCTGTACTTCCTTTTCTCACACAAGCCATTTCTTAGGTGCTCCAGTACATACTAATGCTTTTAAAGTTCAGCGTAACTAAAGTAGAGCCTCAAGGTAGTTTAGGCTCAAAACTGACTTTTCAAGTTGTACTCTATACTCCCAGCTAATAAATATCTATATATAAAAGTCAATGCAGCCACTCCTTAATTTTCAAAAAATGTCGCAACTGTGAGAGACTATTTCCTTTACTCCTTCCTACTGATTCTGTAGCAACAAGCTCATGAATGGTATTTGAAAACAAGTCAGATGATCTTTTGTAATTCACTGCCATGTCATTAAATCAGGGTTCCTGTTTACTCCTAGCCTAGCAGTACTAAAGTGCAAAGGCAGTGGACCAAACTCTTGCTTGGTAAGATAATAAAATTCCTTGGGACTTAATATGTTTTCTGTATTACAGTAGACAGGAGCAGCTTACTCTCCACGTTGGGTGGAGAAAGGCTTCAGGTTGACCTCTAGAAACATTTCTAGCCAGTTCTACCTGGTGTTAAACTGTCTGTTAATTGGGAATGGGGGAGCACAAGATTGACCGGGGAGGAAAGAAGGATGGAGTTCTTCAGTCTCCGGAGGAGGATTTGCAGTATTCCTGTGATTATTTTTTTCTGACATAATTCAAGATAGTGCCCTGCTTGTGCCCTGCTTTGCTTTTCTTACAATGTAATGTTTTAAGTATTTTTTTTGTTTACTCTAACCCAGATTCACCTAGTTTAAATTGCTCAGCTTTCACTCTTTGAATGTCATTCTTTCCCCATTTCTTTAATCATACTAGTCTTTCAAAACAGTTATTTTTTTACATTAAAAATTAATCTTTTAAAAAGTCTTTTCAGTATTTTGTCCTTTTTGCTTATGGCATATAATAAAGGAACAGTATTTCCCTTTACAGGCCACCTTTATGTAACTTGTTTGTAAGGGGACTTTTATGTTGAAAACGCCATGAATGAATAGCAGTACAGCAGCATTTTAGGTAATGGTCCTTTTGTTTTCCGTTCACTTGTGTTGAGCTTCCGCTTGTCCGTTTTCTTCTGTTTTACCCTAAACCAAAGCTGGGCTTGAGCAGCCCTGGCCCATATTAAATAATAGTGTCAATTTTTTTTGAAATGGCAACCATGTAACATGAACTAGTAGAAAACTAAAATGGACTTGTTCAGTGTCAGCACAGTTTTGACACAATGTAAACTTTGTATAAACATAGTTTTGATAACAAGCAAGTGGTGCCAAGATAACTATGAAAGACCAGGAAGGGGCAGGGGGGAAGGGAGGGTGTTGTATTACTTTTTAAGGTCTTTGCAAAGACATTTCTAATGATGAGAAATAAATGAAAATGAGAAAAAGCCTTCAGAAATGCAACATTTGTGTTTCTGGCATCCCATTTCCTTCTGACCACTTCTATGTGTGCACTTCTGTAGCAGTGTTATATATGAAGGGACATTATCTCTAGTAAAGTTTTGAAGACTTATTTGTTTAAAGATTCAGGTGGTCACTTGCTTTATCTGATGTCTTAAATCTCAGGATACTTGTCTTGGACTGATATGGCAAAAAAGGCATCTGAGCACCTTTCATTGTAAAACTGCCATTTCTAAATTGCACCCAGCAGTATGAACAGAAATCAATGGTAATGACATGCAATTTTTCTTGAATTCTTAGATCCTACATTACTGTAGAATATGTTGCCATTGTATATAATGTGAGCCATCTATAGTTTTCAGTATGCTTGAAAGTGTCTCTTCAGACTCTTCTTTTTAAACAAGGTTATACTGTTTTTTAGTCAAATAAGTTTTAGTCATTGTAAAGGTTTTACTCATCGTAAAAGTCCACTCTATCTGGGACATCCAGATTTGGATTCAGTTGTGACCTGAAGAGTGGATGCAGTCATTTGTCAAACTTTAAGGGTTTTTGTTTTGGTTTGGTTTTTTTAAAATTTTAAGCCAAAAGCAAATTAGGAAACACAGCTTTTCCACTGCTTTAAAGTTTCTGGAGCCATAATCCAGAAAAGAATAAATGCTTCATTGAACACCTTTTCTCCTTCTCTGGGTTTTTTAATTTTTTATTCATTTTTAAAGAGCCATATAGCCATTTTTTATTTTGTGTGGTTTTCTGATTGGGTCATTGCTTGTGATGGTGTAAGTAGTCATAAAAGTACTGGTCTGAGAAATTTACGTACATGCTTCCATATATTCCCTACAAACACACTTCAAAACTTCCTAGCATTAAGATATGATTCATTTGACTAAGATTCAAGAGCAAGTACCAGCCAGACTATTGTGCACATGGTTGAAATGCAGACTGACATGGTCATGCATGCATTTCTTATTTTGGAGAGGGGCAGGGGAAGAGCAGTTCCAGATTTTCCATGTGTTTTATTGTATCGGGCACTAGGCAACTTTTAGTATTCACATGTCCCCATAAAAATAGAATGAATGTAAGAGCTACAATACTATGTTAGACCAAGGATCCATCTAGCCCAGTATCCTGTCACTGACGGTGGTAGGGGTGGATGCTTTAGAGGAAGATATTGAACCAAATACATCTGGAGTGATCTATCCCCTGTTCATTCTTCTCCCTGGCATCCACCAGTATTTGAGATTCCAGCAGAAACCTTTCTAACTCTTCTGTTCAAAAGTCATTAATAGATCTATCATCTATTCATCTATGAATTTATTCAGCACCCCCCCCCTTTTTTTTTTGAAGCTGGCCATTCTGTCTGCCTCCACCACCCCCTGTGACAGTGAACTGCACCATTTAACTATATGTTGCATTTAAAAAGTACTTTTATTAGTTTTAAACCTGTCTCCTGTTAATTTTGGCAGGTGCCCTTTAGTTCTAGTATTCTAGGACTTGGTGAATAACAGTTCCCTCTTCACTTGGTCCATAACCTTCATGATTTTGTGGACCTCTCACATCCCTCCTCAGCTGTGTCCTTTCCCAACTGAAGAGTCCTAGCCTTTTTATTCTCTTTTGGTATGGCAACTGCTCCATACCCCTGATCATTTTGCTTGCCTTTCTCTGTACCTTTTCTAATTCTATTACATCCTTTTTTGAGATGTGGAGACCAGAACTCTACATTATATTCAAGATGTGGGCACACCCTTGATTTGTGTAGTGATATGATGATGTTCTCCCTTTTAGTTTTAGTTCCCTTCTTAATGATGGCTAACATTTTATTGTTTTTTCTGGTTGCAGCTGTACATGGAGCTGACTTTTTAGAGAACTATCTACAATGACTGCAAGGTCTCTTTCCTGAGCCCTAACAGCTAGTTCAGAACCCAGCATTGTGTGTATATATAGTTGAGGCTATCTTTCACCAGGTATATTTTCCTTGCACTTGTCAATATTGAAGTCCATCTGCCACTTTTTTTTTGCCCACTTACTTAGCTTGGTGAGATCTTTCTGCACCTTGCTTCCATCAGCATGGGACTTAATTCTGCAGCCTATTTTGGTATCATCTGCAAATTTGGATATTTGACTGTGCATCCCTATTTTCAGATCACTGGTGAAAATGGTGAACAGAATTGGACCCAGCACAGATCCCAGTGGGACCCACATTTTTCCTCCCTCCATCCTGAAAAAAAACATTTAGTCCTATCCTTTGCTTAGTTGCTTTTAACCAGCTCTCAGTCCACAAAATAACCTTTCCTTCAACCCCATGGCAGCTCAGTTTTTCTAAAAGCCTTTGGTGAGGAACCTTCTCAAAGGTTTTTGAAAGTTCAAATATTTTATATAAACTGGATCCCCCTTGTCCACGTTTGTTAATATCCTCAAAGAGTTCCAGCAGATTGAGGCAGGATTTCCCTTTACAAAAATCATTCGGACTTTTCCCAAGAAAAAATATATTTGTCTATAAGATTGCTGGTATTATTCTTTATTATAGATTCTACCAACTTGCCAGGGATGGAAGTGAGACTTACTGGTTTGTAGTTCCCAGGATCATCTCTGGAGCCCTTCTTGAAGATGGGGTGTTATGTTGGCAACTGGCCAGTCCTTTGGCACAGAGCTCATTTGTAACAGTAAGTTACATACCATTGCCAACAGTTCTGGCAGTGTCACCTTTTAGTTCCTTCAGAACTCTCAGGTGAATACCAGTCAGTCCTGCAAAAATTCTGTGTGTATGTGTGCACACATGCATACATGCTGGAATGAAATCACCTGCTTGTACTTTTTTCTTAAATTGCACAGTACTCTGTTAGCAGTCTGATTTCAGTAACTTTGAAGAAATTTGTTTTCCTACTTTTGTGTGCTCCGCTTCTGGTCCTTTGTTTCATAGTAAAATACCTTTAAAGTGCCTTGACTTCTTCTATCCTTTTTACAATTCAGTTCATGTATCCCAGCTATCTCAGCCTAGAGGCAAAGCCCGAGTTTTCATGTAAGCAGTGTTTTTTGTTTATTTTCTTTGTTTTGTTTTCTCCCCACCATCACAACAAAATTTCTTAACTGTGTTCTGAAGAAATGTAGCCTCAAGAGTTGAAATCCTGAGAATCAAAGTTCTTGAGTCCTACAGAAGTCCTGTGTCTACATTGACTTGCTCTTTAACCTTAGACAGCGCTTACATCTATGTACTTCAGGTTACTTCTGTAATTACTCCATCTTCAGTGATGTAATTTAAAAATTAAGAAATTTCTTGCCCTAATTGCTTTTAAAGAATTTCTGGGAGTCTCCACAGATACTTGCATAGGAAAAAATTTCAATCCTTCAGGAATTGTTTCTCCTTAGAATGCATAATTGTGAACAGTGTTTTCCTGGCTTATTTTTTGAGCATTACTGGAACTAATTAGCCCTTACAACACTAATATTATTTTCTTCCTCATTTTCAATGTGACATTTGCTTTAATTCTGGTGCAATTTTTATAGCTAAAGAAATTCTGAAGGAGTAAGTCTTTTGTGGCTGGATATCCTGGGCTGCCATCTTTTTGATTTGGGGCTAAAATTAAAAAGCATGGAGATGTTTTCCTTTGCCTTCCTCACATAATTCAGGGTAAACCATTGAGATGCAGCTGCATGCCTATTTCACCTGTCCCACAGTTTACATATTTAAGGGGAGAGGCTCAAAGGTTATGTGGGAATAGGTAACATTAACTAACACTTGAACACCTTTCCTAATATAGGCAAACTTCTTGAGCACATATATCTTTTTTTTTTTTTTCTTTTTTTTTTGGCTGCTGCCTCTCAGTCATAGCTGATAATCTTCCTGGGATAGGATCCTGAAGCTATCTATGGTTGCTTTTACTGGCTGGACTCTTATGAACCTGCTGCTGTTCTTGCAACCCATCTTAATATCATTTTTGTTCAGAAAGTGAAATTCATAGATTTCATAGACATTAGGGCTGGAAGGGACCTCGGGAGATCATCGAGTCCAGCCCCCTGCCCAAAGGGCAGGAAGTCAGCTGGGGTCA
>NW_017728929.1:1472920-1540685 GCF_001723895.1 Crocodylus porosus | reverse complement strand
CCCTGATAAACTTATAGGTGGCCATCAGATCACCCCTGAGCCTGCGCTTTTCCAGGCTAAAGAGTCCCATGGCTCTCAGCCTGTCATCATAAGATCTGTTTTCCTGACCTCTCTGATCATGAATGGGGCACTCTTGTAGCTTTGAGAGAGTAGTTCTGCTCAGGTGAGCTGCTAATTGCTAGGTAGCCTGCTAATCATCACAAAAACGAGAGTCACTTATACTATGACAGGCCTGCCTAGAGTTGCAACAGATATTTAATGCAATGTATGTTTGGACTCTTGGACTAAATAGTACTTCTGCATTGTCATCAATTTTTTTGTGGGGGGGGTTAAGTGGAAGAAGCCCTTGCCATCACTTCACAGTAGTTCTTAGCACTTGCAGCACTGGAGGAGTGACTGACAGAGTGAATAGCATCTAATCCTCCTTGCCCAGCACATGCCATTTCATGCTTTTGTTTTGGGCAAAGCATGAATCTTTAGGCCAAAGGTGGGCTCACAGGCCCTCTATACGGAACATGAAACTTCTGGGTTTCAGGCATCCTCCACAAAAAAATTGTTTATCTTGTCTCACTTAAGTTTCAGTCAAGTTGTCTGTTTAGAAATTGTGGCCATCTTCTGGTACAAAGTGTGTGTGTTGGGGCCTTAAGTACAATGAGGTTGATAGCTCATAGGAGGGAAAGTATTTTGTTTTAAAACAACAAAATGTTAAAAATTGATCACAGTCTCTTTCAATACAAAAAAGCCCCTTCCTGTGAGGGTTCTGCAAAAATGGCATTAAAAATTCCTTCCTTTGGTCTTTTATTCCTCTACAAGCAGTTTGAATTGCTTCATAGAATGAGATATTCTTAAGCTATGTATTCCTATTGGGAGAGCCAGAACCACCCTCCCTTATTTTTGTTACCTTGCTACTATAAAATATGGTGGATACGATCCCAACTCTGGGGAAAGCTAAGAAAATTAATATAGCTTTGATGAAATTAGGTATAAAAATTACATTGTTGTAATGATATGGCCATGTATTTAAGTGTTATTAGGGACTGGAGAAGTTAAGGTTTTCATAGTAATATAAATTTTACTACATTGTATTCTGCAGGTATGTTAACGTATGTTCTGTGGATCAGACATTTTAATTGGCTAAGAAATAATAAGTATTTCTTCAAAAAATGTTGACTTCATAGGAATCTTGCTTTTGGGAGTTTAGTTCCCAACAAGAAATAAGCCCAAGTGTTTGCTAAGATTTTAACTTTCCAAGGCTTTGTTAAGTAAGCAATCATCTCCCATCACCTCTGCCTTGCTTTGGGATATATGGATGATTTACCAGTGCCTTGACTCTTTCTGGAACCTTCCCATTACCTTTCGTTGGCCACGGCTAGCTAAAGGACTCCAGATCCATTTCCGTTGACTGTCCATTGTTTGTATATCCATGTATCCTCAGTTAGTCCGAATAAAATTTACTCTTTTTAAAATCATTTTGCCTGCTGTCTTTGTTGGGCTACTTTGGCCATGGGGCATTGGTATTTGCGAATCTTTCCATGTTTTGTTTGGGAATGTTAGTTTGGTGCATTTTTGCCCAGTCACAATGTACTTAATTTACATACATGTGATGCTTCATATTGGTTTTGAATGCTATTAACACTTTAAAGTTTGCTCAGAGTTATACTTCTCTGAGGAGCTTTGAGTACTTTCGTAGTTAGTACAGTAGGACTTTTTTCTTTCTCAAACCTTTAGCTTTTAAAATGTTAATGCATGGCATATCATTGAATTCTTCATTAACTACTTGTGCAATCTTTCATCTTTATTGTTGCATTAGTAGCAGAAAGGAAGCTCAGCAAGTTTAAACAAAAAACAAAACAAAAAAAAAACACACACACATGCAGCCATACAGTATTTTACATGGGTAGGTATAATGCTGTGTCTTGGGTTTAGGAGAAGAGTATCTTTTGCCCTGGGAGGATATTTGTATGGATATGCTGCCTGGAGCTATTAATATAAAAAGAAATGAAAGGGATTCTACAAGTATGTCAGAAGTAAGAAGACCAAGGAAGTGTAGGTCCCATAATGTAAAAGGCAGTCTAGTTATAGATGATGCAGAGAAGGCTGAAGTATTTTATCTCTTTTTTACTTAAGTCTTCACAAATAAGCTACTAGGTATTAAACGTAGTTAGCAGTAAAGGAAGGAGGCAAATAGCTTAGAGCAGTGGAAGAACAGGTTATGGATTTAGAGATGCTAGGTGCTTTTAGGTCAATAGGGCTGAATGAGATGCAGCCTAGGGTACTGAAGGAAATCAGTTATTCTTTTTGAGAACTCATGGAGATTGGGTGCAGTTCTGGATGATTGGGAAGGACAAATATGGTGCCCATCTTTAAGAATGGGAAAAAGGACGGATCCAGGGAATTACAGACCAGAATAAGTCTGATCTTGGAAAGGTCATAGAGCCACATCCTCAAGGAATCTGTTTCAGATGGAAAAGGAGATGAACAGGACCAGCCAGCATAAATTCACCAAGGGCAGTTTATGCCTAACCAACTTGATTTTTCTTTTTTGATAAGGTGTCGGGCTCTGCAGATGTAGGGAAAGCAGTGGATGTGATATACTTTGACGTTTAGCAAAGCTTTCAACACTCTCCCACAATATTCTCATTAATAAGCTAAGAAAATACAGATAAAATGAAAGTTTTGCAAGGTAGATAAACAACTAATTGGATTGTTGCACTCAACTAGTCATCGATGCCTCAATTTACAGTGAAAAGGTGGTATCAAATGTGGTTCCCCAGGCATCTGTCCTGGGTCCAGTATTGTTTAACATCACAGTTAAATATTTGAACAATAGGATTGAGTGCATGCTTATCAGATGTGTAGATAAGTTGGGTGGAGTGACAGACCCTCTGGAGGAGAGGTTAGGATCCAGAATGACTTGGATAAAGTGGAGAAATTTGATCAGCCAAATCAATCTGATGAAGTTCTGAAAGGACAAGTGCAAATTCCTGCATTTGGTACAGAATAATGGCATTTACAAATACAGACTGAGGAATGATTGGCTATACTGCAGTAGTGCAGAGAAAGAAGGTTATAGTAGACCACAAACTGAGTAGGAGCCAAAAATATGTTCTTGTTGCCAAAAGAAAACCTGACTGCATACTGGGTTGTATTAACAGGAACATCTTTTGCAAATCAAGGGAAGTTATTCTTCTGCTTGATTCAGCACTGGTGAGACCTCAGAGTACTATGTCCAGCTGTGATCTATCCCTCTCCCACCCTCTCTCTTTAAATCTGCTGTTCACATCCTTCTTGAAAGAGAGTCCAGTGGAGGATGACAAAAATGATTAGATATCTGGGAAACATGATAAGGAAAGGCTGAAAAGTAGGACAGTTTAGTGTGGAGAAGGGAAGACTGCAGAGGAGATTTGATTAGTCTTCAAATACCTGAAGGGTGATTTAAGAGAAGGATCTGGAGATTGACTTTTTATTTCTGGCTTTTGGGGATAGGACTAGGAGCAGTGGCTTCAGGCTGCAGCAGAGGAAATTTAGGTTGGAGTTTAGGAGGAACTTGCTGACTGAGGATGGCTAAGGATTTGAACAGGCTACTAGGGAAGCTGTGGAATCTCCATCCCCAGAAATTTTCAAGAGCAGGTTAGAAAGACACACGACTAGGATGGTTTAGTTGGGAGTGATCCTCCCCTGAGTGGGCTGGACTGTAGGAGCTCCTGAGCTTTTTCCCATCTTTAACTTCCTGTGTTTCTAACTGATGTCACAAATATTTAAAATACATTGTAGAAGTGTCCGTTAGAGCAGTCCAAACAGCTGACCCAGAGTACTTAAAGATTTGTCCTCAAAATGAAAGCCCAAGATGAAGGTTGTGTTGTCACCAAGCACATGAACATAGTTTGAGTAGCTCCTTGGATCTGTGAGCCCCATCACTTCAAGGCTGTGTACTAGATTATGTTTCTGATTTCCAATGCCTTGTTAAATGAACCATCTTCACTACCAAAACACCATGTGCTTGAAGTGGTAAGTTTAAACTTAAGTTTTTTGAGGCACCATTTCACTCTAGACTGCTTTGCATCAAAGCTTTTCACATACTCTATTTGGACAGTATTAGGAACTGATTTGGATTAACCTGTTATAGAACTAGCGTATTTGCATCTATGCTTAAATCACTTTGGGTTTAACCAGTTTTGCTCAAAGATACTGGTGCCATTTTTGCATGTCAGT
Organism: Crocodylus porosus; assembly: GCF_001723895.1. NCBI lineage: Eukaryota > Metazoa > Chordata > Crocodylia > Crocodylidae > Crocodylus > Crocodylus porosus. The sequence continues at coordinate 1,536,473 of NW_017728929.1, read as the reverse complement.
CTGATATAGTGTTAAAGTAAGGTCAGAATTTGATGGTGATACAGGAACCTTCATGTCCTGTTTTGTTGCAGATTAGATACCAGGCTTTTTTTCACTGTTGTCTTTGGACCTGTCTTTGCCAAAGGTCTTCGGCACCACAGACATCTCTCCAGAAGTGCAGTGCCTGTGTTAGGATGAAGGGTTGAAGTCCTGATGAGGTTGGAACTGCATTAGTCTCATTCCAGAGAGAATGAGGAACATCACTATAATATTCTTGCCTTTAAAGTATTTAAGCTTTCTTCTAGTTTCTTCCAGGTTTGGGTTAAACATGGGGGTTTTGCTGTGTTCCTCTTCTTTCTTCAAGAGACGATGCTTAAAAGAGTCTGGGTTGCATTCCTTTTTCTAGTAAGGGTACTGTTTGCTTGTACTCTTCCCTGTCAGAAAATGCTTCATATCCCTTTACCTCATTTCCTTTTTAATTTTTGAAGCAAAAAAGCGAATGTATTTGGCTTCTGGACATAACTTTCAAAATTTCTCATAATATCTATTTTGACTAAAAAAGAGCAAGTTTTTGATGCAGAGCTTTTTGTCAATGACTCCGAGTCTACCTCGGAAACCTTCATGTTGAAATCAGTATCTCTGAAATGTTTTGGCTCCATTTTCTTTAGAAGAAAATATTTAATCAGATGTTCTGATTATGGTATCTTGAACTCATGGATTTTCAAGACTAAAAGTGGGAAAGTAGAGTTTATGGAGGGAAAATAAATACCCTTTCAGACTCCAAAATCCAGAAGCAATGGTATGAGGTTGAAGGCACTGAACTAGTCTATGTTGTCTCTGATATGGGGAGCTCACTGGTGAGGGCCTACCATTCCTGATATCGATTCCTGCAGGTATACATGACTTTAGGCATTTGGCTTATAGATGAAAGAATAGCATTAAATATAATAATGTAATTATAGATTGATATCAGGCTGTCATCTGGAATACCGTACTCCGTTAGGGATACCTTATTTAAAAAAATAAAGTACAAGTCGTATGCACTATTTGATGCTGGTGATTATTAAAGTCCTGAAAAAGTGTACAAGGAGAGTGAAAAAGCTAGGAGTCTTTGGTGTAGAGAAGAGATGAATAAAAGTGTCATGAGAAATTTACCATAATAACTAAATATTTATTTTTAAAAAAAATTAGAGACTCTCATAAAAAAGAGCAAGGGGACAACTATTAAAAATGCAAGGAAGAAAATTTAACATTGACTAACAGAATTTTGTTTTTATTCAGTGTACAGTTAGCATGATAAATTTCATAGTCCATTTCTGAGTCCAACAATTAATGCATTTAATTTGGTAATTTAAAGAAAAGCTTGAAAAGATATAAAAGCCTAATGTTTTATATGATGAGGCAGCCTTTTAGTAGAGGAGACTAGCAAGAAATGTTTCTTATGCAGGTAACCACATTTAGAACTGGTACTTACACCAGGTATGTGTCATTGTCTGAATAATGCCCGTTTACAGCTGGTATTTGTCATGGTCTGAATAATGAGCTAAATGGTTTGTTGGACATTGTTCTGATCTTGTACGTACGAGTAATTTCTATGCATCTACTATGTAGTGGAGAAACTTTCTCAATTTAATCGGCTCAGGAAAATAATCTTGGTATTATTCTGAAGAACTTGATGAAAGCCTCTGTTCAACTTGTATCTGTAAACAAAAAAAGATTATGCAGGATAAAATGGATAGGAAATAATACAGGTAATGTATTTCCTGAGATTTGCCTCATCTGGGATAGTGTGGTCACACCCTTTCAAAAAGGATATAGCAGTGTTAGATAGTGGACAGTTAGAAACAGGAGGTGAGTGATTGATTAGGTGGTGAAAAGGCTTCCATGTGAAGAAAGATTAAAAATATTAACCTTAGGAAAGTGACAAATAAGCGGCATCATAGCCGGACAAAATAACGGTATGGAGAAAATGCAGTGGGACCTTCTGTTCATTAAACAGGAGAAGCAAAAGAGCAAAGAGATATGCCCAGTGACATGAGGGGGCAAATTCAAAACAGAAAATAGTTTTTCACATTTCACATAGTTAGATTATGGGCTCATTGTTACTTCATATTAAAGTTAAGAATTTAGAAAGATTCACAGAATGATTTGGAGATTTATATGGGTGTATATGTCCAAAATTGTTATAGTAAACATTAATCCCTTATGGTTCAGCAATTAAACTTCCTCAGAAGCACTTTCCTCTGATGTTTCTGGTGGCAGCAACTGTTGGAGACAAGATACTTGGATGAACTATGTATCATAGATGTATAAATGTATCATAGCACTAGCTTAAAAAAGGCTAAGAAACCGATTGGTTACCTTATGTCAGGGGCAAGCAATTATTTTGGGCGGGGGGCCGCTTACCGAGTTTTGGCAAGCTGTTGAGGGCTGCATGGGTAGCCCTGCCCCTTGAGAGGTGCCCTGCCCCCGGTTGCCATCTTGTAACCAGAAGTCCTGCTCTTTAACCCCTGACCTTGCCATCCAAAGCCCTTCCCTTTGGCCCCCAGAAGTACTCCTTTCAGCAAGGGGTTTTGCCATCTTGGAACCAGAAAAATTCCAAATTATATTCTAAAAAGCAAACATCTACAGCATTCATTAATTTGATTTTTAAAAAATAGTTTTGTCCTGATATGTGTCTGTGTAGTGTACATAGAGCTGATTGTATAATAGCTTAAAATGAAGTGTTACTCATGTGTGTTGTGGGGGGTGCATATAGGTTTGCAGGGACTGTGAATGTGGGGTGTGAGTAGGTATGGGGTTTGTGGGGGCTGTGAGAGGGGAGGGTGGCTGTGGGTCTGCATGTATGGCAATGCGGGGGGGGTGCATGTGTGTGCTGGGGTGTGTGGCGCTCATGTTATGAACACACACAGACACTGCCCCTGGTCCCCCCCCCCCACGCGCACAAACCGTGGCGCGGCCCCATGCTACCCAGTCTGGTGATGCAGCTGGGAGTCATGTGGTGCTGGAGCAGGGCCAGGGGCAGGAAGAGAGTGAAATGGTGGTGGAATGGCACGGGACTGGGCTTATCAGTTCTGCTGAGGGCTCCCCCTGGGTCCTACTGTCCCTGACTCCTGTCAGCTTTGACAGGCAGCCAGGAGCAAATAAATATTAATTTACTAATATTTTTAGGGGCCCTGTGGGCCAGATAGAATGACTGGAGGGATGGATCTGGCCTGTGGGCTGTATTTTGCCCACCCTGCCTTATATTCTCTTATATTAACATCTCATTCTTCAACTTCCACCTGCTAAAGGAAGAAAACAGGAACAGTACTAAGAAAATTACCTTCTTTTCTTTGATTACATTCAAGAGTGCCTACTATACTCTTGCTCAGAGTGCATCAGATGCTAAAGATTCGAGCATTCATTATCTCTAAGCAACAAGAAATCTCAGGATGTGTTGAAAGGTTTTGGCATGTTACTCTGCCAGTTGTGCTTACTCCTGGGACATCCTACTTGTAAGTCTAGGCTCCTCCTGAATGCCCACTCACCTTGGAGATATTCGTCATGAGTATTATGTGGCTACAAAGTTTACTTTTTCAGAAGCCTCTTCATATTGCTCCTGCATCTCCCCAACAAAAACTTCGGAAATCTGTGCATCAGAAAGAGATATACAGCAGGAAATCCAAACTACCATGGCAGAATGCAAACAGACATATGTCACAGTATGAAAGGAGAAATTTCATCCCAGGTACTATTTGAGACCCAGCATGATAAGAAAGCTCAGATCCAGCCTGAATCTTGAGGATCTGAATCAGAGTCTAGTGAAAGAAATTCAGAAGGCTCACCATAGGAACTGTTATGCTTTTCAAAGAAGGATCACCTGCCTTTTTCTCTGGACTTTGTGTACACTTTATATGGAAGGATATTCTCAAGCACAGGACATCCAGTTTGTAATAAAGGAGCAATGCCACTGCTATGACTGACTACTTCTTTGCAGCCTTTTTAACTGATGTTGGAGCAATACTTAACTGTGATGTTTACTTATTTGTGCATAGTGGGCATGTGTAGGTTCTTCTAAACTGAACGCTTGACTCATCAAAGGAACTTTTAAAAGGGGTCTGAGAATCAGTTTGAGTCGTTAGGTGCAAGTCTAGTAGGGTTCACTGTAAATTGTCAGAAATCCTGCTTCCTCAGAAAAAATAGGTGCGATAGACCACTATTTTGGTAGCAATGTATGACAATTGCTGGTTAGGTCTAGAATTCAGACTGTATCATTAGAAAGAAATAGTAAGCATAGGTGCATCCATGTGGGACTGAGGAGGTGGCACACTCTGATATTTATATTATTTGTATTGTATCCACCATGTCTAATATATTCAGAAAAAACGTAACGAATCTAACTTAAGTTGGGAACCTTTGCATGTGGAAAAATGGGCTTTTGACTTAAGCCATCTCTATCATTACTCTCCTTGTATAGAAAATGAACTTCTGGAGCAAACTGCATTAACAGTATTAGATAGTGAAGTAGTTCTTCAGATATTCTTTCAGTCGAAACATAGGAAGGGTTCTCTGTAGGTCACCTGAACAAAACAATATAGGTTGCAAGGGATGTATTCTCTGTTTCTTGAAAATGAAGATGTCTCTGGGCCTAATCACCAGTCTTTCCAGTCTGAAGGATCCTCATCAAGCGTAAGGAAAAAAAAGTCAGTGATTTTTATTCTTTTTTTTAGTTTGATGTTCTGGTTCACAGTCTGTCATTCAAGAAGAATCTGTTTCTGCTATCAGACTAAGAACCTGGGTACAGATGATCATTCATAATTTCAGGGATGTCCCTTCCATCAAGGAGACCTCCCTGCTGACGTCCTATTTCCTAACACAATATAAGTGCAACAGCGTAGTACTTCTGAATAGCTGTTCAGTCAGTTCTCAGAAGGATTTTATCATGATTCTACTTGATACAAACAGGCTGCATTAGGTCTTTGGGGCATTTCCTGCCTTTGCTTGTCCAAATCTGAGTTAAGGACTGGTTTTGTTTATTTTCATTTTACAGCTATTTTACCCCCATCTGGACTTACTTTAAAGCAGACTATCTTTGCAGCTGGCAGTCATTGGGTTTAGTAAGAGCTTATATGTTTGGGGCTGATGCAGACTTATGCACCATTTGAAACCCATAGGCTGGTTATTTCCTGGTATGAGAGTTTCCAGGTCTGAGTAATCTCTCTTTAGGTTGTAGTAATTTTCTGTAACAAGTTTTATGCATTGAATATTATTGTCATTCTGATATTTATGGTGTTACAGCATCACGTGATCTCCCAGTTTCTGGCAGTACTCTAACAAATATTTTTTCCTTTACTTAAAATAGCTTATGGCTTCCATTGTTTCTGTTGGTTCTGATGCCCTTTGGGAGATAACCCAATGCGTGTCCTATACCTGGCAGGATAAAGTGAAATTAGAGTGTGTGCAGGGAAAGGTGCAAGAAGTCAAAGGGACAGAGGGAAACTGAGAAGGGAGTTGGTGCCTTTCAGCTTTTCAGTGAGAAGGAAAATATGGTCTTGTATGGGGCAGGGTAATTTGCAGGTGTAAAAATCAGTATTTATATAAGCACTTTAAGTAAAAAAAAAAAAATAGTATGTGGGTAATAGATCTGGTGAGTGGGAGAAACAGAAACGGGTTTAGCAGAAGGATGAGACAGACAGCAAGAGAGACAATTGGCTCTCCCTTTATGATGAATTGAGGTCACCTTAGAGTCATTGTCTGAGCAGCCTCTGAAGAGGCTGCATTTTTCTGGTTGCATCCAATTCTACTATGAACTTGATAGTTCATACAGAAGCTGAGAGTGTATCTAAAGATGGGCCAAAACCCCACAGTTTTTTCTTTTTTTAATTTCATGGGTTTGGGTTCTGACTCGTGTTTTATATCTTTGAGCTTTCCAGTTTCAGTGTGGTTATGCTCAGACCCAAGATCAGTGATTCTCAATTGGGGTATTGCATCCCTTGAGGAGTGCTATAGTGCCCAGCCCATGTGTGGAGTAAAGCACTCTCCTCCTTTCCTGTCAGAATCTGTGCCCACTGCAGCATCTCAGAGACCAGTGGCATACCTGACTTGGTCCTCTGGGGACCTTCCTCTACTGTCCAACACACCTGTGCTGTCCACCACCATACTCTCAGCAGTTCTCTCTGTTAGTGCATGAGCAGATGCATGGACAGAGCTGCTCTTTTCAGCCCCACTTTGCCCCATGGCTTGTCCCTCACTCCCAGGACCAGTGGGTCACAGGGACAGATGGCTCTGGTTGCCAGCATACATGGCTTCAGGGTGCAGCCTTGGCTGTAGGGACCACCCTTACAGTAAGTGGGCATGTGTACGGCCTTACCCCCTTGGGTATATGGAGGGCAAGCGGAAAGAGTGGAGCACAGCATGGTAAGGTCTTGACCATGGCACCCTTCCCTGGAACCAGGTAGATCACCGTTTCTCAACTATTTTAGCCTCAAGCAGTCCTGCATAACTTTTCTGAATTTAAATTCTAGCTCAGTAAATCTCAACTGGCACTGGGGGTACTGCTAAATTCAGAAAACTTATAGAGGGGTGCCTTGAGGCTAAAAAGATTTGAGAACCACTGTTCTAGGTTCTTGCCAAAGTTAGGGATGGAATTATACCATAATGATCTAATCGTGCCAGCATTCATAGCCTTTTGGCATTCCTATCCCAGTGAGTTTCCTTTCCATGTGTCTGCTGTTTAAAAGGTCTTGTCTTTTTAATCAGTACTTATATAAGCACTTTGTGATACGTACTCATTACATATACAACCTTTTGTTGTTGGTTGCCAATTGAATAGATGCTGCTGAAACCAAAGATAATGTCTGAAGAGTTACTTTTCTACCTTAACCACTTCTGGTTCATTTCAACTTAAATATATACAAGCTACTGCCCAACTTTAGAAGATGCGATTACTTCTTTAAGGAGAAAAACCCATTTCCAAAGGAGGCTGGTCAGAGGTTTTTTAGACATGGAGCTTCATTTTGATTTAAAATATGACCATTTATATGGCATTGTATTTTGTCAAAGTTTTCACCCTTTCTTCCTCCCAAGGAAACTCCATTTCCTGGAGGTGGAGACGGTTTAACCTTTTATCTTCTTATTGGCAGCATAATTATATGCACATGTACCTATGCAAATATGTTTGTGCATCATGCATATGGTGTGCATGTGTGTCTTATCTGTATGTGTTTGGGGATAGTTTTGTTCTTCACAGTTTAATAACTCAACAAGTGAGTTATGCAACTATTTTCAAATAGATGCTAGTAAATCTAAATTGTATCAGACCACAATTGAGTTTGCATAATTATTAATCTTACGGCAGAGGGAAAATATTTTTAACCAGTGTTTTGAGACCTTACTGGGGCTATTCTATGTGCCTCTACTTATTCCATAATCCCTTGAGTTCTATAAAATAAGACTTAGTAGGAGCCTTAAAAGCTTCCAAAATTAACTATTACCATTTTCATATGTATAAAATGATGTGCATTTAAAGTAGAACACTTCTGTTCTATAGCTTAGAAGGAAATACCAGGTTCCTCTTCCTAATCTTATAACTTACTATTTCTAATCCTTCAGGATCTTATGTCGATGCATTCTTCAAATCTTAAAGGCTTGGCTTGGACCAGGAAGATTTTCAAGTGTTACATTTAATTTAGGAGCCTGACTTCTTGTTTAAACCAGCATGATTATATTGTTGGTATGGGTGCAATAATACTTATATAAAAACGTTATTAGCATAATTATTTTCCTTGTTGTATGGCAGGGGTGTTGAACATATAGCCTGCAGAGCTGGGTCTGCAGGCTTTGCCCTGCCCCTGGCTGGAATGGGGAACTTCCCACAGCAGTAGCAGACACTATGGCTGTGCAAAGCTTCGGTTGCCGATTTGATTTGGAGGAAATTCAGCCTGATTTGGTGGCCGAATCTCCGAATCCAGATAAAATCGGGAGACCCATTAAAAGGTCCGAATGGAATGTAAAGCTTCCAAATTGATTCAGAAGAGATTTGGAGAGTCAGATCAGCTGGGGAGTGGCAGGCACAGCCAGATGACTGCAGGTTCTCCTGTGACTCCTCTGGCTGTGTCTGCCTTTCCCCAGGCAGGGGGAGCCACAGGAGAAATCCCCATAGCTGCCCTGTCTGGCCCCAGCCTCCTGGCACTTGAAAGAAAAAAAGAAAAAGCCCTGCACTCACCAGGGATCAAGACCTCTGAGGGCTTGTGGCAGAGCCCCCCTGCATAGTGCAGGACAGTGGGGATTCCCCACAACCCTGCTTGGCACCCGTAAGGCAGCTGTCACATTGCATGGGTGCAGCTTGGCTTGGCTTGGCTGGGTGCTGCATGCCGTCTGGGAGCTGGGGCCACTGGGGCTGAGCACTGCTGGGCTCTGTGTGACTGCTGGAGCTGCTCCAGCTCCTGGACAGCGTGCGGCACCTGGCCAAGCTGTGCTGCACCCATGCGATGCAACAGCTGTTGCATGAGTGCCATATGGGGAGGGGCAGTCCCCACTACCCTGCGCTGCATGTGGGGGCTCCACCATGAGCTCCCAGAGGCCCTAATCTCTGCTACAGCTAGTGAGTATGGGGCTTTTTTTTAAGTGCTGGGAGGCTGGGGCCTGGCAGGGGATGGGGATGGTGATGGTGATGGGGCTGGGCAGGGCAGCCATGGGGGCTTTTCCCGCCACTCCCCCTGCCAGGGAGAGACAGGCACAGCTGGAGGAGCCACAGGAGAACCTGTAGCCGCCTGGCTGAGCCTGCCTCTCCCCGGCTGATCCAAATCTCTGAATCAGTGCCAAATCAAATGGGGACAGTGATTCAAATCACCAGATTGAATTGCTGTCCTACGAATCAGCTGAATCTGAATCCAAGTGACAGCCATGTTGCTGGAGCCCCAGAAGCACTGCAGGAACAAGCCCAGCACTGTGGCTTGTTCCAGTGGTGGCAGATAAGTACCTGCAATACTAGGCTTCTTCCTAGGGTGCTGCTGGGACTCCAACGCTGCATCTCTCACTCATTTGGTTGCTAAGCACCCAAGAAACAGCAGCAGCATTGGAGCCCCAGCAACACTGCAGGAAGAAGCATGGTGCCACAGCTTGTTCCTATCATGGTAGCCAAGTACCCATGATACTGAGTTTCTTTTCACTGGGTTCCCAACTGGCAGCACATGCCACGTGGTCTTGACTTGGCCAGAGTGAGTGCTGCATGCACTGAATCCAGCATGGTCTGTAGGCCTAACCTAGCCCACAGGGCCAGCCCCACACCATTCATCTAGTCAGTGGACTGAGCCCACATCATTAATTCTGACAGTTGGGGCAGGTGCCAGACAATTGGAAAAGGGCAAATGTAGTGCCCATCTTTAAGAAGAGGAAGAAGGAGGATCCAGGGAACTACAGACCAGTCAACCTCAGTCCTTGGAAAAATCATGGAGGGAGGTCCTCAAGGAATCCAATTTTAAGCACTTGGAGGAGATGAAGGTGATTTAGGAACAGTCAGCATGGATTCACTAAGGGCAAGTCATGCCTTATCAACCTGATTGCCTTCTATGATGAAATGACTGGCTCTGTGGGTGTGATATACCTTGACTTTAGCAAGGCTTTTGATATGGCTTCCCATAACATTCTCGCAAGCATATTAAGGAAGTATGGGTGGATGAATGGACTGTAAGGTGAATAGAAAACTGGCTGGATCATCAGGCTCAAAGGATAGTAATCAATGGGTTGATATCTGTTTGGCAGCAACTGTTAAGGGGAGTGTCCCAGGGGTTGGTTCTGAGGCTGGTTTTGTTCAGTGCCTTCATCAGTAAGTTTGTGGATGACACTAAGCGGGGGGAGTAATAGATACTTTGGAGGGAAGGGCTTGGATTCAGAGGCACCTTGACAAGTTCTAGGATTGGACTAACAGAAATCCCTTGAGGTTCTATAAGGACAAGTACAAAATCCTGCACTTGGGACAGAACAATCCCGTGCACTAGGACAAGCTGGGGGTTGACTGGCTGGGCAGCAGTTCTGCAGAAAAGGCCCCTGGGGTTACAGTGGACAATAAACTGAATATGAGCCAGCAGTGTGCCCTTGCTGCAAAGAAGGTTAACAGCATACTAGGCTGCATGGTAGGTGTGTTGCCACCAGATCGAACTAAGTGATTATTCCTCTCCGTTTGGCACTAGTGAGGCCACATCTGAAGTGCTGTGTCCAGAGGTAAGCTTTTTTCAGTAGTGGCATACAACAGAACAAAGAGCAATGGTCTCTAGTTGCAGCAAGGGAAGTTTAGGTTAGCTTTTAAGAAAAAATTTCTCACTAGGAGGATAGTAAAGCACTAGAGTTGCTAGCTTCTCTGAGTGCTTTTGTTAGCTTAAGATGGAGAACATCTGTATTGTTAAAAACAAACCAACAAAAACCATGCTTACTAGAGTTTTCTTGTATGCATATAGGAGTACAGGACAGTGTGCTAAACCTGTTTTGGGGGGGGTTTGGTTTTTGTTTTTTGTTTTGTTTTTTTTTAACTTTTAGTGCATGTTGTGGGTACTCTCACCTTTAATGTCCATGGCATAAAGACAATAGGTCTTTTCAAACACCCATAGTAGGGTGGTGGCCTCAAAGTAGGCTAAAACTTAAGCTGTAGCTTTTCCTTCTGTACAGTAAAAAAGTTGAACAAATGCAGCTCAATCTGTTTTGGTGTTACTTCGGTTGTACAAAAGCCAGCTCATCAGAAATAAGGTAATCAAGACTTCAAAATTCACAAAGTGAAAAACAAATTCTTAAAAGTTTGAAGCTGCCATTGTATCGTTAAAAAATACCCCCCCAAACAATAAGAGACCAATGTTTCCTACTCCCCCTTTCATGCTTATGACATTGTTGATCATTGTCCCATGAATGCTTTGATACAGTGCCTTTTGATCTTTTCCACCTCAGGCTTCAACCCCCTCACTCAAGCGCAACTCCTTTTCACAAATAAGAGGGGATAGAAATGGCATGTTTGTTACCCTCATGTTATGAATGTCTTGTTACCAAGTTCTCAGTCTTTCTCCTTTAGTTTCCCCATCAGCCATCCCTGGTTGTGTCAAGTCTACCTGCAACTCTGTACTTTATAGGGGGACAGAGAGGGGATTTTATTATTTTTCATTAAAATCTTAGCAGATATTTATTATATGCACTCAAAAACAAACATTTGGTCAATTTTTTAAACATTTTTCACATTTAGTACAAGGCCTTCTGATCAGTTAAAAACTGCTTGTATTATACAGCTTAGAGCAGTGATTCTCAACCAGGGTGATGAGCCCTCAAGGATGCCCTGAGATCCTTTGTAGGGTGTTGTGAAGTGAGAGGAAATTCACCAGGTATGAGGAGATGAGCATATAAATAAATGTAGGCTCAGGCTGAGTCCCTTATTGCCCATTTCCCTGCCACAACTGCTCAGCCCCTCTGCAAGGAGGTAAACACTGTAATAAGTAAGTTCATTTTTCAAATGGAGTGCTGCTTAATTCACAAAAGTTATGGAAAGTTGCTTCGATTCTAAAAATGTTGAGAACCACTGTTTAGAGGGTATTTCCATGTGTGAATTATTAGCACACAAAAAGTAGTAAAATGTATGGGTATTTTTTCACAGTAAGCAGCAGTTTGAGGAATTCTTCATGAGAGAGAGAAAAATCCACCTTTGAGGCCAAACAGGTTTCAGTCACCAGGAAAGATTTTTTTTTTTCCCCCACCAAACAAGAGCATCTGAAAATTAAATTCATAATGAAAGTCCTAATTTATAATTGAGTATACCAATTTTTTATAGTGAAGAGCTGGCTTTTCTCTATATGACATTTACTGGTAAGTAAACCAGTAAAAACTGAAAGTACTCTAAACAAATACAAACATTGTAAAAGATACCTTCAAAAATATAGGCCTAGCAAGAAAAACCTACTCATAAAGAGTTGTTATTCTTGGTTTTTCCTTATCTATTTCTCCTCTGAAAAACTACATCCTGTAGGAACCTTTACTTAATCTTAAATGTCTATCTATTCCTGCAGTAACGTTTGTCAAAACATTAGCTTTTGAATTTTCTGGCCTCCGATTAAATTGTTAAAGTCTGTGTTTCATTGACACAGTCATTATATTTTGTTTTAGGACAACTATGCTAGTGCATTGAACTGGAAAGCAAATTGCTTTCAAATGTACTTTTGAATATGCTCAGGGAGCAAATGTTCATAAGGCCATACTAGGAAATCACGCCTGTCTTCATTTTAGTCCTAATTCTTTGGTGATACCCACACTAGTCTTTGGAGAAAACATGTACTTCCTCTCAAAAGAAGGATGAATGCATTTGTGACACGGGTTAGGCATGCTCATCATTTGTGCATTATTTCAAGATCATTATTATTCTTTGAATATTATCTACTTCGGAACATTTATTTGGAGTGCTCAGAGGTCAGTTGTATTCTGCAAAGCATGCAAAATTTAAAATGGCTACAAAGATACTGTGAAAATGCTCCAGATTTGCTAAGCTGTTCTTGTAGTAGGGGAAAAAGTGTCTCATTTATGATGGCACAGGAAAAAATGCAATATATATCATAGTCTGACTGTTGTCCTTTCTCTCTCACCTCTTCTGTCTGCAGAGAACCAACATGTGCCAGTCATGCTGTTTCAAAAACCTCAAAGAATTCAGACCATTTAAAAAGTATAAGATATAATTTAAATGTAGAAACAGTTAGAAGGAAGAAAGCATGGGGGAGGACTAAGCTAGCCAGTGTATCTGGGGAGGATGTTTTTTAAGATTAACAAGTCTGGTTTTACCCCCCTGGCTTATGTTAAGACTATTATTAAACATCTCCTCCTTTTAGATCCTGGAATTTTAACTTGTGAATTAAAAACCTGCAGGGCAATAGCAAGCAGTTCCCCTTTCTTTACTATCAAATGGATTAGGGAAAATATCCCAGAATATTTTTCTTACAATATAAGCAGTTGGTCTATAAAAAAGGGAATAGCTGATTTAAAAGTTGATTATATCTGGTCTTCATAGATGTGAGGAAAATAAATTTGGTTAGGCACACTCCATCATGTTTCCTACTGAACTGTCTTCACTGAAAAACTGTAAACTCAAACAACATAAGCTCAGAGTTTCAAAATGAAACCATCTTTTCATTATCAAAGTGGAGATAAAGTGATCTGTTGCTTAAAATTCAGAATCGGCTCTTCAGAAAAGCCAAGCCAGTTTTGTCTTAATGAGTGCTGACACATATGAAAAAAACAACCTCCCCCCACCCCCCCAAAAAAAACAAAACAAAAAACACTCAGTACTTTACTGGAAGTGGAAGCATGTTAATTTCACCTGGTCCCCAGCATCTGTATAGATCGAGTGCTTCAGCAGGGCATTTTGGCCCACTTACCTAAAGCAAATTCAGTCAGCCATTAGGTAAAAGCGCCAAAAAGTCCCACTGAAGTACCCAATCTATACTGACATTGGGCAAGCTGGGTGTCAAACTAATGCAATGCCTCTTCTGGACATGTGCTGTACTCAATGTGGGGGCGCACCGAGCTTAAAGTAAAGCACTATTCTGTTGGGTTTTTTACATTTGTTTTGTTTTTTTATATCTGTAATCAGCAACGTGCTCTCAGTTCCTTTCCAAAAAGAAAAAGGAGGAGGACACTTTTGGGGTTAGGACAATTCACGAGAAATTTTAGCCCAAAGGATAATTTTGAGGATATTGTAGGGCGAGGTGGGCAGAATGTGGCCCGGAGGCCAGATGCAGCCCACCAGGCCATTATATTCGACCTGTGGGGCCCCTAAAAAATTTAGAAAATTAATAGTTATCTGCCCCTGGCTGCCTATCATGCGGCCCTCAATGGCTTGCCAAAACTCAGTAAGCGGCCCTCTGCCCAAAATAATTGTTGTAGGGTATATATATAAATGGCTACGTATGCATTTAGAATGGAATATTCAAGACTTGTATTGTAGAATCACAGTAATAGCAATACATCTGTCTTAAAGTGGGGCTGATTAGAATTGCTTCTTCTCAGTTGTAAACAGCACTAACTAACCAGTAAGTGGCTAAACTAGTACCTGAGCTTCTAACTCGAATGCTCCCAGCAAGAAGACTCCGGTCTTGGTATACGCTTAGCCTTCACCCTTTCTTGTTTTGTGGCAGCCTCCCAAAACTATATTAGATCAGTCTAAAAAGCTGTTGTTTTTAGTGGCAATACTGGTATTCCTGAACAATGACTCTTCTGGTACTCTATCTAATCTTGATTTGATAAAAATCAGGAGTGCACAAAGAGAGCCTGTTTTCTTCTATATTATTCTTCTCATTTTAGAGCTATTTGTATCCTACAACAGGGGTTTAAAGACATTTAGGTGAGGGTAGGTCCTGTAATAGTCTTCCATACCTTTCAAAACTATTTTTAGGAACATCCTTTATGATAGCTTATTGGAATAAACAGCTGTACCTGCCCTTGTCCTTCATGTAAGCATGTACATCTTTTTCGTGCTCCGTCATATGGATTATATTTGCTCACAAATTTGTTCAGTGTTTTTAATGCTAAGAGTTTAGGATCCCTCCATTATCTGTTTATAGGAGAGATGCTCAACCTCTGGCCAGTAGGCCAAGTACGGCCCGTAGAGCCTTGGAATTTGCTTGCAGGACTTCCTATGGGCAACCTGTCAATCACTGCTCCCTACTGCCAAACTCTGTGGGGCAGATCAGAGCTAGGTCACAACCTTCTCCCTGCCCCGGCAGACGGGGGCCAGGCTATGCCTCCTTCCCTCTGGATGGCTGGGTTGGGCCTGGGCTATACCCCCTTTTCCCTGTGGAGCTGGGCCACACCCCTTCCCCCTGAGCAGCTGGTTTGGGGCCAGCCCATGCCCACTTCTCCATGTTTCCTTCCTCCCTCCCCACCCACCCAAGACTGGGCCATGCCTCCTTTCTTCTGCCCAGGTAGGTTGGGACCTGGCCCCCTGTGTGGTTGGTTTGGGGCTTGGGTCATCACCCTTCCCCCAGGCCTGGGTTGGGGCCAGCCCAAGTCTCCTTCCCCATGCAGCTGGATTGGGGTGGAGCTGTTCCCCTCCCCATTCTGCATGGCCTAACGGGGCCCTGCTGCATCTGCCTTGGATGCTGGATTGAGTCCACCCACTGGAACCAGCCTGCAGAGGGATCAGGCACTGACCAGCCAGCCAGTTAAAAAAGGTTGAGTTTTACTGGTCTGTGGTGATTCCCCTTAATGAAAGCTTAATACATTAGGAGCCCTTCTAAAGCTAGTGATGCTATAGATATGGCAAAATGTAGCCAGCCAGGAGAGCAGTACACGTTCACATGTAAGTTGGAGGCTTCTTTTATTAAAGTGTGTTTATAGTACACCCTGTGACAGACCATCTAACCTTTCCAAGGACTGCTTCACATAAGACGTACTTCCTCCTCTCTCCTTTTCCCTACTTTATTTCCTGGCACTTTATTTCAAGGAATAGTAAAAGCTTCTCTCATACCATCAGTGTGGTACAGCTTACAGCTTCCTCGTGAAGACGTTAGTTTCTCAGGACTTTTGAAAAGGCAGAAGAAATTCTCTATGGCTCTGCACCAATGCTGGCATTTTACTAGCTGTGAGGTGTGTACAGAAAGCTGCCCTCTTTCATTTAGCCACAAGTAGAATTTTCCGTAGGCCATAGTACTTGAGTGTGCTGGAGTGAGGGTTAATATAAACTGTTCACCAGAAAATTATTGGAAAATTTCTGACACTTATTTCAAAATAAGGCGTGTTGGCCAAATGAGTAGCTTTGTCCTGCCAAATTGCAGAGAGCAAAGCTTTTATTGAATGACTTACCTGCTTTAAGAGTGTATTTCTTCCTTTTAGAATTCAGATAACTACCATTGGTAGTAATGATTGTGGCAAATATGTACTCTGAATATAAATTTGTGTGTTTTGGGGTTTTTTTAAATGGAGATATTTGAGGTTTGTTTAAAGATTTCTAGATCGAAATTACTTTGACCCAAAAATCAGGCTTTAAAAAAAAAATAATGTTCTCAATTTTAAATGCTTATCTGTGTGTTCTTGACCCTATGCATGACAGAACAGGAATAAATGCCAATATATTGCTTGTCCTCTTGTAGTACATGGCCGTTACGTTTGATGCACTTTATTGCAGACACTGTGTGGTAACATTTAAAATCCATCCTGTCATTTTGCAATCGAGTACATGGTAACACTGATTTAAAGGCACAATCCAGCTTTACCGTGTACTGTCTTGAGAACTGAGAGGTACTGGTTGAGCATATAGATGACCTTAATACCCATTCTTGTATAAGTAAAGACTCTGTTAATCTGAAAAATAAATATTTCTTAACCTTATATAATACCCTTTTTTCATTTTTCATTTTTTTTGTCACAGATGATAGTCTTGACACAACTCAGGGCTGTTCATAGCACAACATCTTCTCACAGCAGATAAAAATAATTATATAACAGGGAATATGCAAATAGCCTGTAGGTATGAAATATTTTTATGAAGGTATATTCTATGTATCAATGCAAAAACTGTATTTAACTTGCACTTAAAATAAAGTCTTGAAATGGAAGTTTAACTTCTAATGCTTCTTTTTTATTAGTATCAATGGTTAAGCAGCTCTTGTATCACACCACTTTGCAAGTAACCTGTGTGAATAAAACTGCAGGAAATTTATAATGTAACACTTTTTTCATTTGGGTGGCAAATGTTTTTTCAGGTCCTCTTGGGGTTACTATAGGAGCATTAGCCACCCCACCCCTCCACCCCCCGCTACTCTCATTAAACTTGAGTTATATGGGAATAAAATTGGCTAAATTTTTCTCCCCTACCCCCCATCTGGAGAATAATTCTATTAGGATAGGTTCTGCCTACCACCACCGAAAAAAATTCCTGCTTAGAATTAAAGCACCTGTTCTATACTCTTTAGTTAAACTTTCTTAAAGTGTTTTCATTCTGTCATGTCAACACAGTAAATGTAACTTTTTTTTTGCCTTATTTGTATGAAATAATTATATTTAAATAAAGATTCAGTATTGCATACAAGTAAATGCTAGATTTTTCCATTGCAAACAAGTTTTGTTCCTTTAAGCAGTCTGGGGCATCTTGATAATTTTCTGTACTTCACTAATTAATCTTCCCTCCTTTTTTTCCCCTTTGCAAATGTTTGAAGAAGAGAAAAATATTGACTTTTTTTTTTAACCATGATCATCACGGAGGTGACCATGTAAGAGGAAAATTGTTTCTTAAAAAGAAATGTTAGGGACAGTTAGAACCATGAATGGAGGCCAGGATAGGAAGGTTTTTTGTTTTTGTTGTTGTTGTTGTTTTTTGAAGGACTTGAACTAGTATTGCTTCTACTCACCATTGATTCTTTTGTGTTCACAAGGATTAACTGATACAGGAAAACGTCAGAATCAAACTGACCAATATACTGTTTCAAAACCCACATAAATGGTTATATCACCCTTGAAAGATTTAAAACTGCATACCTTCAGCTCTTCCACATCCCCCGCATGTGAAGAATTCAAGATACTCAAATATTTTAACCTTTGTTGTGCTGGCTTTACAAACCAAACCTTCTTAAATCACTGTATGTGTGGTGAGAAAAAAGTCTAAGATTGGGACTTCTGTCCCTGGATTGGCAAGTGCTGGGAGCAGTACTGAGTTGGTAGTCTCAGATTCTCTTAATCTTTTACATTCTTCCAAGTTGATTGGTGCACTTTAGTTAGGAGGGTCTCCTCTTTTTCAAGACCTGTTATGTGTGTTCTAGTACTAGATACATTAGTAAACATACCAGGTTTCCAGCAGTTGGGTTTTGGAAACCAAATTGTAAAGTGTACTTTCTAGATTCCAAGCATATGAATAAATACTTATACATTTAATAATTGGACTTTTTTTACAGGATTGTATTCCTTTGATTCTACTCTTAACTGCAGCTCCAACTGTTTTAAATGTTGGAGGATGTTTGTGGTTATACACATAGGGATGTTCAATGACATCTGGAGACATCTTTATTAGGCATTTCCTATGTGGCAGAAAACTGTCTTGCCCTTTTCATGGTCTCCATGTATGTGCACTAAGTGCAGATCCAGAGCTGGTGTTTACTGTTAAAGTACATTCCTGAAAACATCTACAATGATAACTCTCCAAAATCAGTATTCATCATTATATGCTCCTGTACTGTGCAGCAGCTACACTATCACAAGTTCAAATCTGATTTACATGTTCAATTACAGGCTGCATCACGGAGGGAAATATTGCATTTAAATATATGTTACCAAATATATTACATATCACTTTTATATTGTGCTGTTTAAAATTACTTTAAAACAATTGAGAGAGGAAAAGTCCCTCTTTCTCTGGAACAGTCGTTTGGTTGGAAGAGGCATTCAATCCATTTATCCTTTCTGGATTGTAGTAGGATCTATTTAATTTTTCTTACATCTTCTCTAAAAGATGATTGAATATTCTACTCTTGAATATCTTCCGTAAGGTCAGTCTAACAGTCAGTTCCTGGTAAAGCCTGCTATTTCTTCATTATTCTTAAGTAAAATATGGTTATAGCAGTATCCTAGCTACAGCAAGGATACCACGTATAGTGCTCTAATATCACTACTTCTGTCCACATCTTTTTGTGAGAATAATAGATTCTTGTTGTAGTACTGTTTTTCCACCAGTCATTCTCATTTTTTTGGTTTTAATTTAGAACCTTACATACATACATGCTTGGTCCTAATTGCTGTCTTGTCTTGTTGGTTCCTTCATTATCACTTTCTCCTTTCTGAATGATACTTGTATATGCTATCCAAGGACTTGATTTGAATGGGTTTGAGATGCTGAATTATTCTTTAGCCCATTCTTTCCCAATTCTGCCTTCTAATGTGTTTCTCTTCTCAGTACAGTTTATTGTATATAATTCTCTCTTAATGTTCCCACACAAATTTTAAGTGGAGCTGCTCTCATCATTTATATGTTGAGTCAACTTGTATGTAGTAATTGAGAATACTGTATGTATCCATCCAAGGTATCACACGGAGGTGCTTAAGTGTATATGGCATATTACAAATTGGTTATTAGAAAGGGGTCCTGTTTTTAGGGAGCCCAAAATAAATATCTTTTCCTCTTCTCCCCCCCCCCAACATTGAAAACCAACAAATTAGGGTTAAATCTGAAAATGAAGTCTTCAAAGAAACAAGAGTCTTTTATCTGTAGCATTGTGGAATAGAGGGAAGTGAATAAGATATCAAGGCAGCAGGAGAGAAGTAGGAAATCTGAGAGAAGTGTACAGGAATTTGAAGTGAGAGGCTGTGTAATAAAACACCCCTTATTTTTTTGTCTTTTCTCCCCTTGATAGATATTTTATCATTGGTCCATATTATCTGTCATGTTTTTGGAACACTGTATAAATTACAGTGCAGTACAGCTTTTATTTTCCTGCTTTTAAATCATATTTTCTCATTAGTAAAAAAAACAAAAAAACAAAAACCACACAAAAAACTATATTTTATATTGTTTCATTGAATTGTTTTTAATTCTTATTTGTACTCCTTGTTGGACCCCAGCAGTGTTGAAATTTGACTCTTGCCTGAATCAAGGCCTGGAATCGTGTGCCCTCTACCTTTTTTTTTCACTAGTACCTTGACCACCTGTCCTCTTCTAATTTAAATTATGCTGTATTTAGTAGGCAGAAAAATGGGTCATCTGCAGTGCTGATTGAACCTCTCCACTGTGTTCAATTCCATCTCCTTATGGAAGGAAAAGAAATGCTTTGCTAACCCAGCCCTTTACCATGCCTTTTCAACCTTCATAGATTCATATAGATGTTAGGGTTGGAAGGGACCCAATAGATCATCGAGTCCAACCCCCTCCATAGCCAGGAAAGTGTGCTGGGTACAGATGACCCCAGCCAGATGCCTATCTAACTTCCTCCTGAAGACCCCCAGGGTAGAGGAGAGCACCACCCCCCTTGGGAGCCCATTCCAGATTCTGGCCACACTAACTGTGAAGAAGTTCTTCCTGATGTCCAGTCTAAATCTGCTCTCTGCTAGCTTATGGCCATTATTTCTTGTAACCCCTAGGGGTGCCTTGGTGAGTAGAGCCTCAGCAATTCCCTTCTGCACCCCCATGATGAATTTATAGGCAGCCACAAGGTCGCCTCTCAATCTTCTCTTGCGGAGGTTGAAGAGCTCCAGGTGCTCGAGTCTCTCTTCGTAGGGCTTGACCTGCAAGCCCTTAAC
Source organism: Crocodylus porosus (assembly GCF_001723895.1). NCBI lineage: Eukaryota > Metazoa > Chordata > Crocodylia > Crocodylidae > Crocodylus > Crocodylus porosus. Next base: position 1,516,274 of record NW_017728929.1, on the reverse strand, counting down.
CATATGAGTGGCCCTTCTCTGGACCCTCTCCAGGTTATCTACATCCTTCTTAAAGTGTGGAGCCCAAAACTGGACGCAGTATTCCAGCTGTGGTCTGACCAGTGCTCAATAGAGGGGAAGTATCACCTCCTTGGTTCTGTTTGTCATGCGTCCCTTTCTGCTTCCGTGCTGCTGAGCAGGCAGTAGGTGTGCTGGAAAAATTTTTTCCCTGGGTGTGTGCAACATTTTGTATTTCTCCTTGTCAAATCACATTCTGTTGTTTTCTGCCCATTTGTCTAACCTGTCCAGGTCTGCCTGTAGTTGTTCCCTGCCCTCCGGTGTGTCCACTTCTCCCCACAGTTTTCTATCATCCACAAACTTGGACAGAGTACACTTCACTCCCTTGTCCAAGTCACTGATGAAGACGTTGAAGAGTATCAGTCCAAGGACCGAGCTCTGCAGAACCCCACTGCCCATGTGCTTCCAGGTCAATACCGACCCTTCCACCATCACTCTCAGGCTATGACCCGCTAGCCAATTTGCCACCACTGGTTCACTACCATGGTCCTTCGGGTTCTTAATTAGTTTATTCTTAGTATTTATACTGTTACCAACACTGGGTAATTGCAATAGAATTCCTTCAGATCTTGGCTTTGGTCTCCCATGATTTTTAATCATCTTGTCACCGGCTGGCTAATGTTGACAATGACAAATGGTTTCTTTCTGGCAGCATTTGTGGTAGTAGCCAATCTTTGTTACTTTGTTGGCTTTTTTTTTTTTTTCCTTCTTCCCGGTGCCATACTGTGAATGTCAGATGTATGTACAATGTTTCCCCTAGACTCCTAGGGCTGGAAGAGATTGCCAGGGGTCATCAGGAAGATAATCCCCTTCTCAGGGCAGGATCATCTCTGTCTAAAACAATTTCAGACAAATGATTGTCTAAACTGCTGTTAAAAACTTACAAATGTGGAGATTCCACAACCTCTGTAGGTAACCTGTTCTAATGCTTAACCACCTTCATAGGAGAGAGTTCTTTCTAATTTCCAACATGAATTTCCCTTATTGCAGATTAATGCTGTTGTTCTTGTCCTGTCCCTTGTGGCCACAAAAAAAAGAATTTCACCATCCTCTTTATAACCACCCTTCAGATATTTGAAGATAGTTTATCAAGTCTTCCCTGAGTCTTCTCTTCTCCAGACTACTCCAGTACTTCTTCCAGAGAATCCAGTCTTTTCTCATTCATCTGTCTTCCTGTAATAATTTTGTTGCTCTCTACTGGACTTTTTATTAAAGTGTAGTGCCAAAAATTGGACACAGTACTCCGGGTGAGGCTCCATCTGTGCCACACAGAGGAGAAGAATTACTTCCCTTGTCTTACAAGTGATACTCCTGTTAATACAAACCAGTATACTCTTGGCTTTCTTTGCAACAAGAGCATGTCTTTCTCTAGTATTCAGCTAATGGTATGTTATAACCCCCAGGTCCTTTTCTGTGGTACTGCAGCCAAGCCAGTCATTCCCCAACTTGTGTTTGTACATTTGATTGTTCCATTCTAAGTGCAAGACTCACACTTGTCCTAATTGGATTTAATTTGATTTTTCCAGTTTATCAAGGTCATTCTGAATCCTAATCTTGTTCTCTAAAGTGTCTGCAACTTGACCCAGCTCGGTGTCATCTAAGAATGTGCTAAATGTGCACTCAATTTTATCCTTCAAATGATTAATGAAGATACTAAACAGTAGCCAAGATAAACCAGTGGGGAACCACACTTTATATCTCCTCCCAATTAGACAGTGAGCCATTGATAAATTACACTTTGGGCATGATGATATAATCCACTATGTATTCATCGTACACTAATTTCATCTAGACTATATTTCCTTAGTTTACTAATTATATTTATTATCACTGACAAAGAACAATGAAAACGTTTAGTTTTATATTTACTAGATAGCTGTCATAATGCAGCTAGTTGGTAGATAACAAAACTCAGAGTACATAGGTTTATCGCTGTTCTGTTTGTTCTCTCTTTGTGCATATAAGCACTGAGGTAATTGACTACCAAACTTAATGTACTACTATCAGTAAACTTCAGTACATGTATTGGACTGTTGAGTTGATATCCTGGGATGCATAAAAACAGGGCTGACATGATCACTTCTTTATAAAGCGCTTCTTATAATAAATGGAAAAGGCAGAGTTATTTCCTTACTCCTCGATTGCTTGTTATTGTACAGTGGTCAGTAATTAGTCTAGTAATTTAGAATGCGCCTGGTGCTATCCAGAGGAGTCAACAAATCATTTGCATAATTCTTGCTTGCACTGATGTGCCAAATCTGAACTGAAAAGAAGGCATTTTGCTAAACCACAGTACAAGAACATGCAGATATAAAGGCAGAAAATTGACTACTGCATTAGAGTTGAAACATTCCAAGTAGAAGCAGCATTTTTGCTGCCCTCTTTACTGTCCATGTATCAACCCTCCTGAATCTGATACACTCTCAGCAACTGCTTAATTTGATTCCTGGGTACATACACCATATTTTGCCCCTTCAGCCCAGCCAGCCCAGCTTTCACCCCAGCTAGCTCGTCTGTAAGAGGCACCAGGTATTGTGGTAAGATACAGGAAAGTGGCCTCTAGTATCCTGTTTGTCTCCAAGGCTTTGTCAGCATAGGTTGCACACATTGTCAGACTGATTGTCTACAAGTTTGCTGGTTCACTGTAGGAAACCTCTTGCATGCTTCTTCCTGAACGTCAGAATCTTTGTAATTTGTGGGAACCAATCCATTTACCATCCCTATTTTCTTCTGCAGTTAGCTAGGTTCAAATTGGAAAGGGAAGTAGGGAGTGTTTACTCATTAAATCTAACATCACCACTTAAACACAGTAAAGCAACATCATTATTGCTGTTATCTGGATCCTCATGTGGATGCATCCAGCTCTGTTGCATTTCAGTCTTTTGTTCTTCCAGTTCTCCATGGTATTTGTCAAAATCTCCTTCAGTGAAGACAGACAAAGATGTTAGAGAACACTAAAAAGCTTGTACAGGGTTTTCATATAGGAAACAGAAAGCACAGTCGATTAAAACTTTAACCTTTCATCTCAAGGATGTTTAAGTAATTTCTGTGTTATTTCCAAGTCACATGAAAACAGATTTTTAAAAGTATACAGTGCAGTCTCCTGTATGCCTCATCTTTTTAGTAATAATGTACAACTGTTTGCATAAATTAGCATATGTGAAAGCTGGAGTTTTTGGCAGCCAGTGGTAATAGTAGTTGAGCACACTGGCCAGCATTTTCAGACATGCATGCCTAAAATTTGGCTCCTAAGTCTGTGTGTACACATGTGATTGAAGTTGCTTGGTGATCAATGCTTCTTTAAAATCAATCACTCATGGGTGCTAAAATATGGATTTAGGAACTTAACTTTAGGCACCTATATTTTAAAGTATTATCCCTACCCCCACTTGGTTTAGGAAGTATTATGCATTTTTATGTTTCTGCTATAGTGACCAGTAGTGAAATAGTAATAGCACTCAGAAAGGAAGAGACTTTGGTTTATATTTGCTTTACATAGTTAATGTTTGATTTGCAGCTTTCTTTTTAATGTAGAAAGTTAAATTTTCATTTCATAAAGTTAACCAAATACTGGCACCAAAATTGTTTAGGTATCTTATTATGAAGTCACAGAATCATGGAAATTGCAAACCATATTAGTGACTGACAGAATTGTTATTTTATTATTCAAGTTACTACTACCATGAAAAGACATGCTTACAATTCTTTCTGCTACACAATGTCTTGATCTTATAGTTAGGCATTACTGTTTCTGTCAGTTACTCCTTTTTTCTAAATGAAAAAACATAAGAATTGCCATACCAGATCAGATCAGTGGTCTGTCTTGTCTGATGCCCTGTCTATAAGCTTGTTCCAACCTCCATTGAAGAAAGTGCCTCATTGGCTGGAGTTGATGTATCAGTTACTGTGACAATGGCCAGTTCCAAATGCTTTGGAGGAAGGGGTGAAGAACCCTCAATAGAAAGATATAGAATAACTTTCTCCTAGGAAAATCCAGGTCACCTTGTTTGTTGGTTTATATTGTGAAGCATAAGGTTGTAAGATTTGTGTTTTTATCCCTGTTGTTTGTTTAAAATATGTCCTGTATAATATTCAGTTTTAGAACCTTTACGTGTAAACACTGTTGTAAATAAACACCTTCTCTTCATTAAACAGCAAGTGTGTTGCTGCTTTCAAAATACCATTATATTAGCCAACAAAGTAATCCCTTGCACCATGAAAGTGTGTCTAGTCATGAATATTTTAATGTGAACAGAAACAGGTGACCACAGACTACAGGATGATCTCTTCTTTGTTAGGACACTAATTGTAATATCTGCCATCTATATTTCAGTGGATAATTGTGATAGTAAAGTACAGAAGCCAGATTTGCTTTTCAGCAGACATATTGGATCTCGTGCATTTAATAGTAGTAAAATGTTATCTTTGCCATTAAAGTAAGCAGACGTTACTGCAAAATGCACAGGAAGCAGTTATTGTGAATGAGAAGGTGACAGTCACTTGCAAGCTCTTTTTTCTTTCCTCATCATTTTACTGTCCTATACTTTGTGGTATTTAACTTGAGTTGGGCTCAAGTCTCTTTTTAATGCTCCACTTAAGATGAATGAATATGTTGCATACAGCTCAATGGTAGGTAGTATCTGCTTCTGTGGTGGGTTGTCTTGTGCACCATATACTAATCTACACAACATGGTCAAGAACTATGTAATCACAATAAACATAGTACGTTAGTTGTGTGTTCATTTTAATGAGGAAGTTAAATGTTAATGACATATTAGAAAACCATGTGCTGTTAGTTGTCAATAAGAAAAAATGGGAAATGGATTTCTTTTAGTGCAGTTTGGTAAATAGCTACTGTTAACACACAGTTGCCAATTGGTAAAAGGCTGTGTGTGTGTGTGTGTGTGTGTGTGTGTACACATACATTTTTATAAGTAGTTTTGAAGCATATATACTTCATTATTTATTGTTCTTATTACTTTGAGAACAATAATACAGTTCCTTATGTCTCTCTAATTCAGTTTCCATTATTTATTCTGCCACTACTGATCTGCCTAATATCAGGTTTTATGTACTTAAACACAGGTGTAGTTCTGTGGTATCTATGATGGGGTATCAATATGTATAATACATCCTGTGTTGAGCATGTAGTAATAGCGACTCTCAATAATATGCTCAGGGTAGTAAGAAAAACACTTCTACATAAAGTGAAATAAGAAATGTGACTCTATCTTCTTTGGTAGATGCCAGCATTAAATTGAAAAATATCAACCACACTCTGAAATGGTTAACACAATCATTTCTTCTTGTTTCCTTTTCTGCTTACTGGAATAAAAGAATATTCATTTCCAGTGAAGTGCTATTCTAAATCATTTCATGAAATGTAATTTCTATTTTAGATCTGTGCCCATCACCCATAGTAGACATTAAATCTGCTAAGTCTTGTCCTTGTTCAAATAGGATTTCACCAGTATTGGATTATGTTCCTCTGTAAAGGCTTAGCTGTACAAGGTGCTGAGCATTCTGGATTTCATCCAATCAAAAGTTTAAGCATTAACTTCAAGTTTAAATATGTGGGGAGCTCTGTTATTGCTAAACAAGTGCTTAGGTTTTTGCAGGGTTGTGTCCTCAGTGTTGCATTGTTACATGACTATACTTGAATTCTCTCACTTTACCCTGCCATATAGAATATATTGCCTATAGTATATGTTATAGCAGACCTTGTCAGTCATCTTTGAGTAATTCAAGTACAATGTCAAACATGCAGAGATTCTCACATTGATCTTTACACTGTGCTTCCTGTGATATTGGAGTGCATTCTATTAACACAAAATTTATACTGCCTTCTGCAGTTCTCTTTGAGATTCTGCTTGCTAATATGTGGTGATTTTTGTACAGGGCATTGGCATTGAAGAGTTAAGGACATGTAAATTCTAAACTCAGTTACAGAAATCCTCTTTTTTTCCCCCCTCACTTCTATTCCGGTCAGATCATCCTCTACAGTAGTTTGGGGTCAGGTTAACTTTACTCCTGCTTGGAGAGACATTCTTTATTAACCGTAATTAAAATGTGTATCTCACGCTTTCATTGCTTATCAGAATAACGTAAGAAAAATCTCATTTTGTTTAACAGCTTTTGACCTAATAATTTAATGGAATTGTAAGCCCTTGAAAAAATAGGGTTTGCATTCAAAGTGTAGATAAGACCTAGGAACAGAACCATGTCAACAATGTGTTAAAAGCCTTTTGCATTTCCTCTATTTTATTGTAGATGAATTGGAATCCTCCTTAGTTTCTCAAGACATCAGATTTGATGAGCATTAATGATCCAGCTGGGATCCAAGGAAGGAATATGGTGGGCAGATTAGGAAAAAGAAATTGCCTTGATCTCAGGCCAGCAAGATCTGGAGATGTTGTGAAGTCAGTATTTTTAACCCATTCAGCATAGGAAAGGGGACGTTTCCATTGCTTTCCTTCCATGCTCTAAAATAAACCAACATTGGATGCCTGTAGGAGGAGGACTGCTGTAATATGGAGCTTAGAACACAGGAAAGGAAATGGTGAAAAAGAAAGGGAGCTTTTAGGATATCTTCCAAGGGAGGGTAATTTATATAATACACTGGTATAAAAAAGGAAAGAGAATTGTCCTGCAATTAAGATTCTTACCTCATTGATTTACTAGCATTGGTTAAAGTTATCCATCTCTACCGTTCATTCCAGCAGAGAGCTTTACAGAGTTTTTGATAGATGTGAGGTGTTAATTTCCTAAACAAAATCTGTATTCCTGGCAGCACTAGAACATTAAATTAAGGGGAATCCTCATGATTACATATAGCATGACATTATCGTTTTGTAAATTTATAAGTAAATGAAGTGTCAGGTGATGGGATTATGCATTTATGTAGGTATGCTGGTCTTATTCATTTTCTTGTAGGAACTGAGTAGTTCTTTTGGGGGATGTATGCTGCAAAGTGCCAAATAAAAGTGAAAGTGGGAGGGTAAAATGTGGAGATATGTGAAAAAATCATGTATATGGAACTCCTTATATTAAAAAAAAAAATGATCACATCCTTTGAAAGGTTTTATTTTCTCACTAAGAAAATATTTGTGTAATGTAGGATCATGGTACAGAATATAAGCACATATACACAGTGATATAAAAAAGGGAATATTGCCCATCAGTGTTTGTTAAACAAAACAAACAAACAAAAATAGGTTAAAATGGTCACAAATGCACAAAATTACAAAACAGACTGGGAAAATCAGGTCTAACGGTGTTATTCCTAATGTTTGTGACATGCTACATTAGCCAGGTAGTCACTGCTTCAGAAAGCCCTACATACTTATACTTTGTCCTAGTTTTTTTTCAGTCTGTCACCTTTGTAACTGATCTTTATTGTTTGGTGGTCAGTTTCTTGCCAAAAATATTAAATTTGTACAAGTTGTACAACTTGGCTTATTGACTGTGTAAGAAGTTTCTGATGTGCTATTTTGTTAAAGCACCAATTCATCATTTTAAACAAGATTAGATTATACAAAGATAAATTTTTCTCTATAACAAAATAGTTTTCATATATGTTTCAGCATTTGTTTTGTAACCCTGTATACAGGTATTGAATGCATATAAATATATTAAATTTAATAACACATCCATCATATTAATTTACTATGTACTTGTCTTTTTGAAGGATGATACAGGCATTTAAGTGTTCCCTTTTACATGACACAGTTGTTGCAGGGAACAGTTTTAAGTCAGAGAATATTTACTTTTTCCATAAAACATAGATTCTGTTAAGATATTGGACCTCACTGTATAAGGACTTGAGAAAGATGAGCAACTAAAATCCCACACTAGGTGTGTCTCTTTCTCTTTCTGAGACACCTAAATGGCCACCATTACTATAGTATTTAAGCACTTCCCAATCTTCAGTATATTTATCTCTGCAACATCCCTGTGTTTTTTTAAACATGAGGAGCTGAGGGGGACAAATCACTGAGTCTTTCTCTGAAGTCCTACAGGAAGCCAGAGGAGAAACTTGGATATAGGTCTTCCAAATCCTAGACCTGTGCTCTAACCACTGAGCAATGCTTCCTCTTTTACTTTAAACGCATGATTTTCCATGTCGGGGGTGTCAAACATACAGCCTGAAGGCTAGATCTGGCCCATGGAGCCATGTCACTTGGCCTGCAGCATGAGTGGATGCAGGGCCTGCTGCTAATACCAGAGCTCTAGAGCCCCACTGGGATTGTATGTTGGCAGTGAGGGACAAGTGGTGGCTGCTTTAACCAACTCTGGTGCCTAAGAATTTTTCTCGCCACCAAATGTAGCAGCATATATCTGAAGTTCTGGAGGCCAAGTGCTACATGTCAAAGGGAAAATACCCCTTACTCTCTTTTCAGCAGTCCCGTTTCACCTAGGAACAGAGGGTCAACCTGGTTCCAGTCAGAGTTGGATGTAGTCTGCATTTTTTTAATGTTTGTGATGGCAAAGTTGGGTTTTCTGCTCTGATCAAATATTAATGGTTTCTGCTGTTAGCTACTCAGGCAGTCATTTCCTCAGTTGAAGCTCTCTGTCTGACCTGTCCTTGTCCTTTGAGGGTAAGTTGCCTCCCATGCTCCCTCCTTTCCCTCTCTTGTGTTGATTACAGGATGACAGTATCCACAAAGGGTCACCCTTAGTTGCTTCAGTTGAACATGGCATAACTGTCATGCTAGAGTGGCCCCCATAAGATATGAGATATCACATGCTTTATGATTTCTAGCGGGACAGGCCTTCCCAGCAGAGTGCTCACAAATTAGAGATTTATAGATTTCTAGGGTCAGAAAGGACCTATTAGATCATCGAGTCTGACCCCCTGCTCTGGGCAGGAAAGAGCGCTGGGGTCGGGTAACTCCAGCCAGGTGCTTTCTAATCTCCCTTTAAATGCCTCCAAGGTAGGGGAAACCACCACCTCCCTTGGAAGCCCATTCCATATTTTGACGACCCTCACCATAAAGAATTTTTTCCTGACGTCCAATTTAAATCTGCTCTCCTTCAGTTTATGGGGTTATTTTTAGTTTATTTACCATGTAGTTCACCATCCTGAGACCTGGATGTTACATATCTACACAAATTATGCCTCTTACTACTTTTCCTGTCAGAGGAACCCAGTGAAAAGCAGTTGTGCACCACTTCCCTCTGGTAGTTGGACCAATAGTTAATTAACTTGCAGGTCCTGGAAGCTTGAGGACCCTCCTCTTGGTTTCTCTTCTAACTCAAGAGAGCATAGGAGGAGAATTAGGCTCTTATCCAAGGATTCCTGCCTAGACATTCATCTGAACCAGTTAATGATTAATGCTGCTTCCTATGTCTTCCTAAAGTGGTTTTTCCTTTCATCTTGGGTAAAGAAGCTTCTGTACCCTTATCCTCCTTTAACACCAGCCAGAAATTAAGAGGAGAGAAAGTTGCTTTCTCACATTTGATTCGGGAGTGTTTTAATACCTGTCAAATTCACAGCCAAGGTTGGAAAGTATTGCTTTGTCTTATGCTTGTGACATTCAGAAAATTGCAATATATTCTAAGTTTTCAGAATCTGATAAGAGATGGAGTAGTCTATCTCAAGCTACACAAGCTTCTTAATACAGGCTCAAATCCTAACACAGCTCCTTCCACAAAAGCAAGATCCATCTCTTGTGCTGATAGAGAATGTCCACTTGAACATGTGCAAGTCAGTCAGCTGGACATAATTCTTCACCCTCTCATGTTCTTACTTACTTGATGCTATAGACCAGTGGTTTTCAACCTTTTTTCATTTGTAGACCCCCCTACAAAATGTTGATTGGAGGTACAGACCCGTTTGAATTATAAGTGTGAGTATTTGCACACTTTTGATTGATCATAATCATCTTTTGTGGACCCCTTAGACATAGTCTGCGGACCCGCAGGTTGAATACCATAGCCATAGAGGGTGAGTATAGATGGATATAGCAATTGTGTCAATGTCAAAGGAAGCTAGTATGCGGCTGCTACATCTGTATTATCTGTAATAACTGAAATGTAACAACTTGGCTCCAACTTTAAGCCTGCTTCGTTCAGGATCAAACTAGGGTGATTTAGCTAACTTGTATTCCTGCAAGATCATAACAGTGACATTATTACAGCTGGCATGCCCTTTGAACAGCAGCACCCCTTCCCTTTTGAAGTAGCTAAGAAGTACACTCACACATGCACACTTACTTTCCTTTCTCCTATGTGTTTGCACTACTGTTTTTTCTAGCATTGAACTGAAGTGAGTTAGCATGGAAAGAGATTGGAAAAATACATTATTTTTTACATCTTAATTCTTTTCCAAGTCCTGTAGTTCCAACCTAGATGTTTCACCCTGTTAGTATATATAACAAAGATGAAAATGTTTGTCTAATTGCGAGACTTAGACATCCCAAGCAACATACATTCTCTGACAAGTTAAGCCACTCTCTTTAAAGTGTTGCTGCCATGAGTTTAATTTTTTTTCTTACTCTATTTAATGCTTTAAAAAATGAATTTGTAGTTTGGACTTGCTTAAAGAACTTTGAAACACCAATTTATCAAGTAAAAAATGTCTTGGTACATAATCCTGTAGTTTCATTTCATCTGCTTATTTCTTGCAAAAGTTGTTTTGCAGCTTACTTATATGTAGGGTCTTTCCCAAAATATTTTGCTGAACTAAAATAATTTGGGCATGTATTTTGCCTTACCCATACAAGGCAAATCCTTCCAAAGTGATTATCAATATTTGGTATTGGTATTCATATGGTAGTTTAGGACCTATGGCTCAGAATACCAAGTCCTGCTGAAACTTCAGAGTTTTTTTAGGTAAGTGGAATCATATTTGTGTTTTTTAATTCAGAGGATGAAATCTGAGCAGGAAACTGTTTCAAATGGTTTGTAAGAAGAAACATGACCCAATATAAATAACTAGTGAAAAAAACTATTTTAAAAGTGTCCTAAATTCATGCCACATTCACAAATTGATAGATGTTTCACTAGTAAAATCTCTAAATCAGAGTGACTTTGTTTCCAACAGGGCATGGGGCAGATGTGAAGTGTGTTGACTGGCATCCAACGAAGGGGTTGGTTGTATCAGGAAGTAAAGACAGCCAACAGCCAATCAAATTTTGGGATCCAAAGACTGGGCAGAGCCTTGCCACACTGTAAGTTATGATCTGAATTGTGCCCATATCAAAAAGGGCGAAAGCTGCATAGAATTTTAATTATTTTATTTTGTTTTTAGCTCGGTCCCTGTTGAGGGCTGAGTTCTGTTCAGCCGTGGATAAATAGAGGCAAGCTTTCTGGCTGGGTCAGAAACTCCAAAGGCAAGGCAGAGATTGAGTTGAGAACTTTATGAAATGTTTGTTTATCCTGCCTTTGTTCACAAGCCTTATGTGTCCCCACATTTCTCATTCAGAGAGCTGAAGTGAGTGACTTTGCCTAGTTAATGCTATACCTGACCAATCAGTAGGAATTACTACCAGAGAGTAATAAGAAATATAGCTGCACAGTAGTTGCATGCACTGGCTCAATGTTTGCCACCAGCTCTTGTTAATGCTGCGAACAGAAAATCAAACTTTTGATCAGATTGTCATCTTCTTTACTCTGCTAGTCTGTCTCAGGCCCTTAACTTTGGATCTGGATGTTTTTGAGAGAGAGATTATGATGTGGGGACTGATTTCTAGCCCATTCATCTTTATCTACCTGTACTTCCAGACATGCTCATAAAAACACAGTGATGGAGGTAAAGTTGAACCTCAATGGCAATTGGCTGCTCACAGCTTCTCGTGACCACCTGTGCAAACTCTTTGACATTCGAAACCTGAAAGAAGAGCTCCAGGTCTTCAGGGGTCATAAGAAAGAGGCCACAGGTCAGAAGGCATTGTAATGCACTATAAATTGCATAAATAAATACAAAAAAAAAAAGAGAGACTTTTGTTTTCAGTTAATTAAATTAAGGTGAAAAGAATACTTGTTTAAGGCTGTTTAACACTTACTGCAGATTCTAGCATTGTATTTTCTTATTGTGATTTTTTTTGTATTTCAGCTGTAGCCTGGCATCCTGTTCACGAAGGACTTTTTGCAAGTGGAGGGTCTGATGGCTCTTTATTGTTCTGGCATGTTGGGTAAGTGGCATTTTCACTAGCATGATGGAGAGATGCAGTTCAGATGCTTCTAGATATATCCTGTTAATTGGCAATGTTGTTGTGTGCATATTGTAAAATACACCATATCTCTCTCTGAGGCTAAGGACAGACATTACACATAAACCAATTTAAGTGATCAGAAACTGGTTTAAACCTGTAACAGAACAGATGTTCAGCACACACAAACCAGTTTTAAAATGGCTGAAACCAGTTTGAGATCAGCCTAGTTGAATGTAGTATCAGACTTAACGGATTTGGGTCAAACCAGTTTATGCAATGTCTGTCCCAGATCCCTTCCTGGTATTACTTAAAACCAGAGTCCTCAGCATCCTGGATGCTTTGCAGCCCCGGGTGGGGCTGGGCTGTCTGCTCCAGAGCAGGGCTGGTCCTGCCCCTCTGCTCCTTGGCTCGAGTTCTGGCAGACTGCAGCCACAGCAGGGTCTGCCTGGCTTCCTCCTGTCCCGTGTCTCCCTCCCCCCCCTCCCCCCAACCAGGGATTCCCCCTCTCCTCTCCCACAGCACAGACTGTAGCCAGCATGTGGTATGCTAGCTAATGCTGAGAGGAGTCTGTATAAGGCAGACAGGACAAAGGCAAACTGGACAGTGTCTGCTTAGGGCTTTTTGGAGTGAATCAACAGCTCAGCTGGTAATGTCCTTCCATTCCTTCCTTGAACTAATGAGAGGTTTTTGTTTTCTTGATGGGCTGATAAATGCTCTGTTATCAACTCCCTGCTGTGTAACTCAGTGCTCTGTTATCAACTCTCTGCTGGCTCCCTGGAAGGTCAGCAAGGAGGGGGAACCCCTCCCTAATCAATGTGTCCTGCTGGGCCTGGCCACCCCCCCACCCACCCCCTTAGCATTGTGGAAGGGAAGGGAGGGCTGCTCTAGCACTCCTTCAGTCCTTATAAGAAGAATTTCCATTTCACTCTTATAAAGGTGAAGATGAAAAGGATGAAGTTTACAGCCTATATTGGAGCTTTTTAAAAAAAGTTTTGTTTAAAAAAATCTTCGAAGTTTCTTTCCTGGGAGTCTCAGAAAGAAGAGCCACACTTGAAAATTAACTGATAAATAAAATGAGCATCTTGTTGTTCAGTTGCTTGTAGTTTTCTACAACAAAAATCCCTTACATTGTATGTGGCAAAGTTTTATGTGATAACTGATTTTTCATGCTCTAGGGTTGAGAAGGAAGTTGGTGGAATGGAAATGGCCCATGAGGGAATGATCTGGAGTCTGGCTTGGCATCCTCTTGGACATATTCTCTGCTCAGGCTCAAATGATCACACCAGGTATTTTCAAGTGCTTAAAGGTTTCAGGGAATTCTAATACATGTTCTTTCCCAATTCCTAACTGTGAGAGAGAAAAGATCAATAAATCCAAATTGTTCCTGCAGTTGGCAAAGCAAAGTTGTGAGGTGATTAAGGTGTTTTATGGGAAAAGGTCTTACCTTTCACAGTTGACAGTAGAATTAGGGCACATCTATGCCATCAAGGGACTGAGTTAGGGTATATCATGGTGAAGCATGGCACATCTGCTCTGTTTAGTCTCCTTCTGAAAAATAATGTACCTTAGTGGGATACTTAACACAGACATATATGTGCACCCAAGACAGCCAGCTTATGTGTTTTAGGATGTAGCTCATGACAGGCTGGCCTCTGTTTCATTGCAGCTGTCCCCATCTCAGTCCTTTGATAGCGTAGACACCCTGAATATCTGCTCTCCAAGTCCTTTTGGAGGATATGTTTTAAAAAAAAAAAAAAAAAAAAGAGGAGCTAACATGTCTTTGTAGTCATTATACAGTGTCCCATGGAGCTTTTGAAGGGGCTTTCTTTAGTCTTTGACAAAAACTCTGGAGCAGAGAGGATTTGTAAGCAGGAAATAAATTATTCTGTTTTGGATGGAAAACATGGGGTTCAGGGAATAATAGTCATATTTTATAAAGGGCATGCATTTCTGGGCATAGAAGTTCATATTTCCAAGAATGATATCCCATCAGTGTCTGTGAAGGGTAAATTTGATTGGGCTTATTGAAGAGGATGGATGTATGGTAGTCTTAGTTTCATTCTATCAGTGGAGCAAGTCTGGCAGTTCTCACAGCTGTTCTCTATGAAGTGTCTTTTGATTCTTGATCACTAGCTTAATATGAGATGAGTCCTACTGTGTAATCATCACATACCTGGTATTTAAGTCCATTTTGAAGCCTGATGAGTAAGGCCTTTGAATACCTAAATAACAGGACTGTGTGAAGCTTTGGTCCCTAATTCAATTCGATGGAGATTTGACCTATTTCGGTGACTGAATCTTTGAATCTGAATCAAATCAGAGAACCCTTTAATTGCTCTAAATTGATTCAGAGAGATTCAGAAAGATTTGGACATAGACACAGCTTTAAATGTTTTTTCTGCATACCTCTAGGTAGCAGAGTCTCGTGAATGTTGTGATGCTGGGGTGGAAGGATTGCGGGGGGCTCCCCAAAGCGCTCGGCAGCAGACCCCGAAGTGGACCAGAAGCACTTCTGGTCCACTTCTGGGTCTGCTGGGGAGCGTGCTTGAGGGCCTCCCCACACTCCTGTGGGACACTCCTTCCACCCCAGCATCGCAGCATTCATGAGCTGCGCTGGTACCTCGAGGTATGTAGAAAAAACATTTAAAGCTGTGTCTATGTCCAAATCAGCATCGATTCTTCAGATATGGATTCAGCCAAATCGAATCAGGGACAGCAATCTCAATCAACGAATTGAATCATTGTCCGTGATTTGGGCTGGATTAGGCCAAATCGAATAGGGCCCGCTTCACACCCCACTACTCAATAATCAAGGTATTGTAATAGAATGCAAAAGTAAGGAGAAAGGGAGATCCTGCTGACAAGCAATAGTTATCCCCTTACCTTTTCAGAAATTTCATGGCACACTTCTTTTCATTTCATTTTGACAGCAAGTTCTGGACTAGGAATCGGCCTGGAGATAAAATGCGCGATCGCTACAACCTGAACCTGCTGCCTGGAATGTCGGAGGATGGAGTGGAATATGGTAAGGGTATTGCCATGAATACAGAAGAATAGAGGGTTGGTGTCAAAAATAAGCTTAGAACATTTAGGTTTAGTTAGATTTTAGCTCCTGGGCAGCATGATGAAATAATATAGGATTGGTTTGGCGATTGATTAGATAGTATTTTTTTTTTTTACTGGGATGATCTCATTCTCTATGATCCAGGGTCACCATTCCAACAATGAGTTTTCTTTTGTTCTGCAGCTCCAGGAGGTAGGACCAGCTCTGTCAATCACAGGAAGGAGGTTTGGCTCTCCCTCTGGGAAAATCCCCAGTTTGTTCTGCCTCCTGAAAACTTCAACATGTGACTTCAAGACCTCTCACAGTCCTGAGCTACAGAGCACAGGAAAACCTTTGAAATTATTGAACTTGCCTCAGAAGTCCTTTATCTTAAGCTTTTTCCCCTTCTAATTATTTTTCTTAGCAATGTCAGACCTTTAAGGGTTCCCCCACTTCACAGCATGCAGCAGCTCCCCTTCTGCTTCAGGGTGGTGTCCCTATCTGTTATTCTCATTGATTACATGCTCTTTGTACTCCATAATGTTCTTAGAATAGCATTTCCCTTGAATTATTTTTTCTGTACTTATTATAGTACAAAGTATTGGGGAAAAATGTTTCCTTCCCTGGTGTCTATCTGAGAAATAGTTTTGCTGAAGTGACATGTTTTCTGGTGTTTTGGGTGGTTTTACAATTTTTTAGCCTTTATTTTAATACCTTGCAGTTCATGAGCGGGATAAATTATTACCCAGCAAAATGTGAAATGTGTAAGCAAATCAGTTGGATAAAAAATGTGGGGAGACCAGAAGATAGTAAGACAACTTCCAGGAAAACCATTTCCAATGTAAAACTTAGATGATATCCATTTGTGTTCCATCTCTAGATGACCTTGAGCCCAACAGCCTTGCAGTAATCCCTGGGATGGGAATACCTGAGCAACTAAAGCTGGCCATGGAACAAGAGCAGCTGGGTAAGTGATGGAAATAATGCATAAGGCAGGGGCGGGCAAGTATTTTGGGCAGAGGGCTGCTTACTGAGTTTCAGCAAGCCATTGAGGGCCATGTGGGTGGCTCCGTGCATTGACAGGTGCCCCACCCCCCTGATTACCATCTTGAGACTGGAAGACCTGCCCCCCTAACCTTTGCCACCAGAAGTCCTTCCCCTTGCCCCCCAGAATTACTCCTTTCAGCAAGGGGTTTTGCCATCTCTGAACCAGAAAAATACCAAAATTTGTTCTAAAAATCAAACATGTACTACAACATTAATTAATTTAATTTCAGAAAATACTTTTGTCCTGATTTACTTGCATTTGTGTAGTGTACAGAGGTGATAGTATAGTAGCTTAAAATGAAGTCTTACTCTTGTACATTGTGGGAGGGTGTGAGGGGTGAGGGGGAAGGTGTGTGTGTGTGTGATTTGTTGGGGGGTGGATGGGTATGGGTTTTGTGGGGGACTGAGAGTGTGTGAGGGGAGAGTGGCTGGGGAGGGTTGTGGCTTGCATGGAGGGGGAAGGTTTGCCCACAGTCTCCCCCCCCTCCCTCCCATGGCAGGCAGAGCTCCCACCAGCACTCCTGCAAGCCCAGGCTCTGCACTCCTTTGACTCCCGGCCCTGGGGCACTGGCATAGGACCTGTGCTCCTGCTCGCTGCCACTTGCCCTCGTCTGCCACTGCTGCCCTTCTCCTGCTGCTTTCCTGTTCCCCCTCCCTCCCACCCCACTGATCACTCTGCACCATGTCCCAGCTACTCCTGCAGTCCCGGTGCTGCAGCTCAGAACCTCATGATGCTGGAGCGCAGTGGGTGGGGG
The DNA here is from genome assembly GCF_001723895.1 of Crocodylus porosus. NCBI lineage: Eukaryota > Metazoa > Chordata > Crocodylia > Crocodylidae > Crocodylus > Crocodylus porosus. The sequence continues at coordinate 1,499,217 of NW_017728929.1, read as the reverse complement.
GGGAGCGGGGAAATGGCTGCAGCAGATGAGGAAAAGGGGTAGCAAGTGGGCACAGGGAGTGCAGCGACAGCTGGGCGGGAGTTCAGGGCCCGTGCCGGTGCACTGGGGCCAGCGCCTGTGGGGTGGCAGGAGTGTGGGGCCTGGACTGCTAGGGGCTCTATGGAACCTGGCCAGCTCCCCCTCCCTGTTTGAGCAGTGCAGCCTGGACCCCACGCTCATGCCAAACTGCTCTGGACCCTGCCAGTGCTGGCCCTGATGCACTGGTTTGGGACCCATGCTCCCGCCTGCCCGGCTGTTGCTGCACTCCACGTGCCCACTTGCTGCCCCTTCCCCTCATCTGCTGCAGCAATTTTCCTACCCCTCCGCCCCCACCAGCTGGCTGGCATCACATGGTTCCCAGCTGCAGTGCTGGGACTGCAGAAACTGACCCAGCTGGCCCTGAGGACTAGGGCAATCACCCTTCTCTCTTATTTGTATTTTCCTCAGTGAGGGGAAGCAGTAACAGTCCCAGGTCAGAAGCTGCCACCAGCCCCTGCTAGGCAGAGGCTTTAAGCTGGTGCTCAAGGTGGGAGGGGGTTGGGGTAGGGTGGGGTGGGGTGGGGCTGGGCTGGACTTGCTGCTGGGTCTGTTTAGTTCTGTTGTCAGCTTCCCCTGGGTCCTACTGTCCCTGGCTCCTGTCGTTTTGACAGGCAGCCGGGGCAGATTAATATTAATTTTCTCAATTTTTTAGAGGCCTTGCAGGCTGGAGAGAATGGCCTAGTGGGCCAGGTGTCCAGCCCACAGGTTGTACTTTGCCTGCCCCTGGCATAAGGACTCATCTTAATAAATTGCACTAGCTGGCTCTTTTGTCATGCCTTTCATCTTTCTGTGGCATGGATGTTATGTGGGGAGATGGAATGAAATAAACAGATATGTCTCATAGAATTTTTCTGAAAGTCCACATGGAGAGATTTTCCTTTTTTGTTTATGTAGGTATTAAGCAAACTTAGGGGTATGAGGAAATCTTATTAAGTTGTGTTGATAATACTTCTCCTTCTCATGTTAAAGGGAAAGATGAATCAAATGAAATTGAGATGACCATCCCAGGTCTGGACTGGGGAATGGAGGAGGTGATGCAGAAGGACCAAAAGAAAGTGCCACAGAAAAAAGTGCCATATGCAAAACCAATTCCAGCACAGTTTCAACAGGCAAGTGCATAGTGGAATAACCAGGTTAAACTGATTTTTAGCTCAACATTCTGAACTTTAGATGTCCAACTTCTACAGCATTATGCAGTGGAGAATAATGTATTAAATCAGTGCCACATGACAAATATTTGTGAGTCAAGTAGGAGTGCACCGATAGAGATTTTGGGGGCTGATATTGATAGCTGATTTTTAAGGAGGCATATCGGCCAATACCAATTTGATTTCCGATGCAGCTGTGGGCAGCTGGTAAGTCCGTTCTGGTGGAACAGGAGCAGGGAGGCAAGGGGTGTGGGGGATCAGTTTCAGCGTAGCCCTGTTTCCAGTGCCACCACAAGCCCGGCATAGCCCCAGCTCAACATCCCACCTCCACCCACATACCGGGAAGAGCCAGGGCTGTGGTGGGCATGTGCTGGCAGCACTGGGAGCAGGGCTGCGGCAAAATTTGGGGTGGCTGCACCCCCTTTCATAGCCCCCTTCCTGAGCCCATCCCCGGTTGAGAAGAGTCTGACACAGCCCCAGTTGCAGCCTGCATCTGCAGCCCACCCCCCCTGTCCCGTGCAGATCCAGGGGCACCCCCCGCCCATGCTGTCCCAGAGTGCAAGCAGTGGCAGGAGCCACCCCCTCCCCCCACACTGAGCTGAAGCTCCATCCCCGCCCCAATCAGCTTGGGCAGCACCTGGCCCCTCCTACACCGCGGGGGGCATTGATCTGCAACCCCCATACCCCTTCCCTCCTCCTCCCCTTCCCCCATACCAGACTTACCAGCTGCACATAGCTGTCCATGCTGCCAGACTCTCCTTTTCGCTGCCTGCATGCTGCACTGTGACTGCGCACACACACAAGCATTTATCAGCCAAACTGTTGGCTGCATTGGGCCGATTTCTGATGCAGCCAATTTTCTTTATATCAGTACTGATCTGATATCAGACCGATGTATCGGTGCACCTCTAGATTCAAGTAGTTGACTAAGACCTTGCTCATCCCAGGTTAGCATCTAAATTAATGTAATGGAAATGTTCCATCCCTATCCAGTCTTATCAGCTAAGTATCTGAATGAGAACAAAACATCCCTAATATAACTTAGTCCGTCTAGTTTCAAAACATCTTTTTCCAGTAATGCTGTCCATGGCCTTGTTCAATGTATATCACCCTAAGTATCTGGATCTTATGCAATCACTATCCGTCTAGGCCTGGATGCAGAATAAGGTCCCTCTCCCTGCCCCGCCAGAGCCACTGAATGACAGAAAGGATGATATCAAACTGGAGGAGAAAAAGAAGACGCAGGCAGAGATTGAGCAGGAAATGGCAGCCCTTCAGTACACCAACCCACAGCTCTTGGAGGTTTGTAAAGAAAATTGAACTGTAGCAAATAATAGCAAAGTGTATTTATGTTAAGTATCTTTCTGAACCTGACTACAAAGCAGAAAGGCTGTTTTTTGCAAAAGTGCTTCCTAGATCTCCACAGAAGTTGTCTCATTGACCAGTGCATGGACTTAATGTGACATCGGTGGCAATGAGTCAACATTTCTATTAACTGAATCATTTTGATTTCCAGTCCTTCTCAGTTGCATTTCTATTTAACATTCAAGTCAAGAGCATTAAATATTATTTGCTTAAAGTTTGCTAGTCCTTGAGAATGAGAGAGTAATTTCTGGTTTCCAGTAATTCCTTATACATGTGTGCATGCAGCCTATTAAAAAACTGCTTTTTGTTTTCTGACAGCAACTGAAAATTGAGAGACTTGCACAGAAGCAAACTGAGCAAGTGCCGCAGCCACCACCTCCGGGAGGCTCTATGCATGGACCCCAGCCGTTCCCAGGACAAGGCCCAATGTCACAGATGCCTCAAGGATTTCAGCAGCCCCTTCCACCTCAACAGATGCCAATGAATATGCCTCAAATGGGACCCCCTGGTCCACAAGGACAGTTCAGACCTCCAGGACCGCAAGGGCAAATGGGGCCTCAAGGTCCTCCACTACACCAAGGAGCGTCAGGTCCACAGGGGTTCATGGGACCACAGGGACCTCAGGGACCACCACAAGGACTGACAAGGCCTCAGGATTTACATGGGCATCAAGGAATGCAGAGACATCCTGGCCCCCATGGGCCAATGGGGCCTCAAGGGCCACCAGGCCCACAGGGTAATTCTGGCCCACAAGGGCACTTAGGACCACAAGGCCCACCTGGGTCTCAGACTCATTTGGGACCACAAGGCCCACCTGGTCCACAAGGGCACTTAGGTCCTCAAGGTCCCCCTGGTGGTCAAGGAATGCAGGGGCCACCAGGTCCACGAGGAATGCAAGGACCTCCTCTTCCTCATGGAATGCAAGGAGCTCCAGGATCTCAAGGGATGCAGGGTCCTATATCTCAAGGGCCATTGATGGGACTTAACCCAAGAGGGATGCAGGGTCCACCAGGGCCCCGAGATAATCAAGGACCTGCTCCACAAGGGATGATGATGGGTCATCCACAAGAAATGAGAGGACCTCATATGCAAGGTGGTTTACTAGGACATGGTCCCCAGGAGATGAGGGGCCTGCAGGGACCCCCACCTCAAGGTGCAATGTTAGGACCTCCGCAGGAATTACGTGGGCCACCAGGTGCACAAAGCCAGCAGGGACCTCCACAGGGTGCTTTAGTAGGTCCTCAAGGAAGCATGCAAGGGCCACCAGGACCTCAGGGACAGCAGAATCCTTCAAGGGGGCCACATCCTTCCCAAGGCCCACTACCGTTCCAGCAGCAGAAAACTCCCCTGCTGGGTGATGGGCCTCGCGCCCCATTCAACCAGGTATCGTATTTTCTTGCATATAACAAGCCCCCAGATAGAAAACGCTCCATGTTTTGGGAAGGCAGAATGAAGAAAAAGAAGATATTCCCTTGAAAATACCAACAAGTAATTTAATATAATAAATTATAAAATGCAAAAAACCTTACGCAGAACAGGTTACAAAATGCAAAACACTACATGCAGGCACACATGTACCTCACATCCCTCATGGTAATATTGTGGCATGTGTCTACAACAGAAGCCAGCCTGTTGCAGCTAGTAGTGAAACACTGGCAGCTGCAAGGGAGTGGCGGGGGGGGGCTGTCACTGCTCCATTTAATCCCCTAAGCACTGCTACTCCTTCATTGACAGAATCTTCCTGACAGCAGCAGGAATAGCTGTGAAAGGGCAGGGGCAGGAGTGGGGGACAGAGGTGAAGCAACCTTATCTGATGCCCTAGGCAGAATGGGATGAAGGAGGGAGTGGGGAATATGTTGTCACGTAACTGCTGGAGGAGGTTGGGGGCGGAGGCGTACCTACTTCAGTCAGGGCTCTCTGACTGACCCAGGCTTTTGTGACCCAGCAGCAGCTTGGTGATGGGGGCTGCTCTGGGTCATTTGCAGTTCCAGCTCTGGATAGACTGCCCACAGTAGGTCTGTTGGTGTGGGTTCCACAAGGGACACACGGGTCTAGTACCCTGCTCACTGCTTTCTGCATTTGCTGGCAGCTAAACAGCATTACCATCTTTCCTTGCCATAGTGTTTACCCACACTTTCAGCAGATTGTTTTTGGAAAAAGTGTGGGTTCTAGGTGAGAAAATAGAGTATATTTGGGTTTGTGCAACACCAAAAGTATTAGGAATGTAGGCAGAATATGCTAGGTATTATAATGACATGATATGAGTCCTTTTTTAGGAAGAGCTGGGGTTTTAAAAGGTAGGTACAGTTACAAAATGATGATATGCAAGAGTAAAAATGAAGACATTAAGTAGTCACATAGTCTGGAACAGCAAAGATAAACATGGGTAAAGCGAGAATTACTGATACTGGTATAGAATGAATGTCTGATAAAAAAAGATCTATAACCTCAGAATAAACTCTTGTGATCTAATAAGGTACAGCATGGTCCTCGCACTGAACTCTTTAAATAGGGATATCCTGAAGAAAAGGAAGAAAGAAAGAAAAAGAAATTCAGAAAAATTTAATTTGGTCCACTGAACAAAAACCATAAAAATTAATTTACTTTAGTGTTTTTTTGGCTAGGAAGATGCCTCTTTTTGTGAGTATCTAACTTCAGGTATGGAATGCCATACTCCTTTAAACTAAAATTTGTGATGTGTATAGTCAACTTTAAGGTGAAAGTTTTGAGGGAATATTTTGAAAAGTTTCAGGTAGCCTCTTTAAGAAATTAATTTTTGTTGTTAATTGTAACTCAGGTGACTAAGTAGATTCTTTTTACCACTTCAGACTGGTATGGATTTTACTTCACAGTCAAGTCCAGTCTCTTCCACAGTTTTACTAACTTTTCAGTACCACACTAATGTGATGTCACTAACATGAAATAAATAGAGCTATATTTGTTCAACTGGTTGAATTTTCTGGTAAACCAATATAATTATTAATTGTACCTTCAAATAAAAGACCTTATCTTTTTTTTTTTTTAAAAAAAAAGGCAAACAAAACAGAGGAGGATTAATACAACATTAGGGCTGAGATTTTAGAAGTACAAACATTATTAAATCAAAACTTAGTTTCCAGAGCTGTAGTTCATCCAGTTTATACAAGTCATTATTGTTTATGGCAGTCATGTCAAACATCAAACCCACAAGCTGGATCTAATGCTCAGAGGTGGATCATGTGGCCTGTGGGGTTTCATGAATGTGGGTCTTCTAGCCAGAGGGCTTCCCACTAGGCCTGTGCGAAGTGCCACGTATTTGCTGTGGCTTCAGCCAATTCAGAAGGGACAGTGATTTGATTCGGTGATTCGAATCACTGTCCTGATTTGATCTCGCCCATTTGGATCTGAAGATTCGGCACCGGTTCAGAGATTCGGCCATAGACTAAACAAGCAGCAGTCCTCACCGTGCTGGACACATCTGCCTCCAGCTGGTAAGTCTGCTGTGGTGGGCGGAGGGAAGGGGGGGGGGTGCAGATTTCCAGCCCTGGCTCTGCCCACCCTGCAGAGCACAGTGGAGTGGGGGCTATGAGGGGGTGCAGCCACCCTAAAATTCCCCATAGCCCCTGCTGCTGGCCCCTCCCCAGTCCAGGTGCACATGCTTGCTGCTATGACCTGCCACTGCTCGCCCAGCTGGGATGAAGCCACAGCTTGTCCGGGAGGTGTGGGGAGGCTGGGTGAGCAGCAGGAGAGCATAGCTCCCACTTCCAGCACCTTCCACTGCCCATGCAGAGTACAGCCCCACTTCCCGAGTCCCATGCCTCCCCACTCCCAGCTGGGCAGCTTGTCCCAGCCCCAATCCCTCCCTCTCTGTCTGATCTGTCTCCCACCACACCCCTTCCCTCCGCCCACCACAACAGACTTACCAGCTGAAGATAGATGTGTCCAGCGTGGTGAGGACTGCTGCCTGTTTAATGTATGGCCGAATTTCTGAATCTGCACTGAATTTTTTCCAATGTGATTTGGACCTTTTAATTGGTCTCCTGATTCTATTTGGATTTGGAGTTTTGGGTGCTGAATCGGGCCAAATCACCAAATCAAATTGACTAAAGCTTTGCACAGCCCTACTTCCCACTGCACCTGCCAGAGCCACCATGTTGGCATGAACCAGCACCCAGATGGCATTAACCAGCACTACCTAGTCCCCTTTGCCTACCTTTGAATTTATGTTTTTTGAGTCAAAATTTGGTGGCAGTCAGGGGTGGAAGAAGGGGCATGAGCAGTGGTGGCATTAACTCTGTGGGTGCTGACCGTGTCAACAAGTGGTTCTGGCAGGGAGTATGGCTTGCTCCTAGCTGCTGGCAGAGCATATTTGTCCACCAACTGACCTTAGTTTGATACTCCTGATGTGTGGAATTCAGTTACCTGTGATCATCTGAATTGCCAAGCTTGAGTATGCATACAAATAAGTATGTTTGCGTAAGGACCTTTGTACAGGACTGTCTCTTTAGCGTCTTCCCTGCCGTTAAGGGAATGGACACACGACGCAATCACAACAGAAAGATTTATTACAGATTTTACTCCGTGTACATTTACTCCATAGCAAGGGTTGGATACATATCAGTACTTCCTAGCTAAATGCCCACATTAGGTACTAATATAATACCTGCCCAGAGATAGGGGAGCTGGTCCGCATAGAACAAACAGTAAAATGACTAGGGGAGTGGACACAGAGACATTCTACACTGTAATTTTTCTATGTGGAAAATTTACTATCCCTTTTTTAAGGGCTAAATTTTTTTCTGAATGCAAGTAGTTTACTCTGTGATAGGACTGTGTCATATGTTTGCTCCACTTTACTGTATTGAAAACACCTTGTTGGTCCACGTGCTAAGACCCAAATCGGGGCCATCCTCAAGCACCTTGTAGAATCAGAGCCTTTGTTATCGCAGTTGTCATTTACATGAATGCTGTCAATTTGAATGGATTAGAAACTAGCTTAAAGACAGAAAAAGAGTGAGTATAAATGGTCAGTTTTCAGGATGGAAAGAAGTAAATAGCGGGGTTCCCCCAGGGATCTGTGTTGGGACCAGTGCTGTTTAACATATTCATAAATGATATGGAAAAAAGGTGAGTAGTGAGGTGGCCAAATTAGTGGATGACACAAAATTGTTCAAAATGGTAAAGACCGAGGTACACTGTGAGAAACTACAGGAGGATCTGGCACTATTGAGTGAGTAGGCAACTAAATGGCAGATGAAATTCAATGCAGAAAAGTGTAAAGTGATCCACCTGGGCAAAAATAATCCAAATTATACTTACAGTATGATGGGCTCTACATTACCTGTTATCAGGCAGGAAAGAGATTTAGGAATTATTGTGTACCGTTTACTAAAAACATCAGCTCAGTGCTCAGCAGCTGTCAGGCAAACAAAATGTTAGGGATCATCAAGAGAATTGTTAACAAAACTGAAAGTACCACCATGACCCTCTATAAATCGATTGTGATTCCGCCCTTGGCTTCAGCCGTGCCACAGAGCAGAGTCCCCTAGTGCAGGCTGGATAAAGGGAGGTCTGTGCCTAGATCTCTTGTGTCTGTACCGGTCTCAAAGGAGTCAGACAGCTCCATGTTTGAATATGTATCTTTCTCATCTGGAAATAAAAACCAACTTATTCAATTATTTGACTCAGGGTAGTCATGTTTTAGAACAGTTTACCTAGAGAAGCTGTGGAATTTCATTGCTGGATATTTTCAAGAACAGGTTGGACAGACCCTTGGCTAGAATTGTTAAGTGAGGGATGATCCTACCTTGAGTAGGGAGCTGAACTAGATAGCCTTGTATCTCTTCCAGCCCTGCTTTCTTATGATCCTATTTTGCTGTCTTTCAATTCATATCAATGTCAGTTTCTTACGGCCATGCCTAGGGACCAACTGAGGACTGACCTCTGCTCTGTGAGGTGCTGAGCCAATAGAAGATAAAGATTCACTGTGCCCAGTTCTGGTCCCCACACCTGAACAAGACGATAGAGCTAGGATGGTACAGAAAAGGATGATTAATGGTATGGAGGGGCTTCCATATGAGGGGAGACTCAAGAGGTTAGGCCTGTTTGGTTTAGAAGAGAGATGCTTGAGTGGGGACAAGATAAGAGTTTGAAAAATAATGGTGAAGAGAAAGTAAATAGGAATTTATTCTTTACTATCTGACAATACAAGAACTAGTGGTCACAAAATGAAACTGGTAGGTAGTGTGTTTAAAACTAACAAAAGGAAGTTCTTTTTCACGCATCATCTCATTACAGTGTGGAACTCATTGCCACAAGATATTGTGGAAGCAGACAGTTTAGCCAGATTGAAAAAGGGATTGGACAAATTCTTGGAGGAAAGGTGCATCAGTAGCTATTGAGCATGGGAGGCTAGGGGTACAGCCCCTGAATCTGAACCTCCTAGACCTTAAATACTGGAGGCTGCAAATGAGAGAGGAATAGTGGGGAAGAAACTCTGGTCATACCCAGTTGACTCTCCTTTTGCCACTGCGTGACAGGATATTGAGCAAGATGGACCTGTGGTCTGATCAGTAAATGGCAGTTCTTAAGTTCTAGTTAACTTTAAAAAAAGGGTTAAAACTCTCTTTCAATACTATTCCTGTCCTTTGACCCTTCTACTAATGATTGTTACAGCCACATTTTCCTATTTTAAAAATGCTTTTATTTTCATTATTCTCTGAAATGGAGGAAAACCAAATGGAAAACTATTGTGCGTGTTTGATAGCAGTGTTTGTTTAGTCAGACTCATTTAAACTGAAAACTGCTAAGAAACTTCCTTATTTTTCTCTCGCTCCTTTTTTTTTAACTGTAGTACATAAAACATGTTTAGACAAAAAATTATTTTTAAGTCATAACCTGTCTTTTAATCTCTTTGTGCCTGTCTGTTTGTAACATAGATACAATCAGAGTTACCTAACTCAGAGATTTTTGAACAGTAGACTTTGACCTGTGAGATGTTTGTCCTTTGTCTGGCTTGTATGTACTTTTATGAATTTGGGCAAATTATTTGCTTCCTGTTTGTCCATCTGTAACATGAAGATATTAAGATTTCCCTACCTCAGCAGGGGTTCTGGGGATTAATGCTGAATGTTGATACAGTTCTGTGTCAGCATTGATGATTATCACCTGCTTTTCCTGTAGACTGGAGGAATAGAGAGACATTTCACCATGATGGGAGCGAACAAGCTTTTCTCCCTTTATGCTTGACATACTGCCCTGCACAAATCCTTTATGGGGTGTTGGATTACTTGTGTGTCTGTGTGTATAGGAACAGGAATTGGAGCAGGGACATAATTGATAATATTACTTCCTGGAGAGAGAGAAGTTGATATTCAAATGTAGGTAGGTAGTTAGCTTTTCACAACAGTACAGTAACCATGCTTTTGCGTTATTTACTAATGTCAATGTGCTCACAACTGCTGTCATTCCAAATCTAATCTAAACAGGACTAGTTCACAACTTTAGCTTCAAGAAAAATTAATCGAATTTCATCTATTTGACTCTATGGACTTTTCAGATAAAGCATTAAAATATGCTGTCTTCTGTGCCTATGGTTATTAAATGAGCATAAGATGAAGTTTAGAAGACTAAGTGTTCCCCTGTGTCCATACAGAATTTGTCCCTCCCCCTCTCTGCCTCCCTGTTGCATTTTGTCCATTGTATTGATTGGCAGTTTATCGAGTTGTCCAGGGGTTATTGTATTTCAGTGATGGTGATCTATGTATGTATATAATGAGACAGATACTCTGGTATGTTGAAGCTGTTTTGCTCCACTACATCTTGTTACCTGGCCACTAGAGAATTCCACTCAGTGTTGGGCAGGACTTGAAATGCCTGCCTAGGAAGTGCACCCAAGGAAAAGGGAATGGGTCCAAGTTTTTCTTAAATCCAGCTGAGCTCCATTTGCCAGAACATACCTATGCCAGGTTAACCAGAATTTAACAAGGTTAAATAGATGAGAAGTTATAAACATTAGCAGGTCCATTGATCATGAATGTTAGTAGCATTCTGGGAATGCTTACCTACATCTTGTCAGATTACTTCATTTACACACTGTGAGCACAATCCAGTACATACTGATGTTGGTGGAAAAGCTTTTACTGATTTCAGTTTCATCAGATCTTCTGTTTCTTTCTTTTTTCAAACAAACTAGCACAGCTTCAAAGCCCAGGAAACTCTGGCTCTTTCTACTGGTTTTACCTCTACTTCCAGTTCTTTTATTTTTTAAAGCAAGTAAGCCGCTACTATAGAGCAAAAACTATTAAGAGAACTTTAAGGTGTGTAGTTTAGCATTTTCTGGACCTCTGAATGCATATGTATGAAATATTTGAGTAAAAAATGATAGTCACTTTCAGTTATTACAACTCCATGTGTGACATTTCATTAATACATTGTAATGTAAATACATTGCTGCTGCTTAAAATGGATGGATACTTTGAACCTGAATGACACTTTTAATGAGAGAATATGTCAATTTTCATTTTGCATGCAAATTAGTAGAAAGCATGAACTCTTCAGATTTTTTCTCCTTGTGATACAGATTCTGTTGCTCTTCTCATTGATGAGCACCTTATCTCTGTAGTAATCCCACTGATTACTTGAGGAGCAAGTGTGAAAGTGCAAAGGTAACAGCCTCAGTTCCCAAGGAAGAATTCTTATTCCTGAAGGATTTTCTCCGTGACCTAGAGAAAGTAAAGTACAAACTTTATTAAAGGGGTTGAGGATAAATTGCGTGAAAAGGTTACTATGCTTCTACAGAGCCAGCCTAGTTAAACAGACTAGCATATATGTATATTATTACTACAACATGTATTTCTCCAAGAAATCATTTATGAGATTTTGAGCAAATGAATAAAAATGTGACAATATTATTTACCACAGAAAGCACCATTACATGTGTGATTATGTCATATAAAGCCATAGAAAATAGAGATGGAAGGGACTTTGAAAGATCATCTAGTCTTCTTGAACCAAAGACAGGACCAGCTATGTCTGACAGATGTTTTTCTCACTGATGTATGTCTAACCTGTTTTGTTAAAAACCTCATGTGATGGAGATTCCACAGGTGATTTATTCAAGTGCTTAACTGTCCTTACAGCTGGGAAGTTTTCCTTTAATGTCTCACCTAAATCTCCACTGCTGTTGTTCTGTCCGCAGTGGACATAAACAGTTTATGACCTTTTGTATATAAAAAAAAAAAAAAAAAATACGTTGGCATTTACTACTTTTGTGTGAATGTACAACTGTTGCAGTTGAAATATTCATTATAAATTAAGTTATACTTTATTCTAAGATTTGGAAAAATAGTCACACATTAACTTTTATTTCTAGTCACAGAAGAATGACAGTGGTCCCCGAGCTACCTAGGAGCATGACAATAATTTAACTTGAATATATGGCTTGCGTCTATTGTGTTAAAAAGGTTTATAGTTTTTGTAATTATGAGATGTGTTCTGTATCTAGACATTACCAAATGTAATGATTTAATAGGTATTTTACAGGCCCCTATAAAATAGTATGAATGCAAGGCCCCTATCCCTAGCCATGCACTTTTTTGATAGTTATGTGTAGGAAGTGGTGCATGTACACATTATGATATGCAGTTCACTTTGTGTCATGTGTCACTGGAAAATTCTACTTGTTCACTTAAGAAACAGTCACTTTTATTGGTATGTGTCATAGTTACAAAGTGAACCACATCTTTTAGCTACTCTCAAGTACATTCCAGAGGCAGGGGAAAATTTAGGGGGATAAAAGGGTACAGTTGCCACTTTGATTCCTGCTGTACACAAACTTTAAAACCAACTGCCTGGGAGAGGCAGTGGCATTTCTATTCAGGCAGCAAGCAGTGAAGAAGTCAACTGACTTCATGCCTCATTATAAATAAACTACCTAATTCCTGCTAATGTCTCTTCATTCCATAGGTGTTAACAACCCACTGCCCTTTTCAGTGGTCTTGATGTTCCACTATTCAAACTATCCTTCTGTAATTTTCCTGTCTGTTAGCCATTCCTGGTAATCTGTCTTCTGTTTCAGAGACCTAACGACTATCCTAGTTCTAGCTAAAAACTGTGGCTGCTGACAGATATGGGGGGTGGGGGAAAAGTGCTCTACCAGAAGAAGCAGCGGATTAGTTTGACCTGGTTCTACAGTGTCTGTATAGAACAGGGCTTCAGCAGAGTTTTTTAGTGCTTTTATCTAATAGCTGATTTTATCAATCAGCTATTAGATAAAAGCACCAAAAAAGCCCTGCTAATGCACCCCAATCTGTGTGGATGTTGGGTGAGCTAAGTCCAGTTAATGCAGTGCCTCTTCTGGGCATGTGCTGGCTCAGTATGGGAACACACAGAGTTTAAAGTAAAGCACTGTTTGTTTGTCGGGGGAGGGGGCTTTATTTTGTTTTTAACATCTCCTGAGTGAGCAGCCCTAAATCCAGGTGTAGTAATATTAACTCACTTGACTGATTGTTCAGTATTGAAGGCACTGTCAAGACCCTCAAGACGACTAGATTTTGTTTTATGAATTTGAAAAATAGATGTATATTTCACTATAATGACTACAGAACCGATGACACCATATCTTCTGACCATTTTTGCCTAGTTTCTTGTGCTTTTTAAATTGAATATATTATATTGCAAATTAGTGAGTATAGTTACATTTGTTATTGTGTTGATATTAAACTGAATAACATAGTTCTAGGCCCATAGCATATTAGTAAAGCCTTCTAGCTTCTCTTTAACTGGAGAAAAATGTGTTATGTTATATGTGATGATACACCACACCATTTGCACCTCACTTTTTGAAATCCTAGATCTGCCCCTGCCCAGAGGTGACAATTCTAGCAACCGTCTACCTCTCCACAGAATGGATCCACGTAGTTCAGGCACACCGGAACTGTATCTTTGGGCAGCAGCCTTCCTGTTGCCCAGCCATGTTAATACAGCACATCCAAATAGACGAGACTTCTTCACAAGCCCTTTTATTTTGGAAGCCTGTCACACTGGCTGATTAAAGTGACTCAAGAAACCCAGTTGCTTTAGAACAGAGCATTATTTATTACTTAATGGCACATTGCACTGAGAGCAAAGGGACAACACAGCTTAAAGGCTTCCATGCATGGGTTTTATTGGCATCTTGAACTCCTTGCAAGCTTCCATAAATTTCTCATCCTTGGCTAAGAGAGACTGCTACATTTTCTCCCTTTCTGTGCATATCTGAAGGTGACAATCCATTCATTTTCTTCTTTCTACCCAGTTGAACATTTTTAATGTTTTAGCATTTCATTTGATCCTAGAGTTAGACCTAGGAAAATTAAACCTTGCTGGCTTGGTTGGACCAGACACATGAATTCCCCAGTTTCCCAGATGATAACTCCATTTTGTTGTTCTCTCTATAAATTGTAACATCAATATCTTTGAGTATTACATTTTAATTTCCTCATACCAGATTCCATTTGTTCAGTCTGTGTAATCAGTTGAGTGCAATATCAACCAGCTAGGTAGAGGCGCACCTGATATTCATAAAAATAATATGCATACATCCCTTGTTTGCTGCAATGGACAAATAAATTAATTTCTTCATTGTTATCAGTCATCATGAATAGAAAGTTACAGGAGTAGGTTTTGTGGATAGAATGATCATTTTTAACAACAGTTCTGCAAAGGTGATTTTCTATATACTGTATATACCCCTCATACTATGCGGGAGAGGGATGTTACCAGTATATGCAACATACAGATAACAGAATCAAGCAATTGTAGTGTCAACTAGTATTTCAATATTTAACTCTTGGTATGAGTGGTAGAGTATATGTAAAATGTATCCAAGGTACTGTTCTCTTACCACACATTTGAAAGCAAATGGTGTGTATGATATGTATCAACTACTTGATCTGTTTTACATTTGCAGGAAGGACAGAACCCAGGTCCTCCACCATTAATTCCAGGACTGGGGCAGCAAGGAGGACAGGGCCGTCTTGCCCCTCACAACCAAGGACCTGGGCCTAATAAAGGTAACTAAATATGTTATTTACTTAAGTATATGTAACCTGCAAGAGTGTCAGATCATGTGTGATGCCTCTAAACCAGTGGTTCCCAACCTTTTTTTTACCACAGCCTGGTGGGAGCAGGATGGGGTGCACAGAGCCGACTGCCTCCCTCCTGGGGCTCCCCTGCTGCCTGTCTTTAACCCCAGAAGCTCAGCTGTGACCCTGGAAGCCACTCACCCGGGCAGACAGATGGGACTCTGAGTGGGGGGCCTTGTGCCACGGCCCCACAGCGAACCCACCAGGCCATGGCTTGGTGGCTGGGAACCTCTGCTCTAGATTAGTGATTCTTAACTAGGGTGCCACAAGATTCTTTCAAGGGTGCCTCAGGGTGCCATGCAATGTTAGCATTGTTAGGTGTGCTGACATGACTCACCAGATGAATCTAGATTCCAAATAGGAATCCATAATGAAAATATCATTCTGGCTTGTTATGGACTTCCAAAGTTCTTTGCCACGGAAGACTTGCTCTAGTATTTTTCTGTAGTCAAAAAATGAGTGAAAATTAAGAGCTGACATTTTTGCCTAGAAAGGTTGAGAACCACAGTTCTAGATTGATGAGGCCAGAACAGAGCAAGAGGTGGGCATATGGAGAGAGCTATCTGCAGATCTCTGGTAGAAATATGGAAGAAAACTTTCCTCTGCATGAATAAATGTTGAATGTAAGGTCTGTTTTTTCAGAGTTGTAAAAAAAACAACAAACCCCCTCCCCCCAAAAATAAAAATTGAAAGGCCTCTGGAGTGATTTAGAAAGTGTCACAGACATTTGTTGCATCTTTCCCTTTAGGTGATGCTCGTGGCCCTCCAAACCATCACATGGGCCCTCTCGCAGACAGAAGGCATGATCAGAACAGTGGTCCTCCAGATCATGGTCCTGAGAGAGGACCGTTCCGAAGTGGTCAGGAGTGGGGTGATGGTAGGGACAACAGGGGCCTGCCTGATAGACGAGGACCTCACCCAGATTTCCATGATGACTTTGAGCGGCCAGATGACTTCCGTGATGATTTCCATCCAGACAAAAGATTTGGCCATCGGTTACGTGACTTTGAGGGGAGAGGAGGCCCACCACTACAAGATGAGAAATGGAGACGAGGTGGCCCAGGGCCTCCCTTTCCCCCTGATCACAGGGAATTTGAAGGAGGGGGCTCAAACCGTGGGCCTCCTGGGGCATGGGAAGGACGGAGACCATCGGATGAGAGATATCCGCGGGATCCTGAAGAAGCACGATTCCGTGGAAGACGGGATGAGAGGTAAGAACAAGTCTAGTCAATGCTTTTGGATAAAGGGTCTGAGGTTGGGGGGATCTTTCTCCTTGGGTTCCTTTTCATTAAGGAATCTATCTGTTTCAGATTTATAAACTGGAAACCAATAAGGAAATGAAATCTCTAGCATACTCACGTATAGAGTATATAAAATCATTCAATAGTAGAAGAAAATATGAAAAACAGTCTTGCACACAGCAGCTTCCATGTCTTTATGCTGTAAGTGTAAAGAAAAGGGAGGAAATGTGTAGAGAGAAGATCGGGAGACACAGGACGGGAGATTTGAAATCGTATTGAGAAGAATTAACAGGAGACTTCAAGGCCAGAGATCTGTACTAAAAAGCGGCAAACTTTGGAACACTAGTAGTGGAGATTCAGTATTTTCATCTCCAGTCCCGGGCTACAGCATGGCTGTAGAAAAATATACAATAAGATGTTATAGACTTCCAAGGAGAAGAAACAGTAAACCTACTATAAGTATATGGGGCAGAGATTCTCTCTCTCTTGGACTGTCAATACTGTTTTCTCATGTTTTTGTTTTTAAGAATTTTATTTCTCTTTCTGACACATTTCTTCCTGAGTGCTAGGTGAAAAACACAAGAATAGCCTAGTTTCTAGCAATGTCCTTTTAGTTGCTCACAGTTTCCTTGAGTAAAACTCAAGGAGACAAATTTTGCTTGAAGTTATTAGTGAAAATGGGGAGGAATTCCTTTTCAGCAAGTAAAGTTAACTGTTGCGGAATTTACTCCAGATTTACACTAGCATAACAGAGAATAGAATTTGGTCTCTATGGTCTAAACTCTCACTGACCACCTACTCCATATGTATATATTATACATGTATATTTGTAAAAAAGTATTGTTGTCTTCACATAATGTACAATCCTGTCTTAGTTGCCTTTTTAAATCATTTTCTTACATTCCTTTTACTTTGCATCTATACAGCTCTCCTTTTAGCTATTTGCTCTGTAAGAGGTACATTTCTTTTGTGTGAGGAATATGAAAAGAAGTGAAAAATAAGTAAACAAAGGTAATCACTCCATACTTTTGAAAAAGAAAGAGTAATTAGAAACAGAGAGCTTCACCACTGAATGGTCTGTACCATAGGATTCTGAAAGAGATGGCAGACAATATTTTAAAAAGTACAGTTGTAGCTGAGGTTTTTTAAGTATCTAGGAACTGGGGAGAAATTGATGTGATGCTGATTTGAAAAAAGTTTCAAGAGAAGAGCCTGGGAAGCTACCAGACTTGTAAGTTTGACCTTTGAACTGAGAGGGAGGGATTAAAGTAAGAGTGCATGTATACAGATTGATTGGAGACAATCAGCATAGAACTGTAAGAGGACTATTATGTTTAACAAGCATATGAATGTCTTTGAGTAAGTGAGGGGTTGAAATAGACATCATCCTCTGGAGACTTTTAAGGGGTGATCTTAACAGTCCTAACCCAGCCGTCCATCTGACTTGGTTTGGAATTTAAAGATTATAATTGGTTTGATTAAGCATGGGTGGTGCATCTCTCTCACTCTGCCCCCCTCTCTTTCTCTGATTTTCTGTCCTGTACATCCCTGTCCTGTTCCTACTCCACTTGTGCACATCAACATAACACATGTACTACAGAGACCTGGCTCCTCCTGCCTGATAGTCTGCATAGTATGTGGTTGTGTAATAAGTTCCTGTACCTCACGGATGAACTTTTGAAAACCTTCAAACAGGAACCAAGCACACCAGTCAGGATATCATGTGTGACCCTATTTATGAGCCCAAATTAGGGACAGTAGCTATGTCAGGCATAGCACTAATAAACTTTCAAGCTGAACTCTGGCCATTAAATTGCTGAAAAAGCAAGAAGCAAGGCTTTGATACCAGTAGCCTTAGGACTTTGTGTTGCAGTTTTAAGATTTATAAGCTACGGAGTCAAACTAAGTCAGTATTTCAGTGGAAGACTCTCTAAAGAACATCTAAAGTTGATCTCCATTAGAGGACCAGGCAGTTAAAAAGCTAAGCAGTATTGCTCAGTGCTTTGAACCATTTGTTCCTGAAACTCTTCAGTTTGTCTTCCCTGATCATCGAAGTTTGTGTAAAATGGTTCACATCCAGGCCCAATGCTCCCTGCAGCCACTGCTGTGCCTGTGCAGCTGCTGCAGCATCCTCCTCTATTGTGTTTGTTTGCTGGGAGGTGGAGACCAGTTGTTTTAATTAAAAAAATGTACAACAGTTTAAAACTCTTGTATTGTGTTATGACTACTGTTAAAATATTTAAATTTGTAATTAAAAGGTTCATGTTGTTAAAATTCTAAATAAAAGTATCTAAAGTTTTGCTTGTAATAGGATGCACTGTGTCTTTAATGAGATGGGGTAGGGGGTGACACACAATGACAAGACTACCTTGGTACCACCTCAGCTACAGTTTGGCCAGCATGGAATTGGGATGGAGATTGATGGGGAGTCAACAGACGGGCAGAGAAAGTGCTCTGAGATGCCAAAGTTGTCACTGAAGGGTGGGCAGGATTGTGGGAATGCATTGCGAGGACTAATTGAACCAGTGCAGCTGCACCTTCTAAACTTCTTGTCTTTGTCAGCACAAACTGTTCTGACAGGAGATATGCACTGAGGCAGTTATAAAAAAAATAAAAAGGGAGCTGTTGCACATGGGTAGAGATGTAATAGTATTTAAAATGTTTGTGAAATACTACAAACTCTTCTGCGCATGGAAACAGAGTTTTACAAACATTCCCAGAGCTTCAGTAGATGCTACAAATACAGAAAATATCTAACCTATAAGCGATCCTCCGGTTGCCACGTGAGGATTCAGTAAAAGGCACTCTACCCACCGAAGAGGCTCCGAATCAATTCCTCGGTGCAGCGATGGCTATGTTGTGCTGCTTTAAGATTCAATATAAATCTTAGGTACTAATCATACAGTTCATTGAAGATTCCCTGATACTTTTTACAAGTGTCAACTTCAGTGTCATGACCAAAATGGTTTTAGACAACTTTGTCTAAATTAAATCCCCCTCATTCTTTCAGTTAACTAAACTGCTCTTCACAATTCAGCGTATTGCTATGCTCTGTTAAATAGCTGACATCATGACAGAGTTAACAGCACTTCCAGAATCATATGGTAAATTAATCAATGTTGTAGGAATCCTTCAAGATAAAAGCCGTGTCACTGATTCAAGAATTTTATCATAACAAAATAAGCCAAAATTAGGAGTCAGGAAATTATAAAATCTTCTGTCTAGTTGTGAAAAGACTCCTTTTAATTGTAATTTTCTCTTTGGTTTCACCATGTAGTGGTAAAGAAATAGAAATGGTTTTGAGGAGAGAAAATCCAATGCATCACAGTTTAAAAAATTTCACTTGAGCTTGGCCCTCTTCTTAGTCACACGTGACATCACTCTAACTGTCCTTTTCATTAAATGGACACTATCAACTTAAATACGTTATAAATATTTTTCTCTCACTTGTCATGTGAAAGACCCACACAAACTACACGAGGACTCTGAACAGGGAGAAAATGAACATGCAAAGTGTTATGAAAGCCACACAAAAAAGAAGTTATTCTCCACAAATCTCTTCCAGTTGTAATACTTGTAGGTAGTGCAGCAATAGTAGATGAACATTTCAGAGACACGTTTAATTATGGATTCTGGTTTAGCAGGGATTAATTTTGCTCTAAAACAACACTTGTACCATGTTTTTTCTTGCAGCTTCAGAAGAGGAGTACCCTCAAGACATGAGGGCCGGGGACCTAGGGGAAGGGATGGCTTTCCTGGTCCTGACGACTTTGGGCCAGAAGACAATTTTGATTCATCAGATGATAACTCAAGAGGACGAGATCATGGCGGTCGAGGACGAGGTCGGGGGACTCCAAGAGGTAAGGGAGCATTCTTCCACACTGAAACCCATGAGCATGTTCATGGCAATGGAAAAATGGTTCTTGGGGCAATTGTAATAGTTTGAGTACAGTGTTTCTTGTTCTCCATCTCTTGCTGTACAGGAGGCCGAAAAGGTCTGCTTCCCACTCCAGATGAGTTTCCCCGTTTTGAAGGAGGACGGAAATCAGAATCCTGGGATGGAAACAGAGAACCAGGTAAAAATGTAGGCAGGATTTACTTTAGAGGATGTCTGGCACTATTACATAGCTGTATCTAAAGATCACATTGTTTTAACTGTTAAGTTTTTTTAATGGGTAGCTTTAGAAAGGTTGAAGAGATGTGTGTTTACACTTAACAGATGTATATACGAGGACTGGTTAATGTGTTTCTTGAGCCAGGCAGAGAGAGGTGCTCACTATGAATAAAGTTGCTGACGAACACAGAAAGCATAGACATTTGTTTATGTACTTTTAAAAAACGAGAACATCAGATAAGGACCTTTGTCTCTTCTCCTTGTGGTCAGGTTCCCGCCAGGATCACCCTCCTCATGACGGACATTCTCCTGCTACCCGAGAACGTTCTTCCTCACTCCAGGGTATGGACATGGCCTCACTGCCACCGCGGAAACGTCCCTGGCATGATGGACCAGGGACATCTGAGCACAGAGAAATGGAAGGCCCAGGTGGGCCCCCAGAAGAAAGGGGCAAAGGTAAATAGTAGCTTGTACTGAGAACTTCAGAAAGCTGTATATATTTTTGGTAGAGAGCACAGAGTTCCTTATGTAGGGTGATAGGGTAGAACTGAAGGTTTAAAATAAATTTTAAAACAGGTGTTGCTATCTATAAAGATCTGTCAGTTTTTGGAGCATGATAGAAAATATGAACAATGCATTTTTACACATGGACACTGCCACCTCCAGTCTTATGCTGGTTTAAGGCTGTTTGAAGATATGAACTTGTCTGTCATTCATGGTAAAGCCTTTGGGGTAGAAATCCAGTCTTCCTCCATTTTGCATGGTGCCAGGTATGCCTAATATAGTTTTGCTAAAATGAAGCAAATATTATCAACTTGCATTAGTTAGCAGATTGGCAATGCATCGTTTACCTGTTAATTGCCTTGAATTGCTACCCTGTTCTGGTTAAGTATCTTCCCCCCCAGATTTATCTAAAGATTGTTGTAACAGGAAATACTCTAGATCCTGGGAAGACCAGATGCAATTTATGTTCGTGTCTAGAAGAATATAACATCCCTTCAGGACTCTATCAAAACTAGACCAAGTGACCTTCCTGCAATTAGAGGATTTAGACAAGATTACTTATCATTAATGAATGACATAAAAATTGATTTAAAAAGAACCTATTGAAGTCAGCATATGCTGTCAGAGGGAATCTGGATTAGATTTCCTTATTTGGTATAAAAGGAGTTTTGATAGCGCTGGACACTCCAGTGCTTTATATACTCTCATTTAACAAGCTGCATGCTCATGGTATCAGGTGGAAAAGTAATTTGGCTTCAAAGGAATTGTTTTGTTGGCTACCCTATTGTGGACTCTCCTATTGATGTTACTGTTATATGTGGTAGGAAAAAGAATATGTAGAAGCCATGCATGTAAAAGTTGAAGATCTCAGATTACATATTACCTAGGAGGGTTTGAGTTGCACAGGAATTAGCTCAGTAAATCTTAAGGATGGGGGCATATTCTGGTACTTGAGAAGGATGACTTGAATTCGAGTCACAAGCAATGTGCTTCTTTCCTTAGGACGAGGAAGTTCAGGACCTTCCCAGAGAGTGCCAAAATCTGGGAGGTCTAGTTCTTTGGATAGAGATCATCATGATGGATTCCACAGAGATGAAGCTTTTGGTGGAGGCCCTACAGGAGGCAATAACCCTTCCAGAGGAGGAAGGAGTGGGAGTAACTGGGGAAGAGGAAGCAACATGAACTCTGGCCAGCCAAGGCGAGGAGTATCTAGGGGCAGTGGAAGGGGCCGATAGAAGAGGCTGTGACTGGGTGATACCCAGTCCTTACTGGACAGTATTTAAATAGACTTCTATTGTGGACTTCTTCAGAGAGTAAACCTCCAGCAACACAACCCTGAACTCCTACCTGGAATAACTGAATGTGTATTAGTTCCTAACAAGGATCATTTCCTAGATCAAGCAACTGCTACTAGCTGCAGGGTTGTAGCTGGCTTTCTGTTTTGCCCTCTCCAACCCATCTTCCTCACCCTCTTTTTATCTGCATTGTTTTGTGAAGATAAAAGCTGGAATTTTTTTTAGTCTTGTGAGACATGGAGCACCTCCACAGATTTCTGTTCACCTCCAGATGGAAACTTGTTTCTATATGTACAGTTTGTCAGAAAAAAAAAGTTAAGTTGTTTTTGTATGAATACAGAATGTAATTTGCGCAAGAATTAACAAAAAAAACCAAACAAATCAGTGCAATGTGTGATTTTTTTATCTTTACTTACCTACCAGGAAAAGCATCTTCCTCTGTTTAATTTTCAGATTCACGGAGCCATAGGACTACCTCTATAATTCTCTCCAGTACAAAAATACTACTGGGTTAGTCCCATCAGTGGTGGGCTTTTATGTGTTGAGAATTTTCATTTATACTATTGGCACCATATGTTTATCAAATAACGTATGGGTGGTGGTGCACATCTGTTACAGGACACATACACAAAAAATCAATGTTTGCAGTCCTACCACTCTTGAAAGACCAATGTAGAACACTGGCAAAAGCTGCTTTTGAAACAGATGGCATGAAGACGCCTCACTCTGAGTGACTACTGCCGAAACAGCCTTTCTTCAATAAACTCATTGTTTCAAGTACTTCCCCACAGGCGGCTATATACCCTTAATTCAAAATAGAATCAAGTCTTATGCCACAGAGAATAGAAATTCAGAAGCAGATTAATCTGGCTGCACATACCAACTTTTTCACAGTAGACAAGTATACACACTGCCAAGAAAAATGGTCACTGTATTACCAGCTGGTGGATTCTAAAAGGTTAGCAAGTGCAAGCCAGATACCTTGATCATAGATATTTTTAAATATATAGATATTTAAAAATATATACGCACTTTTCTTTAGACTTTTATGTTCCATCACTTTATTCCATTGCAACATTGTTACAATTTTTATTTTTTTATTCCTATTTAATTATTTCCATTTCATAATAAAGCTGCTTACCAACCATGCTGTTTGTTTTCCCCATAAATCACCTGAAACCTGGTGGATGAAGTTGTAAAGCATCCTTCCTTATCCTTTACTCAGGAGATTAGTGCCATGTAAGTGAGTATCTGAGAACCATCCTTTTCCTGGAAAGGAAGTTTCCTGCATTACTGACTGAAGAACTCAAGGATCAGGTACAGGAGCTAGAGGATAACAGAAGAATACCATGAGCTCCTGCACCATAAGGGTAAGTAAAAGGTAAAGGAAGTGGAAAGCTGAAGATGTATATAATGTGTCATTGAAACTGCTCTCTGCAACAAGTGTAGGTGCATATGTGGCAAATCTTTTGTTTTCATATTTTACTAAAAGATGCAAGGTCCCACAGGCACAGCCTGACTGAATTGTAGATAGAAAAGATCTGTTGTTACATTTGTGGGGCTTAACAATTCTTTACGCATGCTTTGCAGGAGAGGCTATCTTTTTCTATTGTATCTATCTATCTGGTGCACATGGAACAGTTTAAATTCAACCAAAGTGTGTTACAGTAGCTGAACTGATTTAAGGAAACTCTGGCCTATAAAATAATGTTACCAGGTATTTCTTTCTAGAGAGAATGTTCTTAAGGAAAGACTGGTAAGCAGCAGTTAAGGAGAGTCTTCAATCATATCTACGTATTTGTATCTTCAACCATCCAGGATTTGTCCTGAATAAAGAAGATGCAATGCACATTCTCTGTAGTAGGTTATGATTATTAGTGAAGGGAAAGTAGTTTGTGTTATCTTTTCTCCTAAAGAATGGTTCACATTAAAAATACAAGCCTTGCATCCCAGCTGCCCTGAAAGGCTGACAAGAAAAAATGATTTTTATTGACTGCTTTGAATCTGATTCAACATTGGCTTCAATATCCTCTAAGCAACTGGGATAATAAAGAGGCTGACTCTAACAGCCTCTGTCCCATTGGTTAAGGGCTGAGAAAACTCCCACTTTGGACAACTTAAAGACATGGAAAAAGGTTGCACACTGTTTAACATAAGAAATTCTGAAATCTAAATATTTTTAGATAAAAGTTTTATGCTCTGTTTCTCTGCAAGTTGTTTTAGTACAAGATCTCCTTAACTCTTTACTAAAAATAATTTTTATGAGCCATTCTTAACCCCTCCAAATGCAGAATGGCAACATTCTAAATTAAACAAGGTTTGAAATCAGTTCAGAAAGGCTGGAAGTGCAACACATCCAAAGAGAGGTGTTAAAAAGGTCAAGTATGAGAAGGCAGAACTATTACTAACTTCAAAGTAAAATCTGGAGTCTCAAAATGTAGTAAAACCACAACATCTGTTCTTCTAAAGGGGGGAAAACAGGGTTGAACCAGAGCACCAGCAACCCCTGTGAGAATAAGATTTGCTGTGGTCTACTGTCCCTTAAAGGGACATTGCAGCAGCTGGGTAGCAAACTATAGTTTTATGGTAATGGGAGGAACAAGCTCTTCAGCTGAGGCCTCTTTACCAGTCAAATATAATAGGCTGTAAACATATCAACTAGCTCATCTATGTTCATTTTCATTTTTTAATCATTTTGTCCAAAGTGAAGGAACCTATTTACTTCATACATGAAAAACCCAAACTTGCAAGCCAACACTAGATTCAGCATTGGTTCAAACAATGCAGACTTACTTTTTTAAGATACAAAAACTAGACTGTGGCTAGAATATCTGATTAGCAATTTCAGTAAAAAAAAAAAAAAATACTTTTAATAAAGTTGTAAAAAATAAGCTCCACTTTTACAGTTTGTGCAATTACTTTAATTCTGTGCAAATATAACCAAGTCAGTTAATACTATCTTATTAAGCTGTGGTGGGTCACTGGAATACTGCAGGCTTTGGCTTTATTTGGCCAAATCTTCTCAAGATCAGGCTGTAAACATTATCTGAATGTGTACTTCCCTGACCACCACCTAAAATAGGTGTACAATGGGCTATGGCACTTGCTTAAGTAAAGATATCAGAAACTCCCCCTACACATCGCAAAGGTACCTGAAATCCAACAGCAAACACAAGATAGCACTACCACCAAGTAGAAAGAGAAGCAGTACTGAATTTTGACTGAAATTGAAGACTAGTAATTACTTTCACTACTTCTCTATGATTGCTTGTGTAAGATGATACTATTTGCCAAAGGAGGTACCTTTCTGCAATCCACAGCAGCTGTGACTATTACCCCGATTAGTTAAAAGGATGTTACTTTTTAGTCTTGTCATGTTACTGAACAGATGGAAAGTACAGAGTTAAAATGGAACAGGTATGCTCAGACTGATCCTAGGTCACCTTAGTCCAAAAGGAGCACTATACTTTTGAAGGTGTCTGCTGAACCATGACAAATGAAACAATGGTTGTGATATACTTAGCCTTCCTTGAAGTTGCACCAATGTGCCTGCACTCCCCAGATTTTGCCAAGAGTTAACACCTCCTGAAATGCAGTGAATTCAGCAAGCTGTGAGTGTAGCAAGACCCTCAGACTCTGGGTCCATTAGTATTTCTGCTGCATCTGGCTTTATTGTGACTCACTTTTCCAAGTGGCCTGTGCAAGTCTTACAGCTGAGGGAGGAGTTTGGTATTCTTGGTACTTCTCAGCCATTCCAGAACAGTGCAGCAACACCAGCTTCACAACAGATGGGTGCTGAAAGCTAGCCTGCCCAGGACCTGCTGTGCTTGCAGGCTAGGAAACCAGCTCCTTGTGTCACTGCAGTAGCTTCCAGCCCAGGCTGGCTGTGAAGTGTCTCCTCGAGCTCTGGAGGTGGAAGAGAGGAGAACTAGAACCCGCGAGGAGAGAGAGAGAGGCTCGAGTCTGTGGGAACAGGAACCACTGCAGCCACCGTCTCCGCTCTTCAAGGCACCCGCGGCAAGGCCAAATCCGGGGCCGAAGCCACCAGGTCACACAGGCAGGGTCTTGGCGACACGGCGCCGCACGAAGACGCCCAGGTAGCTGAGGCCGGCGGCGCCGCCAGGCAGCAACGAGAGCAGGCAGGTGGCCAGTGCGGCCAGCTGGGCGGCGGCGGCGAGCGCGGAGAGCGCGGCGCTGCGCAGGCCGAGCGCGGCGTAGAGCGTGGCCACCAGGGCACCCAGGTAGAGCGCGCCGGCGCGGCTCGGCGGCCACAGCAGGCGACCCAGGCCTCGCAGCAGAGCGGCGGCGCCCAGCGCTAGGGCCGAGCCCAGTGACCAGAGCAGCGCGAAGCGGCGGGCGCGCAGCAGCGCCGCGTGCAGCGCGGCCAGGCCGAAGCACAGCGCGGCCAGCACCAGGCACAGCACGCTGCCCGCCAGCCGCTGTCCCCG
>NW_017728929.1:1434796-1472820 GCF_001723895.1 Crocodylus porosus | reverse complement strand
GCCGCCGGCTCTGGACTGCGCCAGGTACTCTTGCAGCTGCTGGCCTAGGTCCACCATCTTGGCGCGGCGGTTGACGGCGCTGCCCGGCCTCCTGACACGTCACATCCGGCCGGCGAGAGGGGGCGGGGTTACTCCGAGACAGGCTCTCGCTGCGGGGGAGGGGCAGCATTCAGGTGCCATTCGGAGCCCTCCTGTTCCCATGGCAACGGGAGGTGTGCTTGGCGGGAGCGCGGGGCAGGGCGGGGCAGGCAGAAACTGCACGCGAGCTCCGCCTCGGTCACGGGCGGGGCCGCGACGGGAGGAGGGGGAGGAGCGCGAGGTGCTCAGGTACCATGACAGTGGGGAACATCCACGTGCGTCACCGGGAAGTCCGCATTGGTTTAACTAAACCCACGCGAAGACCCCTTGTTTCGGGGAGTGCTTTTATTTTACTTGTTAAAAGTGTTCCCAGTCAAGCTACACCCAAGCGAGCGCATCCGCAGCACTTCACTCGGGCTTACTAAATTACATGGGCTTAGAAAAAGGGAAAACAATCCCCAGACTCCTAGAGGAGTGGGGCTGGAAGGGAGCTCCAGAGGTCATCTAGTCTAACCCCTGTCTGAGGTAAGGCTCATCCCCTGCCAATCCATAATCTAACTTCTGTGCTAAACTACCATCAGCCTTGCCACAGCACAGTCCTGCTGCGAGTAAAACAGGGGAACCCAGCAACCCATGTCCTGCTTCTTTCTATAACAGGTTGTTAATACACCCCCAAAAGATCCCAGGTAAAGGGACACCCCCCCCCCCACTAGAGGCAGGCTCCCTCCCCTCCTGTGCGGTAAAATTCCTTCCTGACCCCAACTATGGCCATTGGTCTGACCCGGGATAGGACTGCAGGCAGGGGTGGGGAGCAGTGGCCAGGAGCAGTACGGGCAGCCAGGGCCCAGGGCAGGTAGTGAGCCGCTCCCAGCACGTCCTGCCCGTGGAAGCGGCACCAGTCGCAGGGCTGTGCAGGGAGTGGATCATGGCTCTGCCTCAGGCCCCAGCCCCCACAGTTATCACCCCGTAGTCCCATCCCATGATCCCAGCCACGCCCATCTGTCCTGCTCCCCACCAGCCCACAGCTCCATCCCACCCACCCAACCAGGCTCTGAGCACTCCCATGATGAGCGTGTCAACCGTCACATCATAGCCACAGTTCCTCAGGATGTCGGCCAGTGGGGCATATTCCTCCCACTTGCAAGCCCAGGCGTTGGTGAAGGCTTGGCACCAGTTCTTGAAGGGGATGGTCAGGTCCACTGTCGCAATGTTCTTGGCCTCCTCGTTGGTGATGACTGTGTTGGGGCACATCTGGCTTTCTCAGCCCTGGATGGCCCCTGCTGCGTCTGGGATGGCTTTAACCAGGCAGTCCTGGACAGCGTTGTGGCATGCGGCTTGCAGGCGCACAGCAGGTAGGAGACAGTCTCTGCCTTGTAGCCGTACTGCCAGCACCTCTTGTCCCGGTAGCCATAGTGGACGGCTTTGTTCAGAGGCACACAGTTGAGGCAGGCACAGTGGAGGAAGTGCCAGTCCACAAAATGCTTGAAGATCTTGCTGGGCACAAAGTGGTTGCTGGAGTCCCACCTTGAGGTGACATTAAAGACCTTGCCCTGGTTGGGTTTGGCCCTCAGGTCACCGGCGTACTCGTTGTGGACAGTGTTCTTCAGGAACCATTGCAGGACGGTCCTTGTGTGGGGTGTCACGGTGTCATGGCTGGCAGCAGTGAGACTCCCAGCTCAGTTCAAGCACAGCTGATACACCTCCCAAGGCAGTGCGTGGCATTACAGGCTCGGCTTCACAGCAAGAAGTCCCCACCATATGTGTCTGAGACCCTAAAACAGATTTGCCCCAAACTCAGTGCTACCTTGCTTGAAGAAAACCTCTCTTTAGTCCAGTGGCACTGTAAATGTGCAAGCAGCAATCTGCATACCTGTAGCAGAGCAATGCTGGGTAGGAGCTCCTCCTTCCCCTACACTCCCACCACAACCTCCATTACTTAATAACCTCTTTACTCCCTTCCTCTAGGTAACAGCCTGTCTTTATCCTCACACCAGTTCTATAGGCTTCCAATCAGCATGCTCATCATTCAGCTGCCAGCTGTCAGACCTCCTAGGTGAGTCTCACCCATGCTGTGCAGCTTCTCAGCATTCCCAAGGGTTTCTCCATGTTGCTAGGTTATGAGCCAGGCCAATCACTTCCTGCTGGCTATTTGCTTGCAGGCCACAGGGAGCTGTGGGGAGCCAGAGTGGGTGAGCAGGGATTTCCCCCAGCTTATTACCCTCCACCCTGTTACAGGCAGTATGTGGTTGCCCGTATGCTGGGGAATGGAACTTCACATTTGCAGCTTGGGCAAAGGTTTCCAGAACTGCAGAGGGGGAGAAAGGACAAGACGTTTGCACAGGAACATCAGAGGGAGGAGATGTTGGTTCAGCAGTAGGACATGCAGACCTGGTGATCATGACAATGCCCTGGTGCAGACCTGGTGATCTGCCTTGTCAGGGCAGACGGAGAATTTGGGACAGGTGTACCAGGCATCAGGGGACTACAAACAACTAGGATTCAATCTGCTCCATTTGTCCTTCGTTCAAAAGCATCAGGGCCTATAGGAAGCTCCAGCCTTGGTAATAGCTCCTGGGAAGTACTCTGTGAGAGTCATAAAGGGCCTAATCCTGCTAGCTGCTCAGAGCTTCCAACCAGCCCAGGGAAGGGAGGGTTCTTCACTCATATTTGGATCAGGGACAGGAAGTACAGTGGAGGCCCTGTTTACGTGTGTGGGACACTCCAGGGGGACTCCAGGCAATGAGTTAGGCCTTGGGTGCCCACTGGGGGCACCTTTTTTATTTTCAAAGAAATTTTTTCACGTTCCAAGCCAAATCAATTCCAAATCTGCAGGTCATTCAAGAACCAAATATGGCCCTACTACCAGCAAACATCCTCCACTCCTGCCTGGGACCTCAAATCATTTGGCAGACATCCTACATGCAGACCCAAGTCTAGAGGCTTGAGGTTCAGATGCCCCTGAGTTTTGCTTGCCCACAGGAACAAGCTAGGGAGGATTCTCCCATTTCTGTAAAGTAGATGTAGAGCCAAAATCTTCCCACTGGCAATGAAAGTGGGAGGTTAGCAATACATTACCTCCACCCCAGTACTACCCCGTACCAAAAAAGCAGTTAATAGATTTATAGATTGCAAGGCCAGAAGGGACCTTGGAAGATAGTGGGGTCCAGCCCCCTGTACCAAACAAGAAAGATAACTGGGGGTCAGGTGACCCCAGCAAGGTGCCTGTCTACTCTCCTCTTGATTTCCAGGGTAGGTGATTGCACCTGGCTCTGGAGGGAGCCTGTTCCACAGTCTGGATACCCTGTTATCCCCAGTGACTAGGAAGACTGCCTTAGTAGTCATGGCATTTCCCCTGGGGGCACCTGCAGGAGGGTCTGGCACTTACCTCCACACAGCACCTGCTTCATTTTGTTGCTCTCCACCAGCCTCAGGACAAAACAGTTTGCTGAAAGTCAGTACCAGGAGGGGATCAGACCTCAGTGCTGTAGAGGAGGATATACTGTGCTGTTAGAAACATTCCTATCTGCCTTCATCCCTCATGCTCAAGAACATGGCTGGGCTGCCTGCTGTGGCCTCCCTAGCCAGTTGTGCTGGGTGAGCATCACAAGGGGTTTTGAAGATGTTAAGAGAAACCCTACGGCAACCTCTCCTATGAGGGCAAAGCCTCAGTCAGGGGGAAGGTGGGTTAGCTGCCCCTCCCACACCCTGATGCAGGGGAGGAGAGAATGGAGGGGCATTTTGGGGTGAGGCAGTATAGAAAGGAAAATACAGGCTCATTGTAGTGCCTTGACATGAGAATCCTCTGGATGAATCCCAAATTGGCTCAAACAGCTGATGTGAAGTTTTACACTTAGACTTGGAGGCTTAGCAGAACAAGCAACAGATATGGACAAAAGTCAGATCAGGAAGCCCCAGTAAGGAAAAGAACAAGAAATCAACCTTGGGAAACAGAGAGTAAACAGGTTTATGTTTTCGAAGTTGGCACAAAGTGGTGACTGCAGCTGTAAATAGTGAAAATATCACTTAGAAAGATAAAACTGCTTAGAAAAATAAAACAGAATAGGAACAGAGCCTAGCAACCACCTAGCAGCAGTGATGTCATGCCAAGTCATAAAAGAAACAGTAAAAGACAATAAGTTGTCTCTGCTTGGACTGCACCTCAGGAACATCACACAGCTAATGCAGACATGGTGACTGGGGTTCCTTGCCCCAGCATGGCTGGCTGATTGAAGACTCATTACATCCACTGAAGATTGTTGCTGCATGCTGAGGTTCACTTTAACGTGTGTAGCATTGCTAGTTTAGCTGTGTGCAGCCAATAAAGCTTTGCTTGATCTTTTAAATCAGGCAGGTGTGCTGTGGTGCAATCCATATAACTTCCATGACCTATTCCAATACTTGTGGGGTGTTGAGTTTTTCCCCAAAAGCAGAGCTCTGGCCCACCTGATCTTCACTCCTTCCTGTCCTGAAGGCCCTTCCAGCTGCAACAGAAGTTAGTGCCAGCACCTCAGAACCAGAATCCTTGGGCCCCAAATCCAGCTCAGTTGTTGTGGCCTCATTGGATGGAGGTGGTATTCAACCCCTCCGTCCGCAATCCCTGACCAGAGCCTGGAAGCAAGGGAGGCAATGGCTGTACCACAGGCTGAGGCCAGGCTGCCCAGGGTGATGAGGAAGGAAAGTGGTGGAAGGTCCATGATCCCCATGTCACCCTGCAGCTTGTACTTCACTTCATTGTAAAGGTGCCAGCAAGTGTCATGAGGGTTTTTCTTGCAGCCAATGGTAGTTTGATTTCTTGCTAAAGTAAAAAAAAGAAAAATTGGAGCAGATATCTGACGCACAATTTTTATACAGGGGTAAGTCAGGCTGGGGATAAAGTTACCCCTCTGAAAGGGAGGGAGAAGATGCATTAGCATCAGGTTCTCCAATGGCCCAGTGTCTGGCCACTCCCTTAAATCCATTTTATCCTTGGGTAACCCTTGGATCCAAGCAAACTGGCTCCCCCACTACCTACCAGCCACACACTGTAATAGCTGTTCCTGAATTCACACAGTCTCCCTAATTCAGGGGTGGACAATTATTTGGACCTGAGGGCCACTCGGGGAGTTTTGGTGAGCTGTCGTGAGCTGGATCAGCATCCCCCACAACAGCTCACCAAAACTCCCTAGGTGGCCCTGCACTAGGTGGGTGCCAGTTCTGTGGGCAGGGCTTCGTGGGGAACAGATTGTGGCTCTGCACCAGACCCCAGCCCCATGCTGGCTGGCACCCTGCTCCCGGGTTCTCCGTGAAAATTGGTCAGGACCCATGTGGGCAGGGCAAGAAAACACACCAAGGATTGCAAGGTGCTCCGGCACCATGAGAATGGGGAAAATGTAGATCTCTAAAATGGAGACGTCTCAGCACCGATTTAACTAAACCCATGCAGTTAAACCCATGCAAACACCCTTCATTTCAGGAAGTGCTTTTATTTCACTTATTAAAACTGTTCCCAATCAAGTTAAACTCAAGTGAGTGCATCCACTCCACTTTCTTGGGCTGGTTGAGTTATATGCATTTGAAAAAGGACAAAAATCAGAGTCCTAGAAGGAGCGGGGCTAGAAGCAAGGTCATCTAGCAGGCTCCCTCCTCCCAACCGGCACCGATATGACCACGGGGTGAAATCCTTCCTGGTCCCAAATCATGGCCATCGCTCCGTGCCCCGAGAAGGGGCAAGACCCTGCGGGCAGCCCTGAGCCTCTGGCTTTGGTTCCCACCGGAGCAGGGGCTCAGTGCCCCAGCTGCAGCCAGCACTCCTCCTCCTCCTCGGAAGCTTAAACGGCCAACACAGAAAGCGGGGCAAAGCGACGGTGGCCGGCCGCCTCCCACTGAACCCGGCCGCCGTTTTTCCCGGGAAGGAGGGTTTTCCCGCCCCCGCTCAGCTCCGGGACTGCCCGGCCGAAGGCAGCGCCTCTACTTCCAGCCGCGGCCCCGCCCAGGGTCGGCCCCGGCCGCCGCTCCCGGCCTCATTCCCTTTCTAGGCAAGGCCGCGGGCTCTAGGCCGGGACTCCCGCCCACTGGGGCGGCGCGGAGGGTGCGGGCCAAGCGGCTGAGTCCCCGGCCCGGAGCCGCCATGACGGGCAGGTGAGCGGGGCCGGGCGCGGCGGGCGAGGGGCCGGACAGGGCGCGCTCCCGTCCCGTCCCGTCCCAGTGCCGGCAGGGCGGCGGGCTCAGCGCCGGGGCGTGCCCAGGCCGCGCTGGGGCAGGAGCAGGTCCCCCGCCGGTGCCTCGCTCCGCTGGGCAGCCCCGCGGCTGTGCCCGGGCTCGGACCTGGCGGGCCTGGAGCCTCCACCTTTGCCTTCCTTGAGGTGCCCTGAGCTCGGCCCGGAAGGGACCCCGGCCCCGGCTCTGGGCTCCGCTCGAAGGCATTGTGGAAGCGATGGAGAGTCTGGGGCAGGGCTCCCTGCCCTGTGGCCCGAGAGGGCAACTCATCACAATTGCCCTTTGCCGCCTCGGGCCATAGGTGCGCCTTGCCCAGGCTCCTGCGTCGCCCCGTGGCAGGGTGCGGACGCTGAAAGGCCGAGGGGCCTGCGGAGGAGCAGGAGGGCTTCCGCTGCCCCTGGCTCCGCTGCGGCCGGCGGCGGCGAAGGTCTCGGCCGTGGCCCTTCGGAGGCTGCGCCCCCAGGTGCCGCGCTGAATCGCCGCCGGCGCCCCTTTCCCCCCGAGAAGCTGAGCGAGCCCCTGGTGAGCCCGGCGGGGCGGTCGGCTTCCGCGGGGCCTGGGGGCGGGGCGGGGCGGTCCGCGCGTGAACGGCACGCCCTGGGGTAAAAGAGCTGCCTGGGCGCCGCTGGCAACCTCCCAGCTCCCGGGTTCACGCTGGGAGCCCCGGGCCGTGTCTCGT
Organism: Crocodylus porosus; assembly: GCF_001723895.1. Lineage (NCBI taxonomy): Eukaryota > Metazoa > Chordata > Crocodylia > Crocodylidae > Crocodylus > Crocodylus porosus. The sequence goes on along the minus strand of NW_017728929.1, from coordinate 1,465,868 downwards.
GCCAGACGGTGGATGGGGAATCCCCACCGAGTCCTCGCTTTGCCGCTGGGGAGTTGGGAAACCCTCAGCCCGTCCCGCCTCGGGCGTCTCTTTTCTCAGGCGAACGGGCCTGGCCTCGGGAGCCTCTCCTCACACGGGGGGGCCCTCCGTGCCGCTCCTCCACCTGGCTGCCCTTCTCGGTGTCTGCTCCGTATGTCCTGCTGGAGGTGTGGGGGCTGGAGCAGGGCCCAGCGTGCCAGGCGTCAATGCACTGCAGATGTAGAAGGTGGCACCGTGGTCCTCTCGGTTACATTAACAGTTCTCTTCTGGATAATCCCTAACATTTGATGCCTGTTGAGCACTAAGCCCATATTTCTAGCAAACTGTACAAAGCAACTCCTAAATTTCTTTCTTAAGGGAATTGTGAGAGCACACTAAGCAGGCACTGTCTGTCTAGACTTTGCAAGCAATGAGGTCTTAGGATGGCACTTAGTGGGCATGCTCTGCCCTCCTCAGTCCTGGCATTCTGAATCCAGGAGTGTGTAACTCCTTTGGGGTTTTGACTTTGTTGCCTTTCTGTGACTGCAGCACACCTAGTGCCTCATGTGGCCTGCTGAAGACATCTGCAGTAACCTGAATAATTACCCCACCTGTAAAATGGTCAGTGTTTCATAGGTTTGCAAAGTGGAGGATGCTAGGCCGATGGGGTTAGGTGGAGTGCACCTAGTATATTTACTTCCTGTTCCTGGAGTCTGTTGCTGAATCTGATCCCCCGCTCCAAATCTTAGCTGCTCATATCTTATGGCACCGGTTTTGGCATAAGAAGATGCTGCGGGCATGCATATTCTGCCTCCTTGCAATAGGAACCAGTGGCTGAAACTTTGTCAGCATTTACAGAGCGGAGGAGCGGATCTATCCAACTCTTAACTAAAGGTGGGGAAAGGCATCTGGGAATGATTTGTACTATGTGACTGATCCTAGTATACCATAGCCTGTAAATAGTACATGATATTGTCTTAAATGTTCTACAGGAGGCAAGGTGCACTCAGGTTCAGGACGAAGAGAAGTTAAATCCCCGTACTGTTTGTTAAATCCTGGTGTTCCCTAGTGTAGTTTCATATCCCTGCCTTTTAAGGAATCACAACTCTTTTCAGTAAGAGGCGGTAATATAGAGCATGAGGCTTTATGCAACATTCCAAAGTACTAGAGACACTTTCTGGGCAGTTCACTAGCATAGTGCAGGATTTCTAATTTCTCCTCCTCCAAGGCAATAAAACAGAGGACTGATTTTTTTTTTTTTTTTTTTTCCCCCCCCCTGAATGTCTGAAAATGAGTGAGTCTTGGCTTGAGCTTTCCGATAGTGGGTTATACAAAGCAACATGTTTTGTTGTTTAATTTTAGAACATTTGTCCTGGAAAATGTGTCAGTTACGAAAGTTTCTAACTTTTGGCTTCTGTGTCTCCCTCAGACAGAGAATGGTTACTCATTCTGCCTTGGGAATTATCAGAGAGAAATATTTATTGCAGCTTTAAATCAACTGGCTTATTTCTCAGTAAATGAATAATCAATCCATTTGAGGATCAATTCTGCAAGGCACTGAGTACTCTGGATATGACTCAGCAAAGCACATGCATACATCCTCACTTTCAGACATGTAGTTAGTATTTTTTTTTAATGTGTCAGCACACTCAGTAAAACTATCTCAATCTTTAAATAGAAATGATCAGTGTAAACACTACTAGAGCCAGAATTGTTATACGTGACTGGTGGGCCAATAGCTTTAAAAAAAGTCAAGATAGTCTTGTTATCTTTACAATTTGGAAGAGACGGGGCATCAGACAAACTCAGAAAAAAATATTGACACAGCAGCAAAAAAGCTAGGGAGGAAACGCATATAAGAGGATTCAAAAGAACCTGTTTCTTAATGCAGTGACTATAATAATACCAATCCTTTTCTGTAGAAAAGAAAGCAATAACTGAATTTTCCATTTTATATATTCTTCTCGCTTTTCTATTTGAGCAGATAACTGCTTAAACGTAAATAGCTTCCGTAATTAGGTTTACTGATGTACAGCGTTAGGGAATGTTAATTTAATTAAAATAGTGATCAGAATGTATGTACTATACTTGTGTGCGTAAGGTGAAATTGTCAAGTGCAAATGCTGCTTTCCTTGTGTATGGCAAATTAACTTCAAATACTGACATTTATTATGTATATATTGTGTATGGATTGGGTTAAAACAATGCAAAAGATTTGAGATGGGCAACCACTTATTATTTACATTTACTAAAATTCTTTATACTTTCACTTACTAATCTGTAAAATAGATATAATACTACCTCAAAGTTGATGTGCGGTTTAAAGGAATACAGTCAATGTTAAGAATCACTCTTTCGTCTGAAAATATCTACAGGTGTTGCAAGTTCACACCCAAAGATAGTTACCAAGACCGAAAGAAATTAGGGAAACTTCTTTCTCTACCTATTAGTGCATTTATTAGCTTTATGCTGCTCTATTTCAAACCTCAGATGACTTGTTAAATTCATGTAAGGATAAAGAAAAGTATGTTTTTTTTTTCTCTTAAACACTGAAAAGTCTCAGAGAACCTAAAAAGGTAATTTGCCTGATGGATGTTGCCTCTAAAAGAAGTCTTTGTTCTAGAAATCTAGTTAGTTTACAAAAAAAGAGTTTCCCTATATCTTCTTCCTCCCAGTAATGTTAATACTCCCCATGAATCTTTTCCTCCTCTATTCATTTTTGGTGTGTTTTCTTTCTTGATGGTTGTGTTAGAAACTACCTCCAACACAAAGCGAAATAAGGAAACGAGCAATAAACAAAGTGGTATCAAAGACACAAAGCAAACTGAAAATTATGGCTTTTCTTATTTTTACCACTGGAGTGTTTGGTTTGAAAATATTGAAGTAAAATGGCATGTATTCTGGTTATGCTATTGCTTCTGCCACTGGAAGAGCACTTACAAATTTGTAGCTCTAGGTAAGGTCTAAAGAAGGGTCCTTAAGTGCTTGTTTCACTGCATTATTATTAGTAGGACATTATCTTTGTCATTGCAATCTTGGTCTCAGTGGGACTTGGAGACGCCTCTGTACTTCCTGCAGTCCACAGAAAGAGCAGCTGCATATACAGATATGCTTACTGATGCGTCCTAATTCAGTTAAGGTAAGAAGCAGGGACTATATTATTTTTCATTAAAGTATTCTGGTAGGCCAGGTTCTGACCACTGCATTTTAATTTAGTGGACAGGAGCTACAGCTGTGAATGTGGACCACATTTTATAATGTAATTGCAAGTAGAAAGAATTAGAGTATAGCAAGGTCAGTAATTATAGGACTTCTAGCTTCATGCATTAAACTAATATAAGCTGCTTTTGGTTTTCGGGGTGAATATGCATTATTAAGATAATGATTCTTTCCATAGAAACCTGTTCTCAGAGATTAGCTGACTGGTTTAACTAACTTAAAAGTTCTTAGCAATTTGCCAGACAAGGTTCTTTTTGGGGGTGGGATACCCATCTCTGGCTAAAGCAGAAGGCTAGACTTCTCTTACTTCAATTCAAACAGCATTCCCTTAAGGTGTTGACATTAATCGTCTCAAAAGATGACTTTGAAAGGCTGGGGAGGGGCATATGGAGGGATCCTGAGCTGGTGTCTGTTCTTTGATAAAAGAGCCGGGGTATGTGCATTTAAAGGATGCTTTCCGCCCCTTACCACCACCCCTCCTTCCCTTCATTCTTGTTTTTAGGAACAGATACTTAGGTCCTAGCTAAATAGAAAGTCATTGGCTCTTGTAACACTTTCATTGCCTCTGGTCAAGAGTGAAATAAATATGACATATGGACAACTTTAGAAAAATCTTTGCAGATTACCTTCAGGTGCAAACTATGAAACTCCAAATTGACCATGAGGATGCCACTTGCCTTTTGCTTTTGGAAGCTAATGTTCTTAGTACATTTTTCTTGGATCCTAATTAAACCCTTCTGCTCTGATATTAAGAGCTCTGATATTTTTGTTTCACACTAGTCAAATTGTTGTGAAATCATTCCTTCCACTTTTCTCACTTTATTATTCTTAGAGTTTGCAAGAGTGCAGACATGGTACCAGTATATGTAATCTCATGATTACGCTTGTATCTTCTCTATTTACTGTAGAATCAATATGTGATTGCTTTTCATGGACTGTGCTACTGCTGCTGCTGAGATGACATCCTGACCTGTATATGCCTTTCGCCTTCCATTTGGTCCCTTTGTGCCTCTAAGGAACTGACTTTTGTATTGTTATATTTTTTACTTTGAGGCCCATTTGTGTAATGTGATCCTCGCTCCATCCAAGGGGTGGGCGGGGAAGAGGAGTGGTATAAAGGGTGAACTGCTGGCTGGAGCCCCTGTTCAGTTCCCAACAGAGTATGTGCTTTGGAGGTTGGAATGTAAAATATGTCACTCTTCTCAACTTCCTGGTCCAGTGCAGTATGCTGCTTTTGTAGCCTGGAGTATATCTAGAGAGCAAAGAGTCTTCGTGCTTTAACTTCTGGAGATGCACTTAATCCAAGTGGAATGAAGGGCTCTGTTTATTGCAATATCATGAAGAGGTTTTATGATGCAACAGTCTTCATGGGCCTGACTTAGAATAGCCGGGATTGAATGCAAGCCTGCAATAAAATCCTGAGCACTTTGCTGAGAGGATCTGCTAATCCATTCTGCAGCCTACTGTTGTGTGCACTTGGTTGAGGCACCTTATTAGCTTAAGTGGATGTGTTACTTGAAGAATGAAAGTTTTAAATGTCTTTTGGAAAATAGAACTTGTGTAGAATTGGAGTGCAAGTCTGATGCAGGATGAATCATTGGTGTAGATGCCTTATTACGCTGTCTTAAATAGGTAATTGCTGCTAGGATCCAGGGAAGAAGAATTGGTGGATCCATTAGGAATTTAACCAGTGAAGCGTAAGAAGCAGCACTTGAGTGGGATTCTGCCCATCCTGCTTTCGCACTTCTGAGAAATAAGGGGAACTCCCAGAAGGAAAGTGACTCACTCAGCTATAAATGCTGTTTCAGTCATCTTTCTGCATTCTCCTTTATGGTGGCGTGGGGTGCCATGGCCAGCATGCGACTTAAGGGACTGACGTCCTCCAAGCTTTACCAGCGCCGGCAGGATCGGTTAAGTGGCATCGGGTTATTTCTGAGCCACAGGACAGACACGATGGTTGGAATGCCTGGGTAGGTCTCCAAAATGAATGGATTAGGATGATAGCAATGTTTCCTCAGGCTCCTTCCTCCCCCCCCCCCCCCCCTTTTTTTTTTTTGAGCAGGCATTGTCTGAAGATGGCTAGGCGGGCTGAATGTAGCATGTTTTTATTTCCAGCTAGCACATTGAAGCAAGAAGTTTCCTGTCAGAGGCTTTCAGTTTTTAACAATAACAGGAAAGAAACAGTGGAGAACCGTTCCTATCTAAAGCATCATGCTTGGCCCTTCAGACTATAGAGTTGCTGGCCTTACTAATAGTGAGGGTTTTAGGCACAAGTTTTAGAACAAGAACTTTGTGTAAAATGTCATGCTTCCTTTAAATGCTCATCTGACTTCAGTGCTGCTTGATTTCTGTGGTTGAATAGCTGTGGTTATTATTACGTATTGCAAATAACTTTATAGGTTTCTTGGTTCCCTAGAGAATCTCTTGGATTCTGTAGTATCTAGGGTTTAATTTACAGAAATAATTAAGCTTCTAGCTTTGTGCAGACTCTTATATGTAAGAAATTTTACAAATTCTTTGGGTATTAGGGAAACGGGCGAGAATTTGTTCAGTGTTTATATGAATGGGGATAAATGTGGAAATGGGCATCTTTAGTGGTTAAAATAGAGAAGATAAGTAAAATATTTAAGTGAGTTGGGATGGGAAGACAAAGTAAAAGACAGTTGAGGGGAAAATGGTATGCAAAAAGATTGAGAGAAGCATCTGAGGAACTGGTGGGGAACTAAAATAATTGAAAACAAAGAAGAAAAAAGATCCAACTGCAAAAGAACAGAGAATGTGTGAGTTAAAGCTGAAAAGGGTATTATTTGCTGGAAAGCAAATAATCATTTGAGACATTGTAACCTTGCTATCTAATGTATTTTCTAAATGTAACTTACTAACAGCATGGTAAATACATCACCTAAATATGTTTCCTTTAAATTACAAGCACAGAGTGACTTTGGAGTAAGGGATGGCATAGTACTTTTAGTGGTTTATAGACTTTGCATACGGCTGAAGAGTTTGTCTTTTTTTTTCCCCAAACCCTGATTTTTGGGTTAAAAATCATTCGGAATATATCATTCTCCCTGTGTGTAACTTCACATCATTTTTGACATAGGAAAGAAATTTTAACACCTGTCAGTATATAAAAAAGCTAAACCAACCTTGTAGATAGAATCTGTTTTGCCTTCCCGTGTCATCATCAATTGTGGAAGCCAGAGACTGATACATGGTTATTGTCCTTGTGCAGACAAGCACTCTTATGTGAGGCACTGTGGACTTTTGTCATCACTGATCCTGTTTAAGTGTTTGTGAGGCCATTGGAGAAGAAAGTGCTGTGGATAAGCTTGATAACATGTCTCTTTTTCAGACTCAAGCCCTTTGATTACTTTGCTTTCTCTGTGACTGCTTTCTTGTTGACTCTAAGGAGTGGTGCTTAGCTGAGAGAGAGCTAGTTTACAAGCTCAGTACAGATGAGGCTGCCGTGATGGTGGATAAGAAAAATAGCTATGGGAGCTGTCAGAGCTTGAAAGCTCATTAAGTTAAAAGGGATAGGGCATATACTACCATTTGTTGGGAAGGGTGATAACCAAGATTTTTTTTTTCTTACCTGTTTTTGGATGCCTGGTTATAACAGCTGGGGCTGTGTACTTCCCCCTTCACCTGAGAGGAGTTTGAGCTCAGTTTACTTTATCATAAAGTACTTGCTATAACTGTGTCTTTCACCATAGTAGAACTAATGACTGCAATGCAGTCTGTATTTGGTTATTCATTAAGAGTATTCAGGAAGTATAGCTAATTGCAGCATGTGGACATCTGTTTGCTTATTGTTAGTTCAGACATGAATCATGTTATATCCATGATTTGTAATCTGCAGTACTCTAATTCTTGCTTAACTTCATGGTTCAGTTTGTCCTGCTTTTAATCTGTGAAGTCTTTTATGTTCTAGGACTTTTCTGCCTCTTAGGCTTTAGCCCAGAGTTCAGCTAGGTTTCTCAAAACTGTCAGCTTTGTTTGCAGAGGGTCAGTGGCAAGATAGTCTTAATAAAGTGTTTTCTGGTTTGGAATTAATTCTCTTTGTGCCACCCCTGGATCTGTCAGGACCCACAATTCCTAACTCACCAGGTACATTACCAAACCTATCCCTTTGCTTAGAAAAAGCTGAAATAGTCAATTGGATGGTGATGGTGTTACTTGTTTGTGGGGATATTCCAGGGTTGATACAGAAATCAAACTTGCATATTTGTTATAGGGTTGACATTTGTTTATTGATTTGGCAATGTAACACTTTTTGCAAGTTTGAAAAAGGAAAATAATCAAAGCTTTAGTATGAGCACATGCAGACAAGGCAAAACTTAATTTTGTAGGTCCCAGGATGAATTTGGAAGGTTCCAGTTTTGGAAGATAATTCTTTTGACGTGTAATTTTTTGTGAAAGTTACTAAGGGGAAGTAAACATAGAACCATGCAACTCCCTCCCTTCAAAGTATGACAGTGCCCTGCATTATAATCTGCTAGCAAATTTGCATTTTGTATTTTGGAGGGGGGGGAGGTTTAAGCATAGGGTTTTGTTTTTTTTCTTGCTAAGGAATTTTTTTGTAGTTTCCTTTTCTCGTATTCACTAAATAAAACAACCAAATAGTTAGTGTCCCCTCTTTAGGCAAAAGACAGTCATTTCAAATTCATGTCAATATCTCTTTATAATGATGGACAGGCATGTTTAGACAGGGCATGGTTTTTATATAAATTGCGGTATCTGGTAAATTAAACTAGCTATGTGTATGAGAGGGAGAGAAATAGTGCAAGGTTTTTTCAAAGTACTTCTTTGAAAAATAAGGATGGGATATGGGGGTGGTGGTGAGCCCCCATGAGAAATAAGTTAGCATCAGTCAAACGTAAAGAGGAATAATGATACATGCTTGAGAACCTTAAGAGGGATTTTTTTTTGGTTAGAAATAGTAAAAGATAACATCTACAAAACTGTTAGAAAATATATGCTTAGGCTGATTGAAAAGACTTTTCCCTGGTTTGAGGGGACTATTATAAATATAAGGCATCTCAATAAATAATACTAATCTAAAGCAAATATGTTACTGCCTTGAGGATGGGAGGAAGACTGAACCTGTTGCAGTGTACATATAGGGTAGCTGCAACTTGCCTCTCAAGTGTCTGCATGTTGAGGATTATCCCCTTTGGAATAGCCCTGCAGACACTGTATTCCCTGTTCCCTGCTGGAATGTGTGGAGGAGTGGAATTCTGCTTTCTTAGAAGTTATGTGAGTGAGCCAGAGTTTCAACTGTGGTGGGCAGACCAAGAGTAATGAGAAACCCATGGCCTTCTATATTAATTTGCCATGTTAAGACTGTAAACTAGACCATATGCTTTTCTTATGTTCACTTACCCACAGAATGACAGAGGAGAGTGGGAGCAGCAGGTTGACCAAAAATTGTTGGGTAATGGGGAAAGAAAATAAGAAAGTTCCTTTTGAGCATTAGGGCAGGCAGGGAGAGAACCTGGTATGCCAAAGATGCACTGTCAATTTGTAATTTAGTCAGGTTACCGAAAAAAGTGTTTAAATCCAGTTTTAATTCACTTTCATCGGTTGCTGGATAAATCCAATGTAAACAAAAGGAGGAACTAAATGGGAAACAGTAAAATTTATGTGTATAATGATATCAAATGCATGAGTCTGGGCACTCTCAGTTCCACTAATCAGAAGAAATATTACATTTATAAAAGCAGGTTAAAATTGTGCAAGCTGTTGGTATCCCTTCCAAAGGAAAAAATATTAAGTAGCCTTGTTACTAGTGTAGCTTAATATCAGGTAAAAATGCTTATTCAATAAGACTGGGGGGGATGGTAAAGGGAGTTGAAATGATTTTTTTTCAAAAGTAAGGCCTTTTCTCATTATTCTGTTAAAGTAAGCCATAAACTGGCAACATCCAGCGCAAACATTTCTCTCCTTTTCTTCAGTAAGGATTTTAAACCTCCTACTCAGTGTTTCAACTGAAAGTCTGGTAACAAGGCTTTGGCTGCTGCTTCTTTCTTGGCCCTGTCCAACCTTGGAGATATAACTGCGAAGGGTATTGATTGACAGAACTGAGTCATCATGGCAGAGGGTGACCAGTGGCTTCCCTCAGGGGTCAGTACTCGGATCAGTGCTCTTCAACATGTTCATTAATGATTTGGATTCAGGTATTACAAGCAATCTGGCAAAGTTTGCTGATGACACTAAGCTATGGGGGAATGCTGTCACTATGGAAGACGGGCTGGCAATATGGGTCAACCTGGATGGGCTCATGAAGTGGGCAGACCACAACCTGATATCATTTACTACAGAGAAAAGTAAAGTGTTTTCCACCTGGGGAGAAATAATCCACAACTCACTTACAGGCTTGGCAGTGCTCTTCTTGCCAGCAGCACAACTGAATGAGACCTGGGCGTCATGACTGACAACAAAATGAACAAGAGCCACCAATGCGATGCCATAGCTGGCAGAGCTAACCAGACGGTGGCATGCATCCATTCAGGCATCTCAAGCAAGGCAAAGAACGTCATCCTCCCTCTTGACTCAGCCTTAGTGAGACCACAGCTAGAGTACTGCGTTCAGTTTTGGGTGTCAAACTTCAAGAAGGATGTGGAGAAGCTCGAGAGAGAGTCCAGAGGAGGGCCACATGCATGATTAGAGGCCTGGAGACCAAGACGTATGAGGAGAGGCGGAGGGACTTGGGATTGTTCAGCCTGGAGAGGAGATGACTCGGGGGACTTGATTGTAGCCTATAAGTATATCAGGGTTTGGGAGAGCATCTGTTCACCAAGGCCCTCCAAGGGAGAACAAGAATAATGGGCACAAGATCGCTTCAGTAATGGGACTGAAGTTTGCTTCAGGCTAGACGTAAGGAAAAACTTCTTTACAAGCTGAGTACCCAGGATTTGGAACAGGGTTCCCCCAGAAGTGGTACAGTCACCCACCCTGGCCATCTTCAAAAAATGTCTTGACATCCATCTTTCAGGGATCGTTTGATCCCAGCAGCCTTTCCTGCCCAAGTGCAGGGGGGCTGGACCCAGTGATCTGTAAGGTCCTTTCCAGCCCCTAACAACTGTGAAACTGACACAATGGCATAAGGCTTTGGGAGACCCTGGCATCTATCTGTATAATGGATAGCACTGGTGGAGCAGAAGCAGTAGTAAATATTTTTTGTAAAATTCCCTAGTGGAGGTACAGTGCTCATCCTTTTAAATACTTATATAGCATCTTCTCTCACTCTTGTTTTTGTTTTCCAAACACCCATGATTTTTTCAGCCTGTCTGCATATTAACATGATTCTTCAGACAGGTGTAGAGGTGATGAAGATAGACTATTTCACTGCTGAAGCAAAAATGTACCTTTCTGTGTAGGAACTGGCTGATGCAGGACCAAATGTTTTGTCACGTGACAATACATTGGGACTTTTGCCTAATAAACCAGAAACCTGTAGCCAAGATTTCTATCAACTTTTTAATGTTGCTATTAGTGGCAAAAATCATTCTTGGATTTGCAGTTCTGTTATTCCTCTTAAGCCTCTGTACCATGAAGGTTACGATACAAACCCTGTTATTACAGGCAGTATATTTCTGATGTCGGAAGTAAAGCTAGGCTGCTTGGCAGAAATATTGCAACTGATCTTGTGCTTCCTTCTGTTTGCTTCTCTTCCTAGTTTTCTTGCGTCTATATTCTAGATATGAACTCCTTCTAACCCAGTCACTTCAGGATGCACCTTGTGACTTCTTTGCATAGTATTCTTTTGGCCCTTGTCAGCTGGCTCACCAACTCTGCATCCCTGCTGAGATTTTAAGTGGGGATGTTTGAAAGAAAACGAGTGGCAGAATATTCTTGCACCTGTAGTGTATTATTGCCTCATAGGTGATGTTTCTCTGGAGGAAAAGATGCTCAATTGCTGCTTCTGTATAAAAATTCTTATATATGGTAGTCTTATACTCAATCTGTAGAGTGCAAATATCATATTTACTCAAATCCAAGATGAGGTTTTTTCCCCACAATTGGTATATGGATAAAAGTCAGCAAATCTGTCTGTCATGCCCTCTTTCAGCTTGGTGCCTATGATTATGTGGCCTTGCCCTCCATGAAGTAAAGCTGGATCAAGTTGCCCTGGACCTCATCTGCATATAAATTTCTCTAAATATACTGTTTATCATTAAACTTCTGCCAAAAGCTGCATGTGCTCAGCAGTAGAATCCAACTATGAAGCTGATTTATATGAAGGCAATGCTGATCATGATCATAAAACATGTGGGGCACATTACCACAACAACAGGTTGGTGCAACCCATCTGAATAAGTTATGTGGTAGTGCCCATTGTGCTCAGTTCTGCTCACAACAAACTCTTTTCCAAGTCATGGTGAGCCACTATAATGCATACGTTTAGACTTTCTCTTTACTCCCACAACTCAGCTGTGCCTTTCCCATTTCCAATGATTCCTGTTTCTCCACCAGTCTTAAATGCCTGGTAAACATCACAAAATGGGCCCCCAAACAGTTCACCCAGAATCTGTCTGTCATGCCCTCTTTCAGCTTGGTGCCTATGATTATGTGGCCTTGCCCTCCATTAAGTGAAGCTGGATCAAGTTGCCCTGCACCTCATCTGCATATAAATTTTTAGAGTATCCCAGGACTTTTGACAAGAATGCCCAGTTCCAGTAATGATTGGGGCTAAATAGCACATGGATACTTTATGCGAGGTTTCTGGAGAACACACACATACTGAACAGTGGTGGCTGTGGGGTCACAGGGGTTTGAAATGCTGTTGACTCTGAGGCTCAACCCAATTAACTATGTAGTAAATCACAAGCCTTTGGCTTTGGGCCACTATCATGCATAGTTTGTGCTGTATATAACTAGATGCTGAAGTGCTGTTCCAAAATGTGTTTGTGGAGTACCTGTGCTAAAACTTGCAGCAGTTTGATAAAAAGGTAACATACATCAATTCTGGATAAACTAAGTCTATGGGTCCTATATACAAATTGTTAGTCATGTTTAATTTCAAGGTTATTGTTTGCAAATTTGCTCCTCACTTCCACATGCTCAGGGAGAGCAGGGTCTGATAGTAAGGAGAGGGGGAAGGGGCTGTCAGGGGAAAAAGTTGGGGGGAAACAGAGAGCAAACGGGCTTCCAGACCCCTCCAGATTTATTTTTGTGGCTGCAACAGTGGGACAAGGCCAAATTCAAGGCAGAACTTCAATAATTAGATTCTATACCTGGAAAATTATAACAAATATATACATGTTTCCATATATAGAATCTAATTATTGGGGGGTCATCTTTTTGTTTGAGTAAATATGGTATGTATAGTGTTAAATGACATGTTGATGCTTAAGTATTAGCACAACAGTTCTAACAATGGCGTAAGTAAGATCTCCGAATTAACTTCTGTTTCCCATAAATCATGCTCAGATAATTTTACTAGGTTTTAGAGCAAAGGTTTGAAGTCCAGCTGTTGATTTTTAAAAGTCTGAGCATATATTTATCCGGAAACCCACTCCTAATTAGAATGGGAAATAACTTGCTCCTGTAAAATTACTTCTTCCTAAAAACTGATTTAAAAAAAAAAATTTTGCAAAAAGAAAATATATATATACACACACCACAAACCTGTCACTGTGGCTCACTTGCCAGTCCAAAACATATAATTGCAATTACACCATACATATTCCCATCATTAATATCTGCAGTGCACACCCACTCAGCCACGCTCCTGTGTTTGTGTGTCCATCACCATCACCCGTGCCCCCCAGTGATGCCCCCTCTGTCCTCCCCTTCCCCTGTCTATTTCCCAATCCTTTCAGTCATGCTGTTACTGTCATCTTCTCTCTTCTTGGTTCCACTGCCATTATTGTCATCGTTGTCATTTTCATCATCCCTTTCTTCAGGGGTCCCACCTCTGAACAGTCTGTGCCAATCCATCCTCTTCTGCATGATCCCCGCCATCTCCCTGATGTCTTTTACTGCTTTGTCGTAGTATCGTTGCATCTCATTTAGTCTCATTTTGACACAGGCCTCTATTGAAATGTTTGCATGCCTGTACATGAGGAAGTTCCTGGTCTTCCATAAGGTGTTTCTGAAGCAGGAGGTCAATTTGTCAAAGTAGGCTATTGGGGTCCCCTGCTGCTTGGACAGATGCCCAAACAGCACCACTTCTCTGGGTTAGAATTTTTACCTCTATTACTATCTTGAGAAAAGTGTTTTATACTTCTCCACACCCCTTTGGCATATGGACAGTACCACAGGAGGTGGTAAATTGTCTCTGCCTTCCATGGGCAGGTTTTACTGGGGTGGTATGGTTGGCTTCTCTGCCCTTCTCTGTGGCCTTGCACCTGCACTGGGAGTGCTCAGTAGGCTACCTGCCAGTTCACGTCTCTGAGTTCCTTCTGCAGGTCCTCATGGAAGTTCCTTTCCCACACAGCCTGGCAGCTGTCACCAGGGAGTAAGTCTATGGGTGATGCAATGTCCCTCTTCCTCGTCACCTCCTATATCTTCTGTATCTTGTGGTGGTTCACTAGTGTCGTCAGGCCTTCTTTCTATGGTTTGTACTTGCTGTAGAATTGCTTCAGGGTTCTATAGAACCACACTGGTGTGTAGGCTCATGCGTAGCAGTATGTATATTCCCCAGTGCTGTAGCACGTGACCTGCAAATACTTCATGACGCTGCTCTTCAAGCTGCTGGGCTGCATATTGGCAATCACATTGGTATCAGCTGATGTATGGCTCATTAATAATTGGCCATCAGTATCAACCCAAAAAATCTTTATTGGTGCACCCCTACTTTTAATACAGCCTCCCACAGCTTTCTCTTCTCGCAAGCAAGCTAAGGAAGTCCAGGTTGGATGAATGGATTGTAATGTGGTTAGAAGACTGGCTGGATCATTGGGCTTAGAGGGTAGTAGTCAATGGCTCAATGTCTAGTTGGAGTATCAAGTGGAGTGTCTAAGGGATCAGTCCTGGGGCCAGTTTTGTTCAATATTTTAATTCATGACCTGGAAGATGACATAGAATGCACCCTTGGCAACTTTGTAGATGACAACGAGCTGTGGGGAGTAGTAGATATGCTGGAGGGTAGGGCTAGGATTCAGAGTGACCTAGGCAAATTGGAGGATTGGGCCAAAAGGAATTTCATGAGGTTCAACAAGGACTAGTACAAAGTCCTGCACTTGGGACAGAACAATCTCATGCACTGGTACAGGCTAGGGGCTGGACTGGCTGGGCAGCAGCTCTGCAAAAAAAGACCTGGGGGTTACAGTGGACAGTAAGCTGAATATGATCCAGCAGCGTGCCCTGGTTGCCAAGAAAGCTAATGGCATACTGGGCTGTATTGGTTGGAGCATTGCCACCAGATCGAGGGGAAATGATTATTCTCCTCTTTTCTGCACTGATAAGGCCACATCTGGAGTACTGTGTCCAGTTTTGGCGCCCTCCCCCCCACTGCAGAAAGGATGGGAACAAATTGGAGAGCCCAGTGGAGGGGCAATGAAAATGGTTAAGGGGCTGGGGCACGTGACTCATGACAGGGGTCGGCAACCCCTGGCACACTTGCAGGAGCATAACATGGAAGGCTATTTTTTCCTCGGCACACCATACCTGACCTGGGCTCTGGGCCAGGCCTCCTGGAGCCAGGAGGCTGCAAGCAGCTGCATGGTGCTCTGCAGCCCTGGCACCAGTTCTGGAGCTGAGGCAGCTGTAAGCACACCTCTGGGCACATGGCCGGTAAGGGGCCTGGGGTAGTGTAACCATGGCTCCTCCCTCACTGTCTGCCCAGAGGCACATGTGCAGCTGCTGCCACCATGGAGCTGGTGCCGGGGCTGCGGAGCTCCAGCACTGGTTCCGTGGCAGCAGTGGGTGTATGCGTGGCTTGCAGCACATGATGCAGGAGGGGCTGGGGAAGTGTAGCCCTGGATCCTCCCCTGTCATCCACCCAGAAACAGGCATGCAGCCACTGTCATCAATGAGGATTGGGCCCCTGGCAGCGTGAATGGAGGTTGGGGTGATTTTGGCACTCCAGCCAAAAATGTTGCCAACCCCTGTCTTGGGTGAGAGAACTGGGCTTATTTAGTTTGGAGAAGAGAAGACTTAAATGGGATTTAATAGCAGCCTTCAACTACCTGAAGGGGGGTTTGAAGGAGGATGGAGCTAGACTATTTTCAATGGTGGCAGATGACAGAACAAGGAGCAATGGTCTCAAGTTGCAGCAAGGGAAGTTTAAGCTAGCCAAAAGGCAAAACTTTCTCACTAGGAGGGTAGTAAAACAATGGAACAGGTTACCCAGTGAGGTTATGGACTCTTCATCCTTGGAGGTATTTAAGAAAAAGCCTGGGCTGGGATGATCTAGTTCAGGGATGAACTTGAACAGGGGATTGAACTAGATGACCTCCTGAGGTCCTTCCAACCCTAATTTTATATGATTCTTGGTAGCTGCTTTTGCTCACATTGAGCTTGGCCCTTGTCATTGCTCTGTATACCTGTGTGTGCTGCGGTACTTTTTCAATAGACCACTTGTCCGTGCATAGGATGTTGAGGTTATCCATGTAGGCCAGGACCCTTGTGTCCTCCCCGTTGTCTCAGGGACCTGCACCGTGCCCAAAACTGAATTACTTAAAGCTATGGTATGTGCTAGTGAAAGAGTAGAAAATCCAGTGCTTCACCTCTGGCCTGGTTCCTCAGTTGTGCCATTTTCAATGTGTGAGAGCCTCAGGGAAGGGAGGAGGTAGGGCAAGTTCAGGATGTTTTGTCAGACTTGCTTTGTTTTTAATCTTTCCTGTCTTTGTGTTGTTACGTCTTTATTTAAACTCTTGTATTTGATATTTTGCGGACAATTTATGAGTAATTTACTCTGGAAATGGCTTTTCCTGGTTTGGAACAGTCTTTTTTGGAGAAGACTTGCATTTTAACGTCCTGTGGCTGTTATGAAATTAGTATCTTGAAGTTAAGTCTAAAGCTTGGTTTGAGAGCAAAATAATAAATGTCATAAAAGGATGAAGTGCTGAATGAAGAGATGATAGCAATGTAAAATTCAGTCCCTGGTTAAGCAAGGTCTGTCACTGTTATCAAACCTTGTCTACATTACAGATGCAACTAAATCCAGGAAACCATTTATTACAGTTGTCCTCTGACAGTTACAAGTCTCCTAGAAATTTTGGCTATATCGCAATGGAGGCAGGGAGTAGTCATGTTATACCCAGAACTACAGAACCTGTTTATATTTGCCATGTAGGATCAGGCCTCCGTGAAGAACTCCAGTTCATCAAACAGCTGCAAATTCATTGTTTCCCAGGGGGCACAGGGAGGGTCTAGGAATAAAAGGCAAGTGGCTATTGTCAGTGTGGGCTTGACCAGCTGAGCATTTATTATTTATTTATTTTAGCCTCAAGATCATAATGTATGTCTTATATATTTCTGATGGTTCCACTTTGACATCATCATGGCAAGACCTACTCATAAATAGGTATCCTGGTTTTCTCTGTTAAAAAAATCCAAAAATATCTGATTAAAAAAGCCCCGAATCTGCATTTTTCTGTGATTAAAATGAGACGCTACTCTGTGTGCGCGTATCAGTAGTTAAATACAATGTTTTATTAATATATTTATATTTTTAAAGCAGTTTGGAAGCCTGCCTGTGCCTTAATCAATTATGATAAAATAAATTCTAAATACCTATTTATTTTGTTTGATTTGGGTTTTTTTTATCATGGAAAATCAGAGCTTCCCCTACTCCTTTAGCTCACTAGGACGCAGGACCAGCTGCAGCTGTCCCCCCCCTACTGCTTTGTGATGCTAAGCAGCCCTGATATGCTGGTGCCCTGTCCCTGCCCATGCTGTTGCCCCTCACTCCCAGCCACAGCCCCCCAGTATGTGAGGCAGGGAGCATGTGGGCATAGGTGACAACATAGGTGATGCATTGGGGTGACACATCGACCCCCCCCTCCCCCCCCCCGATTTCTGCGCTCAGTGGGACAGGGGACTGCAGCCTGGCTGGACTGGCACTGGGCGGGAACCACCTCTGTGGCCCAGTGGGCAGGACCCAGCACAGAGGGGAGAGCTGTGCTGCAATGGCCACCAAGTTGAGGCACCCCCAGCCCATCTTGCAGAAATGGGGGGACACAACTCCATGCTGCTGCTGCTGCTGGGAGCCCCACACCAGCTGCACTGTCATGGCTGCCAAGGTTAGGCACTGTGGCGGCATTGACATGGAGCTGTACCACCCTGGGCGGGCAGGGGGTACCACACCTTGGTGGTTGCTCGGGTCCCAACCTCTGGGCTGTGGAGGCAGCTTCTGCTTGGTGCTAGTCCCGTCACGCTGCAGCCCCATGCCCCACTGTGGGTGCAGAAATCTGGGGGGGGGCACATGCTCCCCATTATCTTCCCCGCGTTGCCTATGCCCCTTCCACTCCCCCATTCATCACCTATGCCTCCCCCTCCCCTTCATAGACTTACCAGCAGGGAGTTGTGGGATCTGCTGCCCACCACGCTGCCTGGATGCATTGCTGGCCACATGCATGTGTGCACGTGAACATGGCTCCCTGCTTCTGATCGCCCTCCTCCCACTCCCCCCACCCCCAAGCAGCCCCTTGCAGGCTGGAACTCTGCAGTTTCTTGGGTTTTTCTCCTTTAAAGGGAAAATCTGCGTTTTTCCATGGAAATGGAAAACCCAGATCCCTGGTCATAACCAATTGGTGAAGGGCAGATGAAATGTAAAGAACAGTTCCTAGACCTGAAGTCCTTCACATATGGAGCTGACCAAAGTTTTTTTTTCTATAAGATGTAAAATTTAAATATACCTGACCCCCTTTTTAAAAGTGAGAACTGCTTGATCTCACTTCAGTAAATATTTATTTGGCTGGATGTAGAACTACAAATGGTTAGTGTCTTTTTATTTTCCTTTATCATGTCCTCCTAATCCTCAGCTTGCGCAAAGATTTTCCCTCTCTCTGAATTCTAATTCACCCCTTTTTCATGTGTGTGCATGGCAGCTATGCAAGGCATTATCAGGAGACTCCTGGACTGGGCACATTATGCATATTTTATGCACTTGGTATGTGTGGCCTCTGTTGTTTT
The DNA here is from genome assembly GCF_001723895.1 of Crocodylus porosus. Lineage (NCBI taxonomy): Eukaryota > Metazoa > Chordata > Crocodylia > Crocodylidae > Crocodylus > Crocodylus porosus. The sequence continues at coordinate 1,447,547 of NW_017728929.1, read as the reverse complement.
TGTACCCAGACACTTAGTTTTTTTAATTCTTTCTAATTTATGAGTTTGTTTTATTTAATCTTCCAGTCATCAATTATTGAATTACTTGTATCTCTGTGTTTCTTGGGTGAATGTGGCTATTTTGGAGTCCTCTTACTTAAAAATATACAAAGAAATCTTGTTCATAGGGGCCAGTTTTTTTGTTTTTTTTTTTAAACCAAAATACTTTTTCAGTTACATTTTTTTCTCTACTAAATCTCAGAAGGGTTAGGAAAGGATTACTTCATGTAACTATTAATGGCTTTTGAATATGCACAATGTCCTAACATTCCTGTTGCCATGTTGGAACATGTGGAATAAGCTTTCCATGTTTAGGACTTGGATTGTGTCAGCACCTGATCTCTTGCAGCCACCATCATGGATGTTTGTGTGCCTGCTCTGAGCATAATAATAAGCTGTAACTTTTGACATTTTCTTGTTTCTGCGTGGGTGAATTGGCTTGAATGTCATTGGCAGTTGTAAATTAAGCTCTGAGCTGTGTTTCAGACTGATAGAGAGGGTGGGGACTGTAATGTTGCCACACAGTAGTATAGGCCATATGATTCTGCGAGAGCTTCAAGTTCCCGCTACACTGCTTAAGAGCTGAAGGGTTAGCATTCCTTTTACTGAGAGCTGTTCCTGTTTCTGCTTTCATAAATAAGGTGCCTTGCACTTGCAGTCCTACTTTCATGAATGAAGGCTTTGACTATTTGATCCTAAATCATTGTTGTTGAGCCACTTAACTCTTTCTAAGGCCTCTTATGGAATACCCTTAACTTCTGCTCCTATCTACCAAAAAAAAGCAGCAGGCTTTGCTTGCTTAGTGTTAGAATGAGAAACCTGTTATTACAAGTGGCTCTAGTAGTCACAGAAGCTGTATTTCATCCCCTCCCCTTCTCTAGATTTCTTCCACAAAACAGGAGCAGAAGGCATTATATTTAGACCAGATAGTCAGTCTTCTTGTTCTACCCTCCCTTCTTGTTGGTGTCTGGTTTGGGGATCTTTGGTAACCATGTCCATGTCATGTAGTTGAAGCCTCAGATGTATGTGGACATAGGGGTCTTCTGCAGTTTGATTTCAAAGACTGTTTGTTGCTGGGATGATTTTACCAAATCCCGTGGGAGTGTTCTGGTCCATAATTACCTTATGGAAAATTGTGATTGGTAACTTAACTGGATTGGCTCCCAGGAATGGAGTCCTGGCTTTGTACATGCAAATGTTTTGTGTTGACCAGCTCCTGTGCTACCCTAGTAGAGCCCAGGGAAATGTCTGAAGTTTCTGTCAGCCATGATCTTTGCTTCACAAAGCTGCAGGATTTCCTGTTTATCATTCTGGTGACATTCTAAGTTTAAAGGCCCCTTCATACTGCAGGGAGGGATATGGTAGCAGAGCAGTTAGTTCCTTGCTACAACTCCAGTGGCAAAAGTTCAAGCCTGCTCTGGATTCATGCCAAAGGCTGCCCCCAGTTGATTCAGCTATAAATGGGTACTGGTCATTCAGGAAGAGGGAATGAAAGGTGGTTGGGTCTGATCCTGGTTGCATCACTCCCTGGTATACTATTGCCTAAGAAACTGGTATACCTTGACCATACTAGCCCAGTGGGCTTTCAGGTTCCAATGGACCTATTCTCATACTGCAGGGAGAAAACAATGCATCTGGCTTATTACTAAAGCTAAATTATTACTGTTGATTCCAACCACTGGACTTGGTTGTCCTTTGTCTTGCCCTTTGTTTAGCTATCTACATCTGCATACACAGGATATGAAGCAGGGAAGCTCAATCCCTGGCCCACAGACCTGTATGGAGTTCTGCAAGCCACTGGTATTTTATCATTTGGCTTGCAGGGCTTGCCACAGGTCTGCAGACTATGGCCCTGCATGCTAGATTAGGTGCACAGGGCAGTACAGGGCCCAATACCAGCCCATGGACCAGCCTGCACCATTGTTTTGGTCGGCAGAGCCAAAAGGTTTCATAGTTTCTAGGGTCGGAAGGGACCTGAGTAGATCATCTAGTCTGACCTCCTGCCATTGCAGGAAAGAATGCTGGGGTCAAACGACCCCAGCAAGGTATACATCTAGCTTCCTCTTAAAGACCGTGAAGTTAAGAGCCAGCATCACTTCTCTTGGAAGTTGGTTCCAGATCCTAGCCGCCCTGACAGTGAAGTAGTGCCTCCTGATATCTAGCCTAAATCTACCCTCTGCCAGCTTGTGACCATTATTTCTGGTCACTCCTAGTAGTGCTCAGGGGAACAGGAACTTCCCCAGTGCCTGCTGGTCCCCTCTGACTAGTTTGCAACAGGCCACTAGATCCCCCCTCAGCCTTCTCTTGTGGAGGCTGAACAGGTTCCAGTCCCGTAGCCTCTGCTCGTAGGGCCTGCCCTGTTGCCCCCTGATCCTGTGAGTAGCCCTCCTCTGGACCATCTCCGTGTTGTCCACATCCCTCTTGAAGTGCAGCACCCAGAACTGTACACAGTACTCCAGCTGCGGCCTGACCAATGCCGCATAGAGGAGGAGTATCACCTCCTTGGACCTGCTTGAGATGCATCTGTGGATGCAGGACAAGGCGCGGTTGCCCTTCCTGGCTGCATCCCCACACTGCTAGCCCATGTTCATCTTGGAGTCAGTGATGACTCCAAGATCCTTTTCTGCCTCTACTGACAAGAATGGAGTTCCCCAACCTGTAGGTGTGGTGCTGGTTGTTCTTCCCCAGGTGCATCACCTTGCACTTGTCGGTGTTGAATCCCATCTTGTTCTTACCCGCCCACGTCTGTAACCTGTCTAGGTCCGATTGCAGCCTATTCCTCCCTTCTAGCATGCCCACATCCCCCCACATCTTAGTGTCATCAGCAAATTTGAACAGGGTGCTTTTTACCCACTCATCCAAATCACTGATGAAGATGTTGAACAGTGCGGGCCCGAGGACCGAGCCCTGCAGAACCCCACTGCCCACATCCCTCCAAGTCGAAAATGACCCATCCACCACCACTCTCTGGGTGCGGCCCTCCAGCCAGTTGGCGACCCATTTGACTGTGTGGGTGTCGACACCACAGTCCCCCAGTTTCTTAATGAGAACAGGGTGAGAGACAGTGTCGAAGGCCTTCCGAAAGTCCGGGAATACTACATCCACTGCTACCCCTGCATCTAAGGATTTGGTGATCTGATCATAGAAGGCCACCAGGTTGGTCTGACAGGACCTGCCACTAATGAACCTGTGTTGGTTGCCCCTAAGCATAATCTCCCCTGCTGGCCCCTCGTGGATATGCGCCAGAATAATTTTCTCAAAAAGCTTGCCCAGGTTCGTGGTAATCAGGCTAACTGGCCTATAGTTTCCCGGGTCCTCTTTCTTCCCCTTTTTGAAGATGGGAACCACATTGGCCCTCTTTCAGTCCTCTGGCACCACTCCAGAGCACCACGAGTGCTTGTAAAGCCGTGCCAGGGGCCCTGCAATGACCTCAGCCAATTCCCTTAGTACTCTAGGGTGGAGATTGTCCAGACCAGCTGACTTGAATACATCCAGTCCCTCCAGAAGCTCCCTAACTAGTTCCTCACTAACCCTTGGCCTAGGTGCGACTCCACTGGGGCCTGAGGGGGGCCCAGCAGGGGCGTGACTGTTCCAGTCCCTGCTTAGGAAAATGGAGGCAAATAAATCATTTAAATATGTTGGCTTTGTCGTCTGGTGTAACGACCAAATTTCCTGGCATGTCCTGCAGGGACCCCACATTACCCAGAACTTTCTTTTTGCCCCCTGCGTATTTAAAAAAGGACTTCTTGTTGTCCTTAATCTGGGAAGCTAGTCCCAATTCCATCTCTGCCTTGGCCTTCCTGACTGCCCCCCTATATCCCCGAGCAACTGCAGTATAGTCCTCCCTGGTGATGGCCCCTCCTTTCCATTGGGTGTACGCCTCCCTTTTAGCTAGGAGACATTCCTGGATGCTTTTGGTGAGCCATGGGGGCTTGTGTGCCCTCCTGCTCCCTTTGATCCTCGTTGGAATTACCTCCCTTTGGTCTTGAAGGATCGTCTCCTTGAGGAGCGACCACTCTCCTTGGACACCTGGCTCCCTTCCCCTCTGGGACCTCAGTGCTTCCCCAACTATTCTCCTTAGCTCATTGAAGTTTGCCCTCCTGAAATCTAGGGCTGCTGCCTTGCTGCAGGCCTTTGCCACCTTGCATTGGATGGTGAATTCCAGCAGGCAATGATCACTGTCGTCCAGGTGGTTGAGCACCCGCAACTCCCTCACCAGGTCATCCAGGACCAGGTCCAACAAGGCGTCTCCCCTGGTGGGGCTGTGCACCTCCTGGGTTAGATAGAGGTCCTGCTAAGAACCTACGTGATCAGCCAGACCTGGCTGATTGCTCTTCCCAGCAGATGTCCGGGAAGTTCAGGTCCCCCATGACTACCACATCCTTTGACTTCACTACCTCTGTGAGCTGACCTAAGAATTCCTGGTTGAGCTCTTCCCCTTGGTTGGGAAGTCTGTGGTAGACCCCCACTGTTAAGTCTCTCTCCCCTTGACTGCCTTGTAATTTAACCCAGAGCACTTCAGAGTACCCTTCGTCTGATTCTTTCTTAATTGAGGTTGAGTGTCACTGAGGGTAAGTGTTTTCAGTAACGTGAGGGGGAATTTTTTTGGTAGTGTTTTTCATCTACTCTGTAGGGATGGAAATGTCTGCATAAGGTGCAGGGTGTTGGTTGCAATCTGCAGTATATGTTCCTCTGAGCACGTAGACCAGTGGTTCTCAAAGTGTCGGTTGCGACCCCCAAATGGGGTTGTAACATCAGTGGATGGGGTCACAGGGGCTGTGGGCTGGGAGTGAGGAGCCATGCTGAGGAAATGGGGCCAAAAATGGGGTCGCGCTGAGGAAAGGTTTGGGAAGCACTGACCTAGACTGATCAGAGAATAAAAAGCTTGTTACTGGGATATGCTGATTAGTTGCTTAATTACTTAAACAGTCATGGAAAGCAAAATGACACAGTAGAATAATATAAACAAAAGTAATCTATTTGTTTAGTGCAGTTGCAGAGCCTGACTTCCTGCCTTTGAGGAAAAACAGGACTGCCATGACTATGACCTTCACTTTAAGCTATGTACCAAGTATGTGATGAACTAACATCACAAAGTGGGGAAGAAAAGGAGGTAGAAGCATATTATACCCTGGGGGATTATGCGCTCACGCAATTTTGCACATAAGGCATGGCCATGCATAATTGCATAATTTTGCATAATTTAACCTTGGTGGGCTCTGTGCCTCCACCTCGATGATATGGAGGCACAGAGCCGTGCGACTGGACACCTGGGTAAGTGATGAGGGGAGCTCCTGTCTGCACGACAGAGGGGAGGGCATGGGGTTTGTGGGTGGGCATGTGGGTGAGTGGGGTTTGTAGCTGGGTATGGGCTGTGCGCCATTGAGCCAGGCTGACCAGCTGTGTGTCTCCACATGGGGCTTCCAGCACTCTAGTGGGAAGCTGCACGCAAAGGCACAGAGTATGCCCAGCCCTATGGTGTGTGGCTGTGCGGCTTCCTGCTGCAGTGCTGGGAGCCCCATGTGGAGGGCCGGCCTGGTCTGATGGTGTGTGGGCACACAGAGCCACAGAGTTGCACGCCATTGTGTTAGGCAGGCTCCTGCCTGCTTCCACATGCGTTTTCCTGCTGGAGTACTGGAAGCCCGGCATGGAGCCCACCCAGCCCAATGGCACATGGCTCCTGCCTGCTATACTGCAAGCCCCACATGCTGGCAGGGAGCCAGCCCAGTCTGGTACAAAGGCACACACCAGGAGGCCAAGCCAACTCTGTGCCACTGTGTGTGGGTCCTGGGGGCCTCTGGGGACTGTGCCTGCTACCACTGAGCCGGTGCCACTGAGCCAGTGGGGGCTGTGTGCCATGGGAGGGAAATGTATGGGGGGGGGCCCACACCCACCTACAACCCCCCCCATACCCCCACACCTCTTCATAATCCCCTCCACAAACCCCACACTCATCCACAAATCCCACCCCCCCACACCCCTTCACAGCCCCCACCTGCCTACAAACTCCACACCCATCCCCAAACCCTATGCATACCCCCCCCACAACTTCACACATCCACCCCCCAACCATACAAAGTACCTGTGTATATTTCTAAAGGTTCAAATAGTGTTATATTTAGTTTAATTTGTATATAAAAAAGTAATTAATTTTGCATAATTTTGAATTTTTCTTTTCATTATTTTGAATTTTTCTGCATATATTTCCCGGGGTGTAGTTGCTCATAGTGAACAAGTATTGATTTGAGCAGTGTATACCAACTGATTCCTCACACATTTTGTGCATGCATCTTGTACCCCAGGGAAACTATTGCATAAATGTTTGAGATTCTTAAAAATACTGAGATTTATCTTTCAATCCATCCAGCTGTAAAAGTACTTCCAGTCCAGCAACACAAAGCTTAGGGGGAGCCTTAAAACAATTTAGGAATGGCATGAAATAACTTGCCTGTGAATAAAATGCCACAATATTAAAGCATGATACTTAGAGGCATTCTGGAATTTAAGACAGAGCTGCTCCTATTAAGAAACTGGAACTCTTCCCCTCCCATTTCATTCTTAGTTCCCTTTCCCAGCCCTTCAGAGGAATGAGGACTAACAGAATTCTAAAGCTGTGACATTTTAATACATGAAAAACCTGGACTGAATCCATTCCTGCCATTTCACTAGCAAGTTTGTCTTATTTTGAAAGAGGGTGAAACAGTTCATATTTGAGGAAAAGAAAAGCAAACCATTTTCTGCAAGGTGTGCCCAATAAATGAAAACTTCACATGCGTCTGCAAATTATTATATGGCTCTAACCTGTTATCAGGTGAGAGCTATATAATATGTAGGTCATATACATATACAATAATATGATATATAAAATACTGAATAATCTTCCTTTTTTGAAATTATTTTATTTTTCTTTTTAAGTAAAACAAAACTAAGGAGAAAATTCCTGGTGTTAACAAGTGTTGTGTATCCATGTTCATATGACTATCTGTGCTATTGCTTGTGTTCTGATTCTTGCCTTTATTCCCCACCAGTAATATGTCGGATGCCCTTGCAAATGCAGTGTGTGAACGCTGCCAGGCTCGCTTCGATCCTGCAGAGAGGATTGTGAACAGCAATGGGGAGCTTTATCATGAGAACTGCTTTGTCTGTGCTCAGTGTTTTCGACAGTTCCCAGATGGACTCTTCTATGAGGTGAGGTTGTTGCATCTGGGAAGCTGCAGACAGTTATCAGACTTGTTCCTTAAATCTGACACAGGGTGATGCTTAGTGAGCATCCTTCTCTTTTATTGGCACTGTGGGAATCAAATTCAGTACACTATAGATTCAATCACTTTAGTGCTTCTATGCCTTTCCCTAGCCAGTACATAAAGATCTTTCAGGGCTAGTTCAGACATCGCTGTTAAAGGTGAATGGGCAGTGACCATTAGGTCACAGAGGTACATCTTTCTGGGTTATGACTGTGGTAGAGCTTATTTTTTAAATGATGTTAACATAAAATAAAAGCATAGAAAAAGTCAATCATGGAAAAGTGGGGTTGTATGTGGTGGTCTTTTCCGCTATATCTTTTGCTTAACTTAAAAATACCCTTGCTGATTTAACTCCACTTTCCATGAAAAGTCAGTATGGGACTGAGTGCAAATATGGAAAGTTTCATTTCCCAAGGATTTCTTTTCAAGGAAATAGTAAACAACTGAGAGGGGGAGTTATGGACCTTTACAAACATGCAAACACTAATAATACCATTTGAATTTTTCTTGTGGGTAGTTTGTGATTTACCCAGGGCTTTCTCTCCTTTGTTTTGTTTACAGTTTGAAGGTCGGAAGTATTGTGAACATGATTTCCAGATGCTGTTTGCACCTTGCTGTGGGGAATGTGGTAAGATATCCACATGCAAATCTGTCCAGCCTCTCTTTTTTTCCGTTGGTGGATGTCAGGGGGAAGGGATTATTCCTTTATGGTAATAAAAATTCTAACCCACGGGTCACTTTGAAGAGGGGGATCTCTGAACAGTAACAGAAGTTGAGCAGTGAGCAACAAGGAAGTCATGTTTTTGATATTGGACACCTGGAATGGAATGATCTTTTTGGAGTCAGTGTATACAAGGCCTTGGGACATTAAAAGGGAACAGCAATGGGCTGGGGAAGGATTCTTGCTGAAAAGTTTTTGCTTGCATTTAAGGGTTGTATTTTCCTTTCCAAGGTGAGTTCATTATTGGACGAGTGATCAAGGCAATGAACAATAACTGGCACCCAGACTGCTTCCGTTGTGAGCTCTGTGATGTGGCACTTGCTGACCTGGGCTTTGTGAAGAATGCTGGCAGGTAAGGGAGAGCAGGAGCTGTTGGGGTCCTGACAGTTGACTGTGAATGTGAGAGCAGAAGTACTGTTGGGGAAATAAAGGTATAAAATGAACTCTGAGGCAGACATTGGTTAAAAAGTGAGAAAATGGAAAGAAAAGGTTAGGTTTTTCCTCATCCAGGAAAATGCGAGGAGAGACAGAAGACAGAAACCAATAGATTCAGGATAGAGTCAGGAAGAGGCAGGAGACTGCCCAGAATCCTTCCCTTTGCCCATCAGAGTGTTGGGTAGCAGGTGAAGGACAAAAGGGAGCTGTCCTACTGCAGTCATGGGCAGGACTCCTGAGCACTTAGCAAAATACGAAGAGGGAATCTGTGTTCACATAAAGACTGTGTCTTCACTGGCTGTTTGAAATTATTCATTTTACAGATGTGAAATATGTACAAACAAACATCCCAGAAAATTTTGTTTAAAAGTTGACAAGATAAATATAAACAAGGCAGGAAACATGCACAAAAGCACATCATGGTAAGAACAGAGCTAGGCACTTGTAGCTTACTATGCTGCAGAATTGTAATCTAGCTTCAGGATTCATATGTCTGTCCAGCAGGATCTGGAAGAGTCATTGAAGGGAAATGGTCATGCCTAGGAGGCAACCAAAGTGGGAAATGGAAGGAGAAGGTTGCAACAGCGCCTTGTCCAGCAAGGAGACCTCTGTAATTCCTTCTCTGTAAAGTAGTCCTCCACAAATCCGACATCCTGCCTTCCGGAAGTAAAGTCCTTGGTTTTTCTTTTCGGCTCCCTGGTTTATTCCTTTGTCCAGTCTGCATAATATCTGTGAGCAGTTCAGGGTATCTCAGTGGTGGCAGATGACACAACAAGGAGCAACAGCCTTGAGTTGCAGCAAGGGAAGTTTAGGTTAGATATTAGGAAGAATTTTCTTGCTAGGAGGGTAGTCAAACACTAGAACAGGTTACTCAGAGAAGTGGAAGCTCCATCCTTGGAGGTCTTCAAAACCCAGGTAGACAAAGCTGTGGGTGGCATGATCTAGTTGGGAATGGTTCTGCTTTGAGCAGGGGGCTGGACTAGATGATCTCCTGAGGTCCCTTCCAACCCTAACTTCTGATTCTATCTTCTGAGGAAGCGGTCAGGATTCCAGCAACTATCAACTACAATACAAAGCTGTTTGACTTTATAATTTAGGATCCAAACTCTGCAAGACGCATGGAGTTTCTCCTAATGACATGAAAAGTATGTGTAAATACGATTGGACTGTGTATATCTTAATGCAGTTCCCATCTTTCCAGGGAAACATGATTGGCATTAATACAGTTCCTTATGGCTTCTTCTGTTCTGTCAGCTTGTACTTCATTATCTCCCCTTCCTTGCCTGCTTTCTTTCTGGGTTCATTCCACTGGGAGTAGTTTATTGTAGGGAAGGTAGTGAAGCTAACATAGGTTAGCAATTATCTGTAGCAGACAAAATGTTTGAAGAGCCAAAATATATGAAGCAGAATGTAAATAATTATAAAATACCTTTAAAAATCTTTGAGCCTCCTCCAAGGTGGGCTGTTACACTTCTTCAGCACATCTGCCTATTTTCTTCTTGGTTAACTTTCGTGCAGAAATTCAGTTTCAGGTTCAGCATTTACTAAAAGGAAATAAAGCTTCCCTTGATTTGCAGTTTTCTTGATCAGCATCTCATAATTTCCTCTGTGATGGTATCATTATCGTACTGTGATCATTTCAGGCAACAATAATTCATAGAAGACTGTATAACAAAACTAGTTTAGAAAATGCTGCCAAACCTGTAGGTGCACACAGCTAATGGGACCATGGCCCACCATTCTAAGGACAAGTAGAAATAATACTGTGATTTTTCTTTTACTGTATATGCCCCAATGCTCTGCACAGATGAGGCTTTTTTTATCTTAGACCATTTTAGTTTGGAAACTGTAGATGTCTCCCCTTAATTCTGGCTCCTGGCTGGTCCCATCAAAGGTTTTTCCTTCTTCCTGTTTTACAGGAATCCCTTATCCACTCTATTCCAAACTCTCTGTGAATTTTCTACACAGTAGATCTAGGCATGCTTTACCCTCTGCCACCTCAAAAAAAAACCTCCACAGTGAGAATAACATTAGATTTCAGAGAAGGGTTTCTAGGTTGTGCAGAGAAAAGATCAGAAGCTATATCTTAGGGCTGTGAAGCCAATTGGCTTATTTCTTGGTGTGGTCTGTGTTTGCTTGAATCCAGCTGGAACGTATTGTCTTTTAGGTGAAGAAATTGGGATTTGACTAATTTCTTGCTTCCCGCTGCTACCATGAAGTAATCAAACGTTGGTTGGTTTCATGTCTTATGATTTACTGAGAACGCAACACATCTTTTCTAGGAAATTAGCCTTTGCTCATTTTAGCTACATTCAAATGAATGAACTGATTCTCAGAGTTTGAGGAGAAGGAGACTCACCCTAGGTATAGCATCATTTGTCTTTGTTGGCTTTCACACTAAAAAATCTCCTAGCTGGGTTGGGTGGAAAAAAGGGTTCTTGGATCTGAAAGTGAAAGCAAATGTATTCACTTGCTCACAGTTCAGACTTAGCACTTAGTGAGCTCTCATTTGTCTTTCCTTCATAAGTCTGAGGCAACATTACAGCCTTTTTGCCACAGAACAAGCTGCATAAGGCTTCACGAAACTTCTCAGCTACAAAGAAATACATGACTGGGTCAAAGGCACCATTCAGGCTAGTGAGGCAAGAAGTGACGCGGTTATTTAGAGCCAGGATTCTTTGAGTTTCACAGGAAGTCTTGGTGCCATCATAATGGAGAATATAAATGTAGCGATTGACATGATAGGGTACAAAGCAGACTAGGAAGATCATTAGAACCATGATGATCATCTTGATGGCTTTTTCTTTCAGGTGCTTCTCAACTCTGTTGCCACTTTTCAGGCTGTGGATGATTAATAAGTAGCAGGTCACTGTAGTAACAAATGGAAGGGTGAATGCCACTGCCAAGGATACAAGAGCATGGTGTGATGCCTTTTCTCTATAAAGTTGCAGGCAGACAGTTGTATTATTCATCTGGACCGTCTGCACACTGATCAACAGAGGTGCCATTGCAACAGCAACTATAGCCCATAGAAAGGCACATGCTAAGTGAGCATAGAGTGACCTGCGGAGTTTAATGGACTTTACAGGATGCACAATGGCTAGGAAGCGGTCAACACTGATGCACATGAGAAAGTAGATGCTGGCATACATGTTGAGATAAAAGAGGAAACCAGTAAGTCTGCATGGGATCTCACCAAATGGCCAGTGATTGCCAGAAAAATGGTATACTACCCGGGTGGGAAGTATCAGCACAAAAGACAGGTCAGCAACGGCAAGATGCATCAGGAAGATGTTGGCTGGAGTACCTGACTTCTGGTCCCGGATGAAGAGCCAGAGAGCCAGAGCATTGCCAACTAGAGCCAGGATGAAATCCAGAAGATAAAAAGTTGCAAAAAGGATGTTCTCCATGTGGGTCTCTTTGCCACATTGCTCTGAAGCTTCTACGGAAGAATTGAGTAGCAGGCTTGAGGTCTCTGCTGGGCTATCCATCCCTCACCACGTCTCTGGAAAGAAATACAAGAACCCGAAAGAAACAAGAAAAAATATTTTAACAAAGATACCCTGGAAATAGAGAGACAGCTTGAAAATAAATACCAGTCATCATCTTCTTGATATTAGCTCTTTAAAAGGAAAGTGTCAAGTACTCATAAACTCAGTCTTATCTTAATTATAAACCCTTCCTTCAAAGTTGTTTTTTCCAACCCTTTACTTTCAGTTGAAGAAATTACTGACTACATTTAAACTCCAAGCTATATGGAGACCTAGTAAGTGATAAAATAACTAAATGTACATGCCTCGAGTTAATGGGACAAATAGAGGCAGGCACTAGATTGGCAGTTAGGAAGGGTTTGTTGTTTTTGTTGTTTTTTACGTGTGACACCAAAACATTGCACTAAAATTAGAGTTCCTAATCCAGCATTTTCACTGGAGACAGATATCTGTTATAAGAAAGCTCAATTTAGGGCACACAGCTTATTTCTGCATGGCATGATGGGGGAGTTCTGTGGCAAAACAACATATCTCAACATGTATGCAACATGAAGAACAGTCAGCCAGGTCTGAACGCTCACGTAGGTTCTTGGCCAGAGTGCAGGACCTCCATCTAACCCAGGAGGTGCACAGCCCCACCAGCGGAGATGCCTTGTTGGACCTAGTGCGGCCACGGGTGATGACCTGGTGAGGGGGCTGTGGGTGCTTGACCACCTGGGCAACAGCAATCATCGCCTGCTGGAATTCACCATCCAGAGCAAGGTGGCAAAGGCATGCAGTAAGGCAGCGGCCCTAGATTTTAGGAGGGCAAACTTCAACGA
>NW_017728929.1:1434172-1434785 GCF_001723895.1 Crocodylus porosus | reverse complement strand
AATGGGACAAATAGAGGCAGGCACTAGATTGGCAGTTAGGAAGGGTTTGTTGTTTTTGTTGTTTTTTACGTGTGACACCAAAACATTGCACTAAAATTAGAGTTCCTAATCCAGCATTTTCACTGGAGACAGATATCTGTTATAAGAAAGCTCAATTTAGGGCACACAGCTTATTTCTGCATGGCATGATGGGGGAGTTCTGTGGCAAAACAACATATCTCAACATGTATGCAACATGAAGAACAGTCAGCCAGGTCTGAACGCTCACGTAGGTTCTTGGCCAGAGTGCAGGACCTCCATCTAACCCAGGAGGTGCACAGCCCCACCAGCGGAGATGCCTTGTTGGACCTAGTGCGGCCACGGGTGATGACCTGGTGAGGGGGCTGTGGGTGCTTGACCACCTGGGCAACAGCAATCATCGCCTGCTGGAATTCACCATCCAGAGCAAGGTGGCAAAGGCATGCAGTAAGGCAGCGGCCCTAGATTTTAGGAGGGCAAACTTCAACGAGCTATGGAGGATAGTTGCAGAAGTGCTGAGGTCCCGGAGAGGAGGGGAGCCAGGTGTCTAAGGAGAGTGGTCGCTCCTTAAGGAGACGATCCTCCAAGCCCAAAG
>NW_017728929.1:1372107-1434072 GCF_001723895.1 Crocodylus porosus | reverse complement strand
TGGGGGTTTTTAAGAGGAGGTTAGATGAACATCTTGCTGGGGTTGTTTGACCCCAGTACTCTTTCCTGCCATGGCAGGGGGTCAGACTAGGTGATCTGCTCTGGTCCCTTCTGACCCTGGAAACTATGAAACTATGGAGACTTCATGAGTCCATGACAAGCAGAAATTTTTCCAAGGACAGAGTTCCTGGACATGGTTGATGGGGCTTAATTTCTCAAAATTCCAGAGTTGTTCTACAGTCTTCATACTTGTGTTGGCATCTGGAAGAGAAAGAAGCTTGTGATCCATTTGTTCTGGGCAGTCAAGTAGGGTCCTCAGTTTGAGATGATTTAAAGGGACCCAATTTTCTAATGCCCTGGGAACCTAACCTCTGAAATGTCTCTGAGTTGTGCTTCTCAAATCACTCTTTGCTTCTGAAAATCTGGATTACGATATTTTAGGGGCTGCATCCAGCAAGGGACAGAGTGAATGTGAACAAAGGTCCATCAGATCCCTGCTGACGCAGCAAGGGGAGGTTCACAGGAGATTGAACAGGTACAGAGGTACAGGCCTGTGTGCAGACAGCTGTAGACTTTGGTGTTTCTCAAATATCCATGTGTCCTAACTACTTGAATGTTCTACAAAGGGTAAACCCCACCTGCATGAATGACTGATGTACTAGAAACTGAGGAAAAAGTTCTCAAAATTGTTTTTCTTCCCACCGGGCCCTTGGATCATTGTGTCATTCCCTGTAGGACTTGCAGTGGATTTATGCATAACTTGCTTATTTCCACTTTGTTGCTCTCTCCACATTTTCTTCATGAATGTGACTAAGGTCCTGTACAGCAGAATGTATTCTGAGTTCACAATACGGTAAGGAGTGTCTCAGTTAATAGTATTGTACTGTTCAACCACTACTGCAGAATACTGCAGTTTGTTCCAAGAAGCAGTAAAGGAAGCTGATGTAGGAAGAGAGGGTGCTGATGTAGACGGAGGAAAAATTAGACAGGGAGGTGTAGCCCACAGGGGAAACGCCAGTGTGCTGGCATTCATTGTGGAAGCCGCAGACAGCAGCAAGTGTAATTGGGTTTCAGAAGTATCTGAAAAAGATTGTCTGTATTGTGTAATTCTCTTTGACTTGTGCCATCATCAGTGTCAGTTTGATGTTAGAAGTCTGGCAATCCCTGAAGTGTTTGCCCTGTTTGTTTTCTTGTGCTGATAGTGAAGACCTCAGTAGATGCTTCCTCCTCTATCCCCCTTCTGGTTGGGATGCTAAGAAATCCTTGTGAGGTGGTTGTACAAGTCACAGCCCCTATCAAAAGCCTTGCTGCCCCCTGAGGTAGTATGGCAGCAGGCAAGTGACTTGAAGCAAAGGCAATGCTTCCTGCCTCCCCATGAGCTCAGGTTCTCTCAGAAATGCTGAAAGAATTGTATATTGAGAAACAGAAATTGCTTAGGAAGAACAGTCCAGAAACAGAATATTGAAACGACATTGCAAGAAAATGTCCTTGTTTTTGATGCTTTTGCCTTTAGGGCAGGAGATAACTTATGTCAGCTAGAGAGGAGTACTCTGAATCACACTCCTCCGGTCAGCTTAGTTCAGACAGAAAAGATAACGGTTGATACAAATGAGAACGGGTGGAAACAGGACCCTGACATTCCTTCATGTGACCACGGCGGGTCCCTCTCACTCCATATGCAGCTTGACTTCAGAGTATTTTGCTGAGATGAGAAGGATTCAAGGTTCAGGAGTACAGGAACCTATTGTGCAATTGATCTGCAGGGTGCTTGTTTCTGCCTCTCCAGAAATGCTGCATGGTTTTTATTTTTATTTTTTATTAAGACAGATAATATGCATGTAAGAGAAGCCTACATCAGATCCTGAGCAGAACGCTGCTCCATGGGCCACATTTGTCAGATGTCAGCATACTGTTGAAATGGACGTGCAGCTTCACTCTTGCATTGCCCACATCACTTATAAAGTGGAAGCTTGCTCTTGGGTACTTTTTTGCATGTGGGCTGCTAGGGTGTGCATGTTCAAAGACTGACTTGGCAGACTCTGCACATGCTTGCTGGTGCTCCTGTTTGTCCTTTTGAAACTGTAAACCCTAGCATCTCTGTGAAACACCAATATGGTCTGGCCTGCGAGAGAAGCTAGTATTACCTGCTTATACTTGTTATTTTTTCTGAAAGAAATTTGATTGGCTATAGTTTTCCTATGATACCCCAGAGAAGTGGGAAATCTTACCTATTAAATAGCTATTTCAACAAAGCTGGGATGTTCCTTGTAATACCCTCTGCATGAGTCTACACACACTCTCTTTTGCCATTTCACTAAGTTAAATAGTTCTGCCTCAAACGTCTGCAGAAGGGTGATAATTCATAGCAACAGTTAGACAAGCCAATGGCTTAGTCTATAACCAGTTATAACTTTCTTCTAAAAATGGGAAACAATGGACAAATGTTCAGAAGGTTTATGTTTGGTCATCTTACAGCCAGATAAGGCTATCCCTTTACTTGCTGCCATTGCCTTGGACCAGATCGTGGAGTGGTTCTGATGATCAGATTTGTTTGAACCGACTTCCAGGGATAGATTAAGGGTATGATCTTTGGGATTCAACCTGAGCTGTCTGTCATCATTTGACGTTAGAATAAGAAAGCCTCTAGGGATGTAATCCTGCCCCATTTCATCAGTTGCAGAACTGCTGGTGACTTTACTGGTGTGAGGATTTTACCATGAGATCCTTTTGGGGGAGGGAGAGTGAATGGAAAATGTTAGGAAGTCCAGTGAATTTGTGATGAGGAAATGCTGTGAGGGCTGAAGCTGCAGGAGTTATAAAAACACTGATGGATCCAGGGCCACAAAAATTGTCTCTCAAAATTAGAGCAGTTATGGGGGAAGGCTGCTGTTACCTATTTTGTCTTGTGTGATTCTTTCTTGTCTTGTCAAACCATGCAGAAGATAAACAGGACATTCTTTACTATACACTTTCACTTTGGCTTTAAACTAAAACTACTCGGAGTTTTGACCAATGTGGTATTTAATATTTTTTTTAACTGCATGTGCTCATTGACATGAAAAATAAAATGTGCTTTGTATTTGAGTAGCTGATAAAATGTCTATGCATCATTAGAGCCAGTTGTTGAACCAGCTTTGAGAATTGAAATACTTGCTCCACAAAGCTATAATTTGTAAAAAGTTTTCATAGTAAAATTTCACTGCAGCTATAGGGATCAGATAATAACTTTATGCTTATTACCATAGGAAATAGTCAGCTGTTAATTATTTTATAAAACTTACTGATTCAAAATATGTAAGCTAATTTTATTAGCCTTTTAGGGGTTTTTTTCTATCTAGTACATAATGGAATAATTCTGTCATTCCTAGTCTGTTTGTTACCATAGTGCACAAGAATGCTTGGAATGAACTGGAAATCACTGTTGCTTTTCCAGATGACCTATTGTCAGTGTTTTGTGCTAAACTGTACAGTGCAAGAGGTCTGAATCTGTAGAGAGAATAACTAAGAATCTGGCTTGCCAGCCCAGAATTTCCACTTGGATTGTGCTGCTGGGGTGGTGTGAATATTTAGTGATTGTATGTATTGCCTTACAGAGCACTATTCTATAGTGAGCCATTAGTCCAAGCCTCCCATAACTGAGTTGTAAACCGAGACATAGTGACTCATTTGAAATGTGCTCACATAGCTATATTTTACATCCATTTCTCCCTCCTACCCCTCATTACACAGATGAGCTTTTGGATATAGTTATCATACTTTACCACTACAGTAGAATTACTGTTCTAATAAGTTCTCTACCTGTTCATTAACACAAAGCTTAATGAAGACCAAGGAAAATTTGCTAGCTCATCACAAAAAGGAATCTTATCTGTCCAGCTTGCTGTTTTGTTTAATGTCCTTTGTTGTGCAGTCTAAGCAGTTCCTGGGGAAATTAGGAATACGTAATGAGACTTTTCATGTCCTACAGATTTTTCTGCTCTTTCCTAATCATTTCTGTAGCATAGATTCTGCTTGTAATTTTTTTCCCCGTCTAAATGATCATGGGAGCATGCTTTGTCCAACAGGAGGGTCTTGTCTTTCCCTGAAAATAAACCAACTCTAGATGAAACAAGTCTCCTGTGTCAGATCATTCTAGGCTGAATCCCTTCTGGGTGAGAGCGCTTCATGCCTGAGGAAAATTAATAACATCAAGAAGTGACATTCATGATGTCTGTCTGTCTATGTGTAGGGTTCACGGGGATGGGGACTTAATAGAGAAGTGTGGGAGTTTATTCTAATTGGGGGAGAAAGGCTACTAAGAATTGCATTCTGATCAGTCTTTTCTAAAAATGTTTTCTGTGTTTAGTCTGACCTTTACACGACATGTGTCAGCCTCTGTTGCTTCTTCCACCCACACTAGCTTAGCCACAACAGCTTAAAGTGTTTGGGAAAGCCTCTATTATTCTTTCAACTGAAGCCAATTCTCTTACCTTTTGGATGATGCAGTCCTAGTGTGGAGGAAAAAGTCCTTTTGAAGAAAATCTCTAGGAGTGCCTTCTGAAGCCAGCAAGCCAAGGAGAAGCTGCATAGATGGAAACAATGAGGCGAGCCAGAAGAAGCCAACAATTGCAGGCTTAGTAAAGGTTGCAGAGCAAGCCCCTCTCTATATAGTGTCCTGCTAGCTCTGATAGTGCATTATCAGCTCACTCATGTAACAGAGGGGAGAGGAGACAACACGCTTGCAGTGAAAGGCTGTCTTCTTTCCAACTGAGCCTTTGGAAGGGGGGAGCTGCTGCTGCTGCTGCTGCTGCTGTTGTTATATTTATGAATATTTCAGTGTGTTTGTTCTACTTATTAAAGTCTCCATCTGAACCCCCCAGCCCTTTGCAGGGACTCTTTGGAGTTTTGTGATTATTTTAGAGGGGTGGAGAAGGGCATTGTGCAGGGAGGGAGTCTGGTATTAATAGACACAACAGGACATTTCAGAATGGAATAATTCTGTAATGGTGGGAGTGGGGGTGAGAGGGGGCGGCTGCTATAGCAACAGCTCTGCCATTCCAAGACTCCACTTTGCTTGCAATAGAGGAGGGTCTATGGGACAGCAGAGAGGGTTTGTGAATGGGGAGGGGTTGATAATGGTTTATCAGTGCAAAGGGCTTGAAGGCCTCTTATTCAGCTGAATGAGAGGGGTCTCTTTCAGGACACTTGCTGCAGGGTCCCAATGTCCTGCCCTGTATAATTAGTCTCCATTTAACAGTGCTGAATAAAATTGATGCCTTTATTCTGGGATGAGCGCAGCTGCATGCTTCCTTTATAATGGGGCGCTGTCTGCTTTTTCTGGGGACTCTGGCCCTGTCTGGGAGGACCAGGAGCTCCAGCCCTGGAGAGAGGCTAACACAGAAGAGAAGACTCAAAGTGAAAGAATAATAATACTTTGCACTGATATAGGCATCTTCCTTCTGGGTACTGTAACAGTGTGATGCCTCACAACAATGCACAAGTGATACAGGGTTGTATTCTTATCCCTGTTTTGTACATGGCAAGTCTATGGTTAGGTGTCTTGTACTTGAGGCCATATAGGAGGTCTGTGAGAGAGTCTGGAATAGTACCCAGACCTCCTGACCGCTCCATCATACAATCATTCCTTTTTCACTCTTTATTGCCATTGGCGTTTTGGAAGAAGCCTTCTCAATCATGATCACAGATTTGTGTAAGATTATAGTTGAGAGGAGTTAAGTCTGGTTTTACTGTGGTGTGAAAATATTCACACATCCTTCTCCACGTTGCCTGGTATGTGTTCAGTCTGTCAAAGTTTCATCTCAAGCAAACTGCTTTATGGTTAGAGGGACAGATGATAAGTGACCTAAATTAAAGATCATCCCACCTAAGATTCTAAACATAAGGCCTGAAGCTGGCTGATCCAGCTGCTTCCCATCTTTTGATTCTTCTATGAACAGCCAGCTTCTACAACAATATCTTCATCCCTTTGTCATATACTTCAGTGACAGAAACTTCAGCTGTGTGCCTGTTTAGGGTTTCTGCTTGTAATGCAGCCTGAAACATATTAAGGAACTTGTAGATTTGGAACATGGAAAAACATATTCCTTTGCTTATCCTTCTGCTTTGGGTGGAGGAGCCATGATTCAAGTGATATCTGTCTCAGCTATTGAGGACTGATGATCTGACCAGGATAGGGGAAGTGTAATGATGTGCCTTGAAGAGGACCATCAGAAAAAAACTCTAATAAGACAGTCAGAGGGCTGTATGTGTGGATATACATCAACACAAACATATCTATAGTTCCCAATGCATTTTTACTGCTCCATACAAAAGCAGAATTTCATACACTGTGATTTAGGTGTCATCAGCGGTCTCCTGTAAGCCTGCTTCATATGATCAGGGCATGTTAAAAAAAAGTAGTCTAGGCTCTTCCCTGCAATGGATGCCCATAAAGAAGTGCAGGAGGACTAAAAAAATACCTAGTTGTGTAACTGCCCCTTTCAAGACAGCAGTAGCATAACTAGAGGGAGGGTGAGTGGGGCATTTGCCCCAGGTGCTGGCTTAGAAGAGTTACCAGAATGCTTCTTTGGGCATTTTTGCTGTGGCCCCAGTTTTGCTTTGGGAGAGGGGTCATGCAGAATGGTGCCCCCTGGGATGTTTGCCACTCCTCACCCGCCAGTGTTTGTAGGGTGGGGGAAGCTAAATAGATGCCATTCTACTGGGTGCACAGCTGCCTGGCTTTTATGGTAGATGTTGGGGTGGAGAGCATATATTCTGCTGCCCCCTGATTCAGCTCGTGTCTGGTGATTTTTCTTCTCGGCTGCAGGAGCAGCTACCATCAGAGTGCAGAGAGAGCTGGGGCTCTCTGTTTCATTCCCCCTGCTGCTCTCCAGTCATCAACACTGCAGCACCCTGCTATGCCTCTATAGGATAGTTGCAAGGCTCTCTGAGGGCCTGGTTAGCACTAACATGATCAGGTGAAGCTTTAAAGCTTATGTTGTAGAATAGAAAGTTAAAATAGTAAAACTTTAGTTGCAAAAACCATAACCTAATCAGCAAGATAACAGCCCAATCTCAACTAATTGGAAGAACCAACCAACTAATACTTCCTTTTCTTTCTGATGCTCATACAGGCACCTGTGCAGGCCATGCCATAATCGTGAGAAAGCCAAGGGACTAGGCAAGTACATCTGTCAGAAGTGCCACCTCATAATTGATGAACAGCCTCTGATGTACAGAAATGATTCTTACCATCCAGATCACTTCAACTGCACCCACTGTGGGTATGTTCTCATCTCCTTCATGCCACCAACAAACAAGGGAAATGAAGCCTGTGCATATTAGGGTGGTCTTTCTTCGGACTCTAGTGTTCAAACTAAACTTTGTAGTCTTTAAGTTATTACACCAATGAGAAATTCTGTATGAAGGATCAAAAGAGGCGGAATCAATAAGCTAGAAGAACTGGAGTTCTTCTGTTCAGTTCTGTAGCATTCACTTTGTTCTATGCATTGCTTAATTGGCACCACTTTCTACTGGGTATGAAAGTGGTACATTGCAAGTAGTTGGCCTCAAAGGCCCAGTCATCACTACAAAAATAATTGTATTTAGATATAGCTATTTCAGTGCTGTTCAGAATAGCTTGGTGCTTGTGGATAAAAGGTATATGTATAAGATTGTTTCAGCTAGGGTATGTAGTCTCATTAAGACATGATTGTCTTCATGTTTTATGTCTGTAAAGGACAGAAACCAACATCCCATCAAATGCCTTGCCAGTGACAGTATTTTACTAACAATTCACCACATCTGCATTTAGAATATAATAGTGCCAAAGCACAAACATTTTCTTTGAGGTTCCTCCTTCTACAGCTTCAGCGTAGAGATACTTGGGTCTGAGGAGAAGCTCATGTAACTATCAGGTTTAATTGGGAAAAAACGGTTGGCTGGGATCTGGATCACTTGTGTTGTTTCAAGGATATGCATGTGTGTTTATAGGAAGGAGCTGACTGCTGAGGCCAGGGAACTAAAAGGGGAACTCTACTGCCTGCCCTGTCATGACAAGATGGGAATCCCAATCTGTGGAGCCTGTCGCAGACCCATTGAGGGACGTGTAGTCAATGCTTTGGGAAAGCAATGGCATGTTGAGGTGAGAGCAATCCTGGTTCGAAGCCTCTTGCAGAGTACATCCTGCAAGTGGACTTGTGCTACTCAGAAGGTTATCAGTAAAAAGTCCCACAATCCGTGTTTTGGCTGAATTCATGCTAATAAATGTAGGTATTGGAGTATACTCATCTTGTGTGAGCTTTACCTGGGTACATCACATTTCCCAGGCTCAAATGTTGCCCTTCTTTACCACAATAACAATTCTGTTATTTAAATTACTCCTAGAAAATTACTTTAAAATGTTTGCACTGTACTGCAGTTTCTGGGATTGCAAGATAGCATTTGCCACTGGAGTTATATGTATTGCCTCTTCCCGCTCTAAGTAACAAACTATTACGTCTCCTT
This sequence comes from Crocodylus porosus, assembly GCF_001723895.1. Lineage (NCBI taxonomy): Eukaryota > Metazoa > Chordata > Crocodylia > Crocodylidae > Crocodylus > Crocodylus porosus. The sequence goes on along the minus strand of NW_017728929.1, from coordinate 1,425,589 downwards.
CCCACCTTCTAAAGCCTGGGAAGCATTTTTCTGCCTGATGTAGTTCCAATAGGCATAGGAACAGCAGAATTGGCCATGTAGGTGTGAACACTTTGCTTTGACAACCTAGCTGACAAAATAGGGAATCTCACCATCCTTCCACCTGTGCAAGGTTCTCTGTTGGCATCATCTATACTGTTATGTTTCCCCTGGCTTGTTTCCAGTAGGCCTGTGCAAAGCGGCTAGTGTTTGCTTTGGATTTGGATTTGGTCGATTTGGGGGCCAGCGATTCAATTTGGTGATTTGAATCACTGTCCCAAATTGATTCGGCCAAATCTGATTCAGAGATTCGGCTGCTGCTGCATCTCTGAATCACACAGGCCCATCCCCCTCCCGCCCCAGCTCCCGGCACTTTGGAAAAAACAAACCCTGGACTCATTGGGTGCTGCCAGGAGGGGGGGCAATCCCACCTGCCCCCCACTGCCCCATGCTGTGTGGGGGGCTCTGCCATGAGCCCTTCTGATCCCTCGCTCCCCCCCACCGACTCCTGTTCATCAGTCCCCCCCCCATGGCTGCCCCTCCCGCCCCAGCTCTGGACCTTTAAGGGGAAAAAACTCCCAAAAACCTAGACTCACTGGTTCCTACCCAGTGGGGGGCTCTTCCACAAGCACCCCTGAAGCTGCTGCAGGAGCTGGTGAGTCTTGGGGGGAAGGGGGGGGTGGTTGTTGTTTTCTTAAAAGGCTGAAGCTGGGGTGGGCAGGGCAGCAATGGGAGACTGGAACAGTGGGGGTGGGGGGCTTTTGCAGAGCCCCCCACACAGCGCCCCCCCTGCCCAGCAGCACCTGGTAAGTAGGGGCTTTTTTTTAAAGCACCAGGAGCTGAGGCAGGCGGGGCAGCCATGGGGGGGCTGGGGGAGCAGCAGGGGTCGGGGGGTTGGAGAAGCAGGTAAGGGATGGGGCCTGGCAGGGGTACCCCCATGGTCCTCTCCCTCACCCCCCCTTCTTCACCCTCTACTTACCAGTTCTAAGTCCTGCTGCAGAGACCAGGGACTGCCCAAATCATCGAAGCTCTCTGAATCTTTTCTGAAGATTTGGAGAGCTTTGAATTGATTTGGACCTTTTTATTGGTCCCCTGATTTGATTCAGATTTCAAGATTCAGCCACTGAATTGGGCTAAATCTCCTCCGAATCGAATTAGCATCCAAAGCTTCACAGAGCCCTAGTTACCAAGACAGTGTCTGCATGTCTTCTCCTTTTGGAAACCTCTCTATCTGATGTTGAATGCTTTTTACTTCCACAGCATTTTGTTTGTGCCAAGTGCGAGAAGCCATTCCTGGGGCACCGGCACTATGAGAAAAAGGGGCTGGCTTACTGTGAGACTCACTACAACCAGGTATATGCTGCTGTTCTTTTGGCTGAAGAGGGGCAGGGGCAGAAATTTTTGTCCTTATAAACAAACTTGGAAAATAGGCACTGGGTTTTCCTATCACGGTACAAGTAGATGAAATTCTTTGTTGACCTGTAGTTATAAGTATGAGGCTGTACCAATGAAGTAGTAACAGGAATGAAAAGATCCTGCCAGCTGATACAGAGCACTAGGAAAAGGATAGTGATTAGAAAATAGAAACCTACTGAGGATAATAATCCTCCTGTGAAAGAAAAAATAATGTATATGGGCTGCCATTAAGATGTCTTAATTGCATCAAATAAAATTGGGGTTAGTCAGTTGGATGGCTGGTTAGCTGACCTTCTGTTAAGAGTCAAGAGTGTTTCTTGTTTTTTTCAATTGCTATAAAATGACCTTTTTAAAATTTAAACATACACACAATATTTATATATGTGTATTTATAATTGTTTAATAGTTTATGTTTATTTTAAACGTGTATGTATATATGTATGTGTGTGCATATGTATATGTTTAATTTTTTTTTTTAAAGATTGGTTTTATAACTATTAAGGAACTCTTTTGGTCTTTAACAGGTCAGCTATCTAGCTATCCAATTCACTAACACCAATTTTATATGATGTTATTAAAGATATCAACGGCAGTTTATATATCATTTTTATTTCTTTCTTTATAATGTTTAAAATAAATCTCATGGCATCTGGTTGACCATAGCACAGAAGAAATCAGTTCTGTTAACCAATTGGAAAGTAATTTTTCCACAAAGACAGTGAAGAACTGTGACCTCTCCATTGATTGTCATTGGACAAAACATCATTTCACCCTGATAAAGCTGTCAGAGGATATTTTTTGCTTTAAAAATAGTACTGTTAGCTTTGTATTGATGTTTATGACCTAGAATCTGGAGAGGTTTATTTTTGATTAGCATTCTGGTCTATTTACACTCTCTCTCAAATTCCCAGGCTTTACTGAGAGTGGGAAACATATAACAATGGTACCAGGAATATGAGGGATCCACAAAAAAGGTCATGTAGGGTTTGAGAGCACAAGATCTGAATGACCATGGCATAATTAGCACGTGTATAATGAGTTATTCAGGAGATTGAAATCTATATCTTTGAATGCTGTTACAGCACCTTTGAATTCATTCATCATCAGGATTTTAATACTTGCCCCAGCTGTCTATGTCGGTGTGGGCAGTCAGTAATATAAGTTCCCATTTTATTCCTTCTGCATGCAGCTCTTTGGAGATGTCTGCTACAACTGCAGCCACGTGATTGAGGGGGACGGTAAGCTTTGCACTTCCCTTGTTTTCGGTCACTCTCCGTGCTCGGTTTGTTGGTGCAGCTGTTGCTGTCCCACGGTTGTGAAGCACTAGTGTTTGTTTTCACATCTGGCCTCATTGAATTTAGATACAGCCCTGTGTTTAGATAATTTGGCCTGGCTGCCTTTGATTTAGCTTTGCCCTCCCCCCCCCCTCTATTTTCAGTGGTATCGGCTCTCAACAAGGCTTGGTGTGTGAACTGCTTCTCCTGCTCCACTTGCAACATCAAGCTCACACTGAAGTAAGTAGTTACTTGCAGTTCTAGAATGATTCCTTCAACAGCCTGGGGAAATGAGTCCTGGTGCTCCGAAGCAGTGGAGTTGTGGCACCTTTTCCCCTCTTATCTAAGTTTGATACTTTCACCTAGAAAGGGAACCAATCAAAAATCCATTTCTGAAGAAAACTGTACACTAACTACCCCCAATGAGAGCCAGAGGGGCAGTGAGTACAAGCCAACTTCTGAGCAACCTTTCCTGGTTTCAGGTCCTCTTATGTCATCCCAGCTCACTCCTACTGTGCTGCAATGGTTTTGTAGGACTCAGTAAGGAAGGTGCTCTGATAGAGCATGGAGCTGACCCGTCAAAGGATTTGGTATTTTCATCACAGAATGTAGGTTTTGGAAAGTGCTGTTGTTCAGACAAATACATACAAGCAGTTGGTAATATCTAACTCAATAATGAAATGATGAAGGCCTTGCTTCCATCATCCTGCTGGGTTCTTCGTTGCATCAGTTTACCATTGCATGTGTCAAGATGTTGAAGCAGTGCGGGTGCCAGACAGCACAACTCTGGAGTTTAGTTCATGCTTTAATGCAAAACATCTATGCTACAAAAGTTAGGATTTAGGAAACAAGAATATCAAAATCAGGCCAGACTTCAGGAAAATTAATTTATGGGATGGCAGTCTGAGATGGGAGACACTTCCTCCTCCCCAGGCATGTTCTAGCACAGGTGCCAGTGAGCTTTCCTTGCCGCAGCTTGATGGAGCATAAACCAAGAGGAAGCTGAATGGCAGGAAATGTGGAAAAGTCTAAGGGAGAGGACAAGGAATTGATGGATCTGGCTGAAAACACAACTTCAGTGTCTAATTCCCTAACCTTGCCAGGTAAACACTGCTTCTGTTTCCTGGATGTTGCCAGCTGAGTGAATGCAGTTGCCCAGTTCCATGACAGGAGGCATTGGTGATGGTCCTATTGACCTTCACCTAGATTTTTGGCTTGAAACTTTTTATTCCCCTTTGTAAAGGACTGTTGTAGCAAAGGAGCCACATACCAAACAAGGAAAAGACAGTGAAATTCAACAGAAGAAAAGCACTATAGGTCTGTATAAAGAAAACAAATGTTCCCACTCATGGTACTGACAAGGACCATCGTTCCACATTGAGGTGTGCTAGAGGGAGTAGTCAGGACAGAGAATGAAGAATTGAAATCCCTCTTCCCATTACAAGTGGGAAAATTGCCTCTCCCAGCCTTAGGAAAGTTAAGCAGAAGCATTGCTATAGTTACAAGAGCTACTCCATTTGGGGCATTGGCCATTGCCCTAAAGCCAATCTCTAGTAAACCAGGAGTGTCTGTGTGTACAGAGTTGGCACCTGACTTGGCAAAAACACTAATTGTGTGTGCATTAGTCCGATTTTTGTGTGTTTGTGGTCAGGTAGGGATTTGTCTATTGGACCAAGAACTTAAACAAGGAATAGAGGCAGCATCCCACCCTTCCACACTGCATCAGGCCCTGGATCCAGTTTCCAAGTGCTGCTTTGATAGCTTTGTGTTTCTTTGAAGGAACAAGTTTGTGGAGTTTGACATGAAGCCCGTGTGCAAGAAGTGCTATGAGAAATTTCCCCTGGAGCTGAAGAAACGTCTGAAGAAGCTATCTGAGCTGGCCTCCAAGAAATCACAGCCCAAAGCTCTGGACTTAAACTCTGCTTAAATGGGTCTGTCATTCTGCTGTCTGTACTCACAGTGGTCTCAGACTGCAATGTGCAGCAGCTGTTGATCACAAAGGGAAGTATTAAGAATGACTGACCAAAACAAATCGGACACACAGTGCCTCCCTCTGCTGTGGTTACTGCCTCTTGTATTTTGAATATCTCTTCACTCAGGCAGTTGCAAATTAACGCTGACAGCATGGGGAGCCTGGCCTCTGCTGAGAAACTTGGGCAGTAGTGGATATGCCAGGTCACTGCTTTTAAGCTGTACACCATTGTTTCTGCAGTCTCTCTCTCTCTCTCTCTCTCTTTCTCTCTCTCTCCTGTTTTTCTTTCTCTCTCCTGTATCTAGAATTGGGTAAGAACAGTGATTTAAGCATCAAATGTATGGTTTTCCCTGCTCCACTTTCAAATCTGTCTTGCATGAAGAGCTTCCCACTACTATGTCCACAGTTTGAATGTTGGTTACCAGCTCCAGCAAAAGCAGCATGTGAGCTTTAGCCTATATACCTGAATGAGATAGCTAGATAGGTGTCTTCATGCATGGGACAGAGACTTTGGGTGTGTACAGGAGCTAGCTGAGTAATATGGGCCTGTCTTACTGTTGCAGTGATGATATACCCCTGATCCAGGTGTATACCATGTCGCTGACACCAGGGAAGTCACTAGTGACAGCAGTAGTAGAAATGTTGGTGAAAGGACTCCACATGCCAGACTTTCTTAATTCAAACTGCCTTTAACTGCTTGACTTTCTATTGTAGCAAACCACCATAACCATTTAATACTGCTTTTGCTGCGGCTGTAGGTTGGGATGGGCTCTGTCTATCTGTAAAGCTTTTCCATCCTCCACCATGACTGTCACAAAGCACAATAGAATAGATGGTGTTTTGGGTTTTTTTGGTCACAATTTACCAGCATAGGAGGATACCTCATATCCTTCTCTAGTTCTTGAACCATGTTTCAGGTGTGGTGTCAAAGTAAAAGCACACTTTTTAGAGTTATTCTAAGTGGCTACTGCAAGAACCAGTCCTCTATGCCTGTTCAGAGTTCAGGCAGTTCAGGTGAAGGCCATTCAAAAGCTCACCGCACAATTTCTCAGATGTATTCCCTGTAATGGTAACCACAGGAAGGCACCTGATGATGATGAATCTGCACAGCTGAGTTATCTTCAGCTTCCTGGGAAGATGATAATGAAACTTGGCATAAGCATCTACAACTATGCAAAGGCAGAGTAACTCATGGGTTGTCAGAGATTTCCAGACCAGTTAAAATGCAACCCACTGTGTTCCTGCAGTAGCTACTCTTGAGTTTAGCAATGGAAAATGCAAATATTTGATTAATTTTGTCCATGTAAAGATGAAAAGGTATGCTTTTTACTCTGGGAAGAAATGCAGTGTAGACCCACTTCATCTCTTCTGAAATCCATTAGATCTAGATTAAGCCAGATCAGGTTTATGTAAAAGAAACAACATTTTCCTCCTTGTGCTTTGTACTGGGAATAATCAGCGTCTTATGGGATAACTAGGCCACCTCTGTGCAGAGCCTAGAAGCACTTGACCTCCTCTCACTTCTGCACCATGTGCTCCAGCTCTTGGAAATGAGGAGATGTAGCTACCCCAGAGTGACACTGACCATGTGCCAGGAAGTATCTCTGAGGCTGAGCCTGATTGCTACATTGCCTCACACCTAGGATTTGGCTTTAGTGGGGAGGGCTCAGTGCAGACATGCCTCTAGGGTCCCTTCCTAATCACTTACCTCCCATGAATACTTTATTGAACCCTTGCTTCATATAGTGTACAGTCTGTATTACACTATTTTGCACACTACTGTCACACCTCTTGTGGGATTGAGGAATCAAGGAATTAGCAGGACAACTTGAGAAAAGTCATTTCCCTGGTGCTACTTTTCTTTAGAAAAGGGAACAGTTAGAACAGACCTATTGGTTGTTCTAGAGCAGAGAATTGGGTATCTGCAAGTTCTTCATATTCAGTGTTTTCTTCATAAAGCCAGAGGTGGAGGGAACTTTCTCTTAGGCAGAAATTTAGACTGTATGCATTTTCTGTTGCTGCAGCCACAAAAGCCAGATTCATTCTAGCTGTTACACTACTGAAGTTAATGGAATCACATCAAGGGTGAACTTGTTCCAAAACTGTATGCTTTGTTAATTACTCAAAACAGCTCTTCCACCATTTACTTTTAAAACTATAAATGTGTACGTATGCATATTAAATAGAAATCACTAATGCTCACTGAACACACTCGAAGATGGCAATGCTTTTAGAAATAGCAGTATATGCAGCTAACATTCAAGGGAAGTATTAATCACTTGATAACCTTCTGTATGACCAAGTGAACTACTGTATTCTCTAGGTTTAGATCTTGGTACTTATCTTCACAGCAGTCCATACAATGTTAGCTAAAATGGCCTCACAGCCATCACTGGCCAACACTTCTAATGCCATGTGTCTTTTGTATTGGATCATGCAGACTTCTGGAACTGAAGAGTTAAAGTTCAATGTATAGATCAGGGACTGTCAACCTTTAACAAGCAATGAATGGGTCAGAACAACCCAGTTCCTATCATAAGAACATGATAAGAACTGCTGTTTACGGGTCAGACCATAGGTCTGTCTTGCCCAGTATCCTGTGTTTTACATAGTGGCAAGGAGTGGATGCTAAAAGGAAGAGTGAACAGGGTATGACCTGGATTCTTTCCACTGTTCCTTTCTCACATGCATCATCCAGCATTTAAGGTCTAGGAAGTTCTGATTCAGAGGCTGTACCTCTAATTTCCATGATCCAACGTGGGTCAGGTGGTTTTCATGGCACATGAGCAGCTAAGGGGAGGGGCAGGTATTTCCCTAAGCTCCCACCAGAGCCACACACTGCAGCCTTGGGGAGGATGGAGAAGGGGGATAGGGACAAGTGGCAGCAGTGTGGGTGTAGCTCCCTGCTCCTAGGCTTGTCCCAGGTCACCTCTGACTGGAAGCTGTGCCTCTGCTGCAACCTTGGGGAAGGGGGTAGAGAGAAGTGGTAGAAGTGTGGGTGCAGCTTCCAGCTCTCTAGATCTGGTACGGCTCCTCACTGCTCAGCCTCAGTATGAATACGAGCACAAACAAAGCTGTAAGACTGTGGCCTGGATGTTGCTAATCTCTGGGTTAGATGGAGGCAGGGGAAGCAGTGGTTTGGAGATTGTACTAGTTTGTGCTCTAAATGTGTGGGATTATGCAGAGTGAAAGAAGAAATTCTCTCGCATTGCATGGGGTGCCTTTACGTGAGGTAGATTGTATGGATCCATTGACCTTTTGTTTTGCAGTACATTTGGGTTTGTGATGTTTATCCAGAACATGACTGCTTGACTGTAGTTCTGTAATCTCACCTGTGTTATGTTCCTGTAATAAAGTGCACTGCAGTGCATCTCTAAACTTTGCATCAAAGATTAAAATATTGTATCGTACACTGTGACATGAATGCAAAGGTGTTAACTCTTTTGTGAGCCAAAGCAAGTCACCAGCTAACTAGGAAAATTTGAAATTGCAGCATATTTTCTGTTATTTCCAGATTAATGATGGTTAGATGGCAATACATGATCAGCACTGGACCGTGGTACAGGCATGTTACTGTCTGACAGATGCTGTGTAGCACAGGTAGTGCTGCTGCTGTCAGTGGTGAAAGGTGTTTTCTGAGAACGTAGTGGTACCCCAAGCTATTTGGATAGGTTTAAACTGCAGAGAACCTGAGAAAATGCTCATCTGATTTATGGAAGAAAGACTACATTTGCATTATTGATCTTCTGTAATTGTTTATTTAAAAATTGCAAACAGGATCCTTTGGCTGCAAACATTTTAGTACAGAGGAGCTGAGAAGTCTTACACACTTATTCTATTCAAATGGCATTTAGAAGTAGAGTGCGCTAACACCTCAGTGTTGGTCATTTCAGTGCTTCCATTGCCAGCAATGGATGTTACACTTGGAATATCTAATTGCTTGAAAAGGATCAAGTATTCTGAAAAGTGTGGCACTCATTGAAATGCACAGAGATATTGAGGCTCTTCTCCCTGCTATGCATGTACAGAAATCCTATTAATGTTTGAGTTTCACATGCACATCCAAAGGGACAACAGACCCCATTGTGCATACATTGGCAAGAGTGTGAGAGACCCAGCAGAGCTGCCGAATCATGCCTCAAGGAACTTGGTGTAAATGCACTGACTACCACATTCCACTGTGGTCACAAGAGGGCTCCTGGTTGGGGAAGGGTCAAGTATTTGTGTTCCTAGCATGCAAGTTGCAAATCTGCCTGCCTTGCTAGACACTCAGAGCTGTTCTTAGGGGTATGTTTCTCAGTGTCCATTTATCACATGGACCGTCAAACTTTACCACATAAACTGTCTGCCAAACAGGAAATAGGAGGAAGCAAGAGGAATAAAGACCACTCAAAATAAGTAATTGACTTTTTTTGTCTTTTGAAAGAATGTCTACAGAACTGTAGGCTGGGAGGACTTCTAAAGAGCAGAAAAATGGCTTTCTTCAAAGGATGTCTCTGTTAAGGACTCAGTTCTTCAATTCCTTGCTAGCACTGAGCAGCTCTCCTTTATAAATATAAAAAAAATTGAGGGAGGGCTACTCGGTATAAATAACTGTTGTAGTCAGGCCATGTTGGCCTACTTGGTTCATGTGTATTGAGTCTGGTGTGAAAGGAAGGCTGGGGCAAAAAGAAGGAAGTGCACTAGTATAGGCTTGTCTGAAGGCAACAAAAATCCAGAATAGCCATTGCCCCATTTTAGCAGAAACAATTCTTCCCTCCTGCAAAGCCCGCCGTCATATTTACCAACATGCAAGGGAATTGGTAGGAGTATATCAAACACTATGCCCTTTACCTTCCCAGGAGAAAGTAACTAGGAGATATGTGTCCTCTTCTGAGTGGAGGACTCCACTGATGTTGAAATTAAACTGAACTTGCTCTGAAGTCCAAAATCCTATTATATTGTATTGTTACACTGGCAAATTTAAAATGATTGAAGGTGCATATTCCCTTGGGTTTCTCTTGTAGCAGTACTCTGCTTCCATGTTTCAGTCCAGGTCTGTTCAGAGGAGTGGCAGAATGGGTATTCAAAAGTAAGTTTCCCGCTGGGATAGGACACCTATGCAGTTTGGCACGTGTATGAAGTAGGGGGCTTGTTCTTACTCAGGCTGGGAGGTGTGGGTACTCTTCTGCTTGTTTACAACATTCATTAGCAGGTTCACATAAGATGTCATCAGGTCATCCATCTTGTAACCCTTCAGGGGAGAGAGAAGTGAGTCTCTAGCACAGGCCATAGAACAACCTGAGTTATAGTTTCCAAGACTCTGTCCTTTGCTCCTGTTCTTATCTGCTGCCCAGTTTCTTCCGAGAACATCTTCCTTCTCTGCCAATTCTAGCATTTTTTTTAATATCTGGGTATACCATACTGCTTGCATAGTATAGTGTAGTAGTTCAAGCCAGCATTTCATCCTGTTATAAGCTGACATTATCTGCATCAGAACTGGAGCTTTAAATACTGGCCAAGAACCCTGAAGTTTATCTTAAATGTAAAAGTACAAATTGATCTAAAAGTGTGCTGGTGCCTGTCTGCATCTCTAAGCAGCCTGAAATGGGAGCTCTGAGGCAGTAGAACATGTCCTGTTCATGGCAACAGTGGGTCATCACTGCTTACCAAAGCATGCAGTAAAAGGAAGATCCTATTCAGTTCTGCTGTGAAGGGAAACCTTTTCTTTGTCTCAGACAAGAGAGGCTTGATTTGTGGACAGAGCCTGGGAAATTACTTATTTTTCCCTTCAGTTTGGTAACAGCATGTTGTGTGTGCCCCTGTGGATGGTGGTACAGAGCAGCAGTCTGATCATGAGCTGTATGACTATCTGTGAAATTGGAACAGTTGTTTTTTTTTCCCCCCCACATCAACCCTAAAGCTAGATCTGGCAGGACACAGTATGCTATCCATAATCTGGCTCTTTTAATGTGTTCCAGCATCTGCCTTTCACTTTGTGTTGATGCTTGTAGACATAAGGGAAAAAATGTGGAGGAGGGTCTTGTGTCTGAGACAATTGGGCTCCTCTTACCAGAGATGTCTCACACAGAATCCGGCTTCCTCGCACCAGGTTCCCAACAGTCATGTGGAAGTATGTGCTGCCGCTGCACCAGTTGGAGATTTTATTAAAGGGGTAACCTGTTAAGATTTCCTGCAGAGAGAACCAAATGGATAGAAAGGACTGAACAGTGCAATGAAGAAATAGATTCCTCGGCAGATCAGAAAACATTGGGCAAGTAATCCTTCCCTTTACTGATTATGCTCCCCTCCCTGAAGGCATCAACAAATTCAGCTCCCGTATCCCAAACAGCTCAGTGTAATCCCCACTGCCTGCAGGAGAGCAGCTCAGTACTTAGCTTTCAGGACTCTGGCACACCTTCCTGTAATTCAGTCAGTTCTCCCCACACCATGCTACTTCTTATTTGTTAGAGTAGCCTATTTGTTTTCTAGTTTCAAAGCAAGATGCCAACATGAACAATAAGAATAGCTTTAAAAGGATGGGGTTGTCTCTTCAGCAGGACTGACAGCCAGTCTGCACCAGGAACAGGGTTGCAGTCTAATTACCAGCCTCTTTCCATCTTGTTTGTTTGCTGTGTTGTGGACCACTTAGAGAATTCAGCATGGGAAATCTAAAGGAGGTTTCCTGACGCACAGCTTTTTTGTAATGTGGCCCCCTTGTAACAGCTGTCTTAGCTTTTTCCTGTCCAGTGCAAAGAATGCATATGGCAGTTACTTAGAGTGCTTTGGAATAGTCTTTTTACTGCTATTTGTGGCAATATACTGTATTCACTTCAGTGTTACACAACAAATCAACGGGAGACCAATGGAGTTCCTAAAATTAAAGGAGAAGGTCCTATCCCTAACTATCACTGCCATTGAGGGGGTTCTTCCTTAGGAGTATCAATCAGAAGTGTGCACTTCCCAGAGGTCCAGAGAAGCACTGAGAAAACAGCTCTTACCTTGGTCTTTTGGTGTATCAGGGAAACTCCCTGTCTGTTGATTGCAATCAGTATGATGTCAGGGAAATTTGGCTCTGAGGTTTGCTGGCAAAAAGGAACAAAATGAAGTGGTAAACAGATAAAGGCAGATGGGAAAAGATCCACTTCACTGCTATTTATTGTCATCATCAGATTAACATTGAAGTAGCCATTCCTAGGCATAACTTATCTTGAAGGCTTACACACCTAATAGTTGGAGGAGGAGAGAGGGGGAGCGTGTAGTAGGTGTTGCAACCAGGCCCCAGCCCTGCAGAGTTTGGCTTTGTTTCTGGGTTGCTGCAGGCAGTTCTATTAAGCTTAATGAAACCACTATGAGTATAATTAGAGAGCCTTTATTACTGTCAGCTGGCTCATTAGACTGGCTGGCAGAGGGGAAGTGTGTAGAGGTTATAAAAATGTAACTGTTCTCTCTCACTTCAAATGTATATCTTTGTTATACATTGAATAACTTTAAAAAAGAAAAGAAAGTCAATTACTAGCTATTATATAGATGCAAGCTAGTGTTTTTTAAGATGCCTCCATGCAGGGGTATTGTATTCTACTACTTCAGTATTTGTACCAATTAGTTGTTTTCTTATTGTGAAACCTTCCTTCAAACTTCCCATCTCCCAACTTATTTTTAAGGTGTGATTTGTAATGCCCTTGAAACTTTTTGTTTATATGTTTGGTAGTTTAACTGAGCCTGGTCCTACATTCTTCATTCTGATATTTATTACCTTTTATGAAAGGGAAGGGGGCTTTGTTATAAGCTGAGAATTTTTTTTAAACTAAAGAGGAGGAGGAAGACCTGCTAGAAGCTGAGGCCTTGTTGAACCAAAGTTATGCTGAAGCCTTAGGAAGTCAGCATCAAGGCTACAGGGCCTCTAGTCAATAGTATGTTTAATGCTGCAGTCCACCCAGCATCCTTCCAGGGTTCTACAGAATGAAGTGGGGGATGGTCGACCATTGGAGGGGTGTTTGTCCTTGAGAAAGAGCATCTGTAGAGTGAAAATGCTAGTATGCCACTACATGTTGATCATGGATCTTGCTGAACCTTGAGGGCAGCAGGACCAAGAACACTGCACTCACGTAATTATGGGATCTCAGTGGCATATAATATAGCACCCCCTCCCCAGCAACCCAGCTTACTGTCAGTCCAGCACTCTGCAGTGGCTCCTTAGTAAATGCAATGTCCAGTTCAGCTGTCCCTATGGGAGACGAGCTACCTGAGGAGGTGCCTGGGGCCCTTTGGGAGAGCTGTTTCACTGAAACGGTAGGGAGGGACTGCTGAGCTCCCTCAGACCACTTGAACCTTCTCACACTGGATAGGAGAGACCTTGGACCATTTCCACTACAAAGGATATAACTGCTGCATTTCATTCCAGATCTGGCTTCCCGTCTGTAAGGTGGTCACATTCTTCCCTCCACCCCCATGCTTGTATGTATGTATGTACATACACACGAAGGGCAGATTGGGGTAAATACTAATCCTCACTGAACAGCAACCTGGCTGGCAGACCTACTAATGCATACAGAATAAGAAGCCTTCTATACTTACCTTGACTTCAAAGAAGGCTGACCCAAATGTTGGCCAGCGGTATATAATTTTCAAGAAGGCAACCTTAGCTTCATCCACTGTTTTCCCCTCATGTTTGCTGTATGCTGCAATAATGTTCTGTGTAGAAGAGGAATACGTGAACAACCTAGTGAGCGTGCCAGTAGGCTTTCCCCTCCCAGTGCAACTCCTAGAGGCAATACCATAATGCCACAACATTGTCATGTGACCACATCACTTTCAGGGCCTTGTTACACGGTTGTTTTAGGTGGCTTCTGAAGCTCTTAATCCCTGGATTCGCTGCACATTAACACCTTTAAGTGCTTTAAAGAACCCAGTACTTGTCTTAAAGTCACACCATTCCAGGGCAGGAATATCTCTAGTGTGCCTAATTTTGCTCCTGTTTCATTAAGGTGAAGTCCTCCAGCATCCCAGGATGCAGTGGCTCCTCCTGAGACAAGGTGGGAATGCTGGGGGCAGGGTCCAGCATGCCACCTCTGACCCACTGCTCTCACTGGGCAGAGCCAATGCCACAGCCCTGGAGTGCCCACAGTGCCTCCTGGATCAGTTCACTACTCTGAATAACCAGGCGGGGCTCAGGCCGTGGTGCCTGCATGGGGCAGTAGGCTGGTGCTGACCCACAGTTGAACCTGTGCCCAGCCCTGCTCTCCACTGCAGTGTGCCCCAAACTAAGTGCCTGTGTCCCCAGGGCCTGGACACACTCCCCAGTGGGGCTGGGTGGCTGGAGGAGTGGAGCTTGGCAGCTGCAGCAGAGCAGCCTGAGGCTGGTTCCTGCTAACCTCAGGCTCCCCTGGGCCATGCAGGGTCCAGCTGCTGGCTCCTCCCTGGCTCACCTGGCAACAGCTGCAGTTGGCAGGGACCTGAAGCCTCTGAACCCCCATAGCAGCTGGGCAGCTGCGCACATGGAGCATGGGGCTCAGTACTGCCTATCTCTGTTGGCACTGCACAGAGCTGGCAGGGTGGTTGCACTGCTCACAGTTGCTTCCCAAACCTGGGAGGGGTGGGAAGTCCTGTCCCTGTATCCACTCTCCCCACCCCCTGGCATGTTCTCAGACTACTGGACCTAAGCAGAGCGAGTGAGCCCTGGGACTGGCTCTGGCTTTGCCCAGCAGGAGCAGTGAGCCGGTCCTGCCCATCTCCTAGTCCAGGCCCTGGAATATGCTGGGGTGGGGAGTGGGGTACAGGAATGCAACTTCCCAACCCCACCAGGCTTGGGAGACAGCTGTGAGCAGTGCAGCCTCCCCACCTGCTCTGTGCAGCTCCAGCCCAGATGAGCAGCACTGAACCCTGCACTCCTTGCCTAGAGCTGCTATGTGGGGGCGGGGAGCAGTTCAGAGGCTTCAGGCAACTGCCAACCATGGCAGTCCTGCTGGGTGAGCCAAGTGGGGGCACCAGCAGCCAGACCCTGCACAGCCCAGCAGAGTGCAGGGTCAGCAGGAACGCTAGAGGCTGTGTTGCAGCTGCCAAGCTCCACCCTTGCTCCTGCTGCCTGGCCCTGCTGGAGCGTGTGTCCAAGTTCTCGGGGTCCCATCCTTTTTTTTCCTCTCTGGAGCTTGTCTCCCCCTGCACTGCCACTGTCTGAGCTCTGAGGGGCCCAATCCTTTTCAGAGCTTAGGCACTGCCTGGCTGACTGACAGCCCAGGTAGTGTTGGTGCAGTGTGGTGGGCTCTAGAGAAAAAAAAGGATCAGGTCCCTCAGAGCTCAAGCAGCAAACTGATCCAGGTGGTGGCAGGAGGCATCATGGCTTCTGGGCACTCCAGGGCTTCAGGAGGCATCATGGCTTCTCTGTCCAGCAGGAGCAGCCAGTCCTGCCCCTAGCTCCTAGTCCTGCCCCTGCTCACCAAGCCTCTAGTGGAAAGTCACAGCTGTGCAGGTGAGGGACAGGCAGGGAGAGTTTTTTTACCTTCAGTTGTGACTGCTCTACTGAGCTGAGCAACACTAAGCCAATTAACATTTTTTTCAGCTTACACCATAAGGTGTAACAAGACTCTTGGAGTGGCAGCAAGGATCACTTGTGCCTGCAGGAAGTGGGTCCTAGAGCTGCTCAGAGTGGGACAGATGGAAGGAGAGGCAAAAGTCTCCCAGCATCCCCTATCATATACTTTTTCTCCCCCTGGACCTCACGGATAAGGAAGGATTCTCTCAGAACTGCAGCTCCCCTCCAGGCCTGATGGAGCATAAGGGAAGGTCACCTCCTGGAGGGACAGTGTAAAGGTGCACCAGATCTCCCAGCTGTCTTCCAGGAGAACAACACTGCCACACATCAAGGTTTTGGTGGCCACCATCAATCCCCTCTTTGGGCTCCAAAGAAGTCCATTTATATCAAGCTGTAGGGAAAAGCTCTTACCTTCTTCCACTCCTCCTGAGACATTACTCGGAGCAGATTGTCTGGCACTAGCTCCTTTAGGATTTTTGGGATAGTTATCTGCTGTGACCGGTCATTGTCAAAACGGACTTTATAAATCAGCCCTGCCAGCTGGATGGCTTCTTCCCTGGAGCACTTGTGGTAGCCTCGCAGGTACTTTGGCAGTTCCTGGAAGAAACAATCTGCAAGTCGAGAGAACGGTCTGGGGCCAGTACAGGCTCATCCAGACATGAAACCAAGAGGTAGGCCTGAGACTTGAGGCTGACCTCTGCCCTGGAAGGTCATTCTGCACCAACAGAAAGCAACTGATTATTACATTTATTGTGTGTTTTAAGCTGCTTGTCCCTAGAGATACTTGGAAATAGCAAGAAATATTTCAGTAGGGTAAGCTTTGCCACAGTATTGCCTCAATGGCCCAGGGTGTCATGGGCTTCTTTACTGCCTACATTTACCTGATGGTAATGAAAGATGGAGTCAGCCTTCAAGTCTTTCCCTGGAGATACATTCAGCCACAGCTTCCTCATGAAATACACCTGGTAAGTCACAGCCACAGCAGCCCCTGAAGAGATAAGCCTGCTGTCAGCTCAGAAATCATTGCCTAATGACCCTCAGGGACAGGACTTTTGTTCCCAAGGGACAGTTCTTGCTGGCCTGTTGGTGTCATGGGACAGTATGTTTCAGGTTTAAATTTTATTTAGAAGATTTTGGTAAATTAATGCAAAAAATTCAGTTGGATAAACCCTATTTTTGCTCTCAGTCACTGCACTTATGACTGGAAGAAGCTGATGAGCAGTACCACAAGCCTTGTGGGGGATGAGGAGAGAAATGAATTAACCCTGAAAGTGCTTATCACAAGATAACAGTAATATTAAACAGGTTGCTAGAGTGATCCAGATAACGATTTTATAAAGAAGCAAGGTTCAGAGTTGTGCTGGGAGCTCGTGCAGTGTTTGATGTGTTCACCTGTGAGTAGTTGCACATGGAGCTTATGCTGTGACCTGCCGTTATTTGCGCCATTAAGGATGCAGCAAATCAGAGCATCAGCATGTGATGATACCAGTCTAACAAATTTGTAGATGCCTACACACAGACTTATTCCTATGTCTCTGTACATATCTGGCTGCACCAGGTCAGCTGATTTTTTTCATGCCAGAACTAGTGATCCCAGCAGTACACACATGGACCATATCAGCAAAAGGTTTAAAACAAGACTCCCAGCTGAATCAGTTGCAGAGGTTAAATAAATTCTATGAGAAGGCCCTGCTGATTCCCTGGTTGCAGTGTCTCCAGGTGAGCAGTGACATACGACACTGCTAGGAATTAACACACCCCCTCCAAAAAATCCCTCCCTTACCATCTTTCCCAGGCTTGTTCTTCCTATTCCAGTCAGTCACCTGCTTTAAAGAGTCAAAGAAGTAGTCTGCTTCGTTCTGACTAATCACCTAGAACAGGCAAGCAACAGAAGGAATGGAATTAGCTTCATAGGGAGAGCATCAAGTCACCAGATTCAAGCATCCACGCACTGTGCAGAAAGCAAAGCAGGAGCAGAGGCAAAGGGAACAGTAAGGAAGGAAAGCTCCTGGGAGAGTCTGTTCCCACAGCTTTCCCTCACCCTATTTCCTATTTGCTTCCAGTGAGGACAGTTCTCCCTGCCTAGCCAGTGTTCAGCTATATCCTCATAGGCAACACTGGCAGACTTGGGACTCCCTCTGCCCTGAAGCACAGTGATACGCAGACCACCAACAGTACCCTCCTTGAGGCACAATGAGCAGAAAGAGAAAGCTCACTGCTAGACAGCCAGTGGAGACAGCCAGGCTTTAGTTTAACCAAAATGTGCTTTTCAGAGACAGGATAGTGGAAGTGGGTGAGAGTGAGTTCCCTCCATGACCACTAAGGCCAACTGGAGCTGCAGATGCACAGCAACTCCTGGGGTCAGACCCTAGGAGTAGTGTGCAACAAGCAACGCCCCCCATCCCCAGCTCATACATCAGAGTGGCTGAGGGACAGCCCATGAGCCAAGGGAAGTCCATGCTATTCTGTCCTGCTGTCCACAACCCAGATGGGACCAGACGTAGTCCCTCTGGGTGCCATCCCTACATTAAAGAGGAAAGCAGCAATTATCTGCTCTGCTACTTGAACTTCAGTGTGGCCCTCCCTGGCTTCTGGCAGGAACCTAGGCTGAACTTGGGCTGTGTTCCTGAGTGGCATTACCTTGTCTGCGATCTTGATGAAGAGGCTGAATCCTTCCCAGGAGCTGAGCTGCAGCTTGGAGGCAATAGTCTGACACAGACTCCGGATTTTGGTGTTCGTTCCCACCTCAAATGCCTGAGACATACCAAAGGCCCCAAGTTGATGAGGCACAGAAGAAAGGGGATCACAGGGATAAAGGAATAGGTCATGCAGACAATTCAGAGCTGTTCTGCAAATCTAGGCAGCTGAGAGGCAGATCCTGCAGTCCTTTCACATACAATAGCCCTGAGCTCCATTGAAAAGCAGCCCTAGAGCCTGGACTGGGAGAGGGAAAGAAAGAGGAGGAGTTCTTACCTGTTCCGTGTCGTTGGGGAAGCAGACCTTGTGTGAGATCTTGGTGGTGTTCTGCAGGATGGCCTCCACCTCCACCTGATGGGGAGCCCACTTCCTAGAGCCACTCCTGGGAGAGGAAACACACACACCCCACTTCAGCACTGGGCATTTGCTGATCCCCTGGGAGGGCTTACCTTCTTGAATCTGCCTTTTAAGTTGCTAGGACTCCTACTGCACCTCTGCAAGGCACTGAGAGATTCATTAAAGACCAGCTCTTCTCTGCAAAGTGATCAGGTTAAGTGTACCTTCCTCATCAGGAGAACTGCTCTGCTCCATGTCCCCCTCTGGAGCCCTTTTTTTTCACATTTTGACCCTTTAACCCCCATATCACTCCTATCCTGCTTTTTCCTTAGTTTTCCATCCCCCCCCCCAAAAAAAAGAGTATCTTTCACCCTTTGGCCCTACACAGTGGGGGCTATCAGTTTACTCGGTGGGTCTTAAGGGCCATGTTAACTGGAAGATACAGAGTAGCTCTCCTGTCTATTTGTGTGAGTGTTCAGCGTTGTGACCTCAGATTGTGATGACTACAGGACACTGTTCTTCCTGTTCCTACTAGAGTGAAGGCAATGATGAAACTCAATGCTCTTTTACTTCTTGCACCATCAAGAGAAATTTTAGCTGATGGTGCAGCAGAAAGAGCTAGACTTGGAAGGGCTGCAGGAAGCATTATATTCTCATCATGTTGTGGACTCACTGATTACTGAGGCTTGGGAACTGCACAGTGCCAGTGCCACAGATCATGTTGCAGGATAAGAGGAGCTGGGTCTGCAAACTGAGTCATTCAAACCTCAATATAGTTACAGTGAAGAGGAATCCAACTTGTTATTGTAGGGTACTGATACTTTAGCCAATGTTTCCTATACTTTGCCATGTGCAGCAGGAAATGGGGAAATCTGACATGCTGCAACACTCTCTGTCAGGCTGGGGCTTGTCTATGGAACCCCATGCTGCCTGTGTTCCCCAATGGAGGACTTGGCTTGGCATCTGACATAGTGAATGGGTTTCACTTTGTGTGTTTGAAACCTTATTTCCTGTAATTAAGGTAAAGCAAGAATTTCATTTAGGGACAGAGGAACTGAACAGAAAATGCATAGAACACCATTTAGCCTGCTGCTGGCCAGATGTCAAAATGTAATTTGGCCCATATTGTGCTCATCAGTGTTGGGTCATACTTTCTTAGCCTAGAATCAGACAGGAGCAGATCTCACAAGGTGAAGGCATAGCAACATCACTGGTCTGAGCCAGTAGGAGTCCCCTACCCTGAAGCCTGTGCTAGGAAATCTCCCCACTCCTAAATCACTAAGGGTAAGGGAGTACCAATCCCTACAGCACTCTCTTACTGGCTGCCCAGCCCAGCAGCCTAGAGGAGGGGCAGGGAAGAGGCTGTGGTGACCTGCTTCCTGGAAGAGTGTAGATATACCAGCTGGCTCAATGTGGCTTCCTCTTCTCTGGTATTAAGGGGAATTGGAGGAAGTGCTGTGGTTTCCCCACCCCTGGGAGAGCAGGTTAGCCATGGGGAGGGAGGAGAACAGGTGGGCATTTTTGGAGATCTTCAATATCAGAAAAAGAAAACTGCCTCTGAAAAACACCTTCTCTGGCCCCCTCAGCACTCCAGATACCAGGCAAGAGACAGATTCATTAATAAAAGCGCTGCTTTCCTGCTCTAAAGAAACTATCTCACTGAGCAGAGGCTAGTGGTAGCCAGCGCACACTATGGGGAAGCAGGAGAGTTCCAGGCTCCTCCAAGGAAACAGCAATGAATGGCTTTCCCATCCTTGTGTTCCTCAGGCATTTTAAAGGCAAATTATGCTTGCAGTGGAGTTTCTCCCTCACTGAGGAATCCCACCCACTGCGAGTGGGAACAGCCGTGAGTTACCATTCCAGTGGAGTCTGGGCCTCGGGAGACAGAGCAAAAAGACCAGACAAGTTGGCCAGCCTTAGAGACAGGGGCAAAAGGGCTGTGAGATTAGCTGGAAAAAAAACTCACTCGGATATTTCTTTGGAACAAATGCCTGTCACAAGCAGAGTGAGGGGTGACTGGGCCTGAGGCATCCAAGTACCTCATGCTAGCCAGAAAACAGGGAAGCTTTCAAGCTACAGGTACAGGGAATACTGCTGCCAGAGCACCAGCTAGCTGCAGTGCTGGGTCAGGTTATTCAGAGGAGTCCCGAGGGACCCTATGAGAGCTTCTTAGGCTACATGATCCTTCAGGGACATCCCTGCAGTCATTCCACTTGCCCCCAGAGGCCAGGTCATATTCGTGATGTCAGCCAGAAGACCAGCAAAATCCTTAGTCTGTGTATGCAGGTGGAGGGGAAGGGAAAGGGGATTTCTCTCAGCTTCTGTTACTTTTCTCACAGTCTGAGAGGTGGGAGGCGCACACAGTACAGCTACCACTGGGTTGCTTGCGCTCTGGAGTGGGGAGTGAAGTGGACCAGAGCTGACTGCAGTATTCCAAGCCCCAGAAAGTGTGCTTATGACCCTAGTGCCTCAGCTTGTGGCGGCCAAGCAGTGCTGTGGGGTAACTACACTTGCTGGACAGTGAAGCGCACTTCTTGCTTGCTACCCCTGAGGTCCCGTGGTTTTAATCGCCCATTCTTCTGCTCCATATGCAGTCAGTTTCCAGTGCAGAACAAGTGTCACCCACAACCCAGTTTGAACCACACTGGTGCAGATGACCATGCGAGGTAGAGGCCATTGGTGACTCTTAACTTCTCTCACAAGGCAGGAATCATAGCCCCATATATCCCACACAGCGGGGCCTGCCTCTCCCTACCCAGGTGGGGCACTGAGCTTTAGTTTGGAGCGATCCAGCAAGAGAGGCAGTGTGTCCCCCTCAGGGGGTCTCCAATCCACCTGCCCCCCTAGTGCAGGCAGAGTAAACCCTAAAACAGACCTCCCTCCCCTGTCTTCTCCCCCTCCCATCCTGAGAGAGCACTGGGGGCGGGCTGGACTGCATCAACCCAGCCCTGCTTGCAGGCAGGGACAAACAGAAGTTAATGAAGGCACCTTCAGAGTGCCTTCATCTGAACCCTCATTTAATGAGGGTTTAATTTGCCCTGTAATCCAGTACTTTTAAAGTGCTCTGCAGCTGTAGAGCACTTTCAAGGAGCCGATCATGTAACAAACCTAACTTCTATCTGCACCCTAGATGGTTATGAAGAAAATCTAAAGAATATGAGCCCCTAATGGCTGAAGAAGCAGAAAGCAACCCCGCCCCCCCAGATTGTGATTTTTTTTAAAAAAGAAGCTTGTTATTTTAACTCAGTCTCATAACTTTGGGGGCCTGATGCAGACCCCTTGAACAAATGGGGTTGCCTGTAATGGGAGCTCTTTACCTCATCACCCTCTGAATCCTCTGGCTGCACTCCATCGCCAGGGTCTCCTTCCGCCGGGTCTCAATGAACTTCTGGGCATGTGTCAGCAGTGTTTTGCTGGGAGGGAACAGACCTGTACAGAGCCAGAACAACTGCCAGCCCCTGTTCACACTGTACCTGTGATCACAAAAACAAAGAAACAGCTGGATGAATCACACTCAAACCACACGGCGCATACAGGGAAAGGAAACACAACTCCACACTAAAGCAATATTGTGCCATTCACAGAGCAAGCAGCAAATCATCAGAGTCTGCGTGCTGCAACCAATTTTTGTGCAATGACTGAGGCCCACATCTGATGATTATTTTAATTCCAGACTGATAAATATTCATGACAGTTGCAAAGCTCATGAATAATTATGGGATCCAGCCTGACAGTTATCTTGGCAGCAGTCTTTGGGGCCATCCTCCTGGAAAAACAGTGTTTGCTCATGCCTGTTCGATATTACAAGCTCACATTTATTTGGAGCACATTACATACTTTCTGTAGCAAATTTGTTGCGTTTGTCCTCCCATGTTCCTGGCCAGCTGTTCCCCACTGCTAATCATGCAGGCACTCTCCTTTCAGTTGACTCTCTTTTGACCATGACTGCTGTGAAAAGTGACTGTCATCGAAGGTAGGATGGGCTGGGGGGAGGATTCCATAATTATTGTCTCTAGCAACTCCACATCAAATTTACATATTTTACATGTAAAAAGATGGTTTCTCTAACCTCCAGCCTGGGCTCTGTCAGCAAAACTGGGTTTGCTTGGCTTGGCCATTATTACAAGTGATAAAGATTCTTCAGCTGAAACTTAGTTAACACTTCTACTGAAGGGGCTAGAAATAGGACAGATTCCAGATACTGCTGCCAGAATGGCTCTGAAGTGCTAATGAGCAAGAGCTTCCGTGAGCTGGTTTTGACTAGTGAAGCCAGCAGCCCTGACCCTTAATCTACGTGAAGATTTTGATGAAATCACTGATCTCAGCAAATATACCAAGAGCCAGTTTTTATTTCCTTTATACTACTGTAAAACTAGAGCATCTTCAATAAGGAGTTAATTTACATTCAGATAAAAAATGTGAGAAATGTGGGCTCCTGAGCAAACTAGAGACTGTAATGGCCTCATTTTAAGGATTGCTTATTTTCAAGCCAGCATTTCAGTTCAACACTCTGAATTGCTCACTGGGGCTACAGTGGCAAAATAAAGCAGTAACTGCAGAGCTACCCTGATTAGAGACCAAGGTTCAACAGCCTGTAAAATTCACTGCACTTGTAACAAGCATAAGGCTTAATACAATCACACTGCTGCTCATTTTCCTCCAGAGAAACAGCAAGGCAGAAAATGGCTGGCTGGGAGCTGCAATTCCGACTGGGACAGTGACGCAATACAGTAGAATCTGGCTGAGCTTTAACAAACACCCCTTTGTTAATATAATTATAATACTTGGAGCTGCTGTTGTGATAAGTTCCATGAGGATGAAGTCCTACAGCCCCCCTCACAAACAGACTGGTACAAACAGAGGCACAGCTTGGTTGAAAAACTCTGGACAGGGGTAATGGAGCTGTTGTCCCAGGTGGACAGTGCACATTTGTAAAGTGATCAGCAAAAATAGCTAGTGGCAATAAAAAGATCCAACAAAGCTGAATGCTGGCATTCTGGTGGAGAGGCTAACACAGGTGAGGGGCTGAACTGGGATATGAAGGTGACAGCCCTCCCCATTGCCAAAATAAACAGGTGCACAAGTATCCCCTCTGCAGATCAAAGCCACAGCCAGAGCTCTGGGAATGGAGAGGATGCAAACAGCAGCCAGATCATGGGCCAGAGTCAGGGTGATCCTTCTAGTACCCCAGGATTTGCAAGCCGCACACACAGGCCCCATACCTGTTTCTGTTCTCAGTCAGTTGCTTCATGATCTGACAGTACGTCTCGTCCCGCAGTGCCTCCTCCTGGATGGCTACCACAAATATCTGGTCAGTGATCTCCATGGAGGACCAGGCTTGTTTCGAGGGGTAGTCCCCCATGAACCTCATAATGGGTGAGGGCACTGTTAAGGGAAAGGAGAGCTACCAGGTGCAGGATGCACCATCAGAAAGCCAGTGCTAACCCTGGAACTGGTGCTAACTCTAGTCCAGCTGTCACTCCAGCAGGTTTGCACCTCCTGACTGACTACACTGCTGTACAAGCAGTGGCCACATACTACACCCTATGCTGCCTCCTAGGAGTCAACTAATACTCCTCCCTGCATAAACATCACCAAGCCAAGTATTGCACCTTCTGTAACCACCAAGGGCAGCTGTGCATGGACCTGTCAATGATAAGGGCCTTGCACTGGAATGTCTCCCCTAGGATTATTCTACATGGCTTCTTTGGAGACCCACTTGAGCACCACTCTGTCCAGTCCTCTCAGAGGGGGATTATCAGCAGCTCAGAGGCTCTGGGTTCATGTGTTAAAGCCATCACCCTTTCCTACAACACCTAATTCACTGCTGGAAAACTGAATCCACATCCTGGCAGCAAACAACTAAAGATCATCCAAACTGACTGGATCCCCCAGAATGGACAGAGGAGCTGTGGAGCAAAGCAGGATGGCTTCTCCCTGGGTGAGAGCAGTGAGGCATGTTAACCCCCTATGTTCTGCATAGCTAAGCCCAAATTTAAAATTGCTGGAGGACTTTCCAAGGGATGCGAGTCTGAAATGTGGATTTATCAGAGGCAGCTCTTCATTTCTCTGAGAGTCAGGAGGCTGTGCCTGGCTGAGGGAGAAGAGGAAAGGATATCAATGAAGGTCTGACAAGCCAGGTCCCAAAGTTCCGGCTCTGCACACACCTTCTTCAGCAAGGGCTGTTTCAGGGGTTCCTTTGAGTGTGCCCACAGCTGGCTGCGCCCACGGGATTTCTGGAGGACAGCTTTGCTGATGGACTCCTTCTCTGGAACCCTGAACAGAGACAGAAATAGATTGCTCAGATCTACTGGATTAGCATAAACATTAAATAGGAAGCCAGTCTTGTGCTGACTAATCACTGATCACATTCTATCCCAGGGAAGTAATAAGCAAGTATCACATATGAGCACACAAGTTCTTGAGGACATGGGAGTGCAAATCGGTCCCTCCTCCCTTCCCTTCTCTATCCATTGTTGTCCTAATTTCCACCTATATACATTCTCACTGACCACCTGTCACACTTATTTTCTTTCATTCCTTGGAGATCTCAGAACAACAGCAGAGTCCCCCTACTCCTGAAGAAGGGTGCTTGTGCCTGAAAGCTTGTGAAGAACTTTTTTTCCAACTACTCAGTTGGTCTAATAAAAGATATCGCATCTACATGAAGAACCTTGCCAGCAGGAAGAAGGAAGGCACAAAGAAGAATATAAGGGTGTATTAAAAATATCCTTTTTTCTTCCGACCTTGGAAGATGAGAAAAGTTTGTACAACCCAATTCTGCCTTAAACACATGGTAAATTCAGGCAAGGGACTGGAACTAGGGAGAGTGCTTCCTGGGAGGAGGAGAGAATTTAAGTTCAGGTTCTTCTAGCCCGCCTGTAGTACTGCAGCAGGTAAGGGAGGTTAGTAGCTCAAGAGCCAGGATCTCTGCCCACAGGGAGTCACTTGAGTCAACTTCATCACAAGGAGCAGAGAAGAAGTTCAGTTAGAGAGGCCTTCTACATGGGAAATCACCACTATGTCCATGATAGGGGCAAGGATTATTCGACTCCAGTCAGATGCCAGTTTTTTTCCAGAGTTTTGCACACCCTGCAGGAGGCTGCAGTACCATGGACAGGGGGTTTACCTGAAGTGCTCATAGGAGAACTCCTCCAGAGTGTAGGGCTTCACCTTTGGATCCTCTTCCTCAGGCTCTTCCATGCGGGAGTTCTGTGAGGCTGTCCTCCGCTGATCTGGTGACATCAGCAGCAAGCTCTGGAAATGCACAGTCATTCAAAGCTTCCACACTGTGGCAGGGCTCTAAATGGGCTTTTTGGGTTAGTGCCATTGGATGTTGGGGATCAGGACCAGGGGGTTATATTAAGCTCAATTATTCTGTGCTGCTGAAATGCAGCAGCCCCCATGAATCTCTACAGAGACTCAGGAAAGTATCTGTGATGCCTTCTTGCATTGACACAAGCACAGACAGTGACAAGCAACACCAGTTTTGATCAACCCTAGCACCATCCCTTGCAGTAGAAAACCAGTTTGTTCTTGGCTTGTTTTTCTTTTCCAGTTGGTTCCTCTTACTCCATTTTGCAGTGGAAAATACATCAACTCTCTAAAACTGGGGACAGATAGAGTGGATCACTGGGAAAATGGTTAGGGGGATAACTTGCATTGGGTCCTGGTTAGCTGTATTACTTTAAATCAATGCTCTGAACAAGAAACTACTCTCCTCTTTCAAAGGCATATATCACCAATCACCAGAAATCCTAGTCAGTCAGCTCAGTAAATCATGTGACTGTTTGCAACAAGTATTTCAGATAAAGGACTTTTGAGTGTTTGTATTTTCTTTCAGAACAGGGATGAAATTAAAAGTCCACTATTAATGGAATCCTCAATTCAACACACCCCTCTGCAGGCACTACTGTCAATTCCATGCCAATTCATACAAAAAACAGAGAGCATCAAACCCCGGCAGCCATGTGAACTACCATTTTGAGCATCATTCCTTGCATGCACTTGAAATGTTATCTGATTCCCTTCCCACTGGACTACAGATTTTTTCTTTTCCTTTCATGTAATTCTGATTGATTTGTTGCTCCAATGAAAGGTACCAGCAATACAACTGATTTGAGAGGACAAGTCATATTCTAGTTCTGCAGTTAATAACTGCTTTTAGTACTGTCACATTATTCCCCCCACTCAGATCGCTGAGATGTAGAGACCATTCTACTAGTGTTTAAGTTCACATCACATGCTCCTTACCAGGATTTGACTAGATGGTTTTGTGAGGGAAGGGATGATATAGATTGCCTCCAAAGACACAATGCCTGTTTTGCTTGTCCTTTCATTCTGAGCTGAGATCCAGTTGTTATTTGCTTCCAGCCCTTTGTCCTGGTCCAGAATCAACAAGTCCCCCTTCTTGAAGGACAGAAGGGCAGGGTCTGGAATCAAGAGAGAACTACAGTATACTGGTCAGATTCTACAGCTGAAGAAGAACAGCTATAGGATTTCTATCTGAAAGGCAATGAACCTGCAAGGCCCAAATTCATTTAGGAGTAGAAAGCAATCTTCTTAGATCTGGCTGATTAAACAGATGCCCTGTAGAGCCATCATTCCCACTGCCAGATCCATCTCGCTTTCACTGAGGTCAACAGCGAAACTCCCACTGGTTTTAAAGAGCGCAGAATTGTCCCTGGGATTGTCAGTGATGCAGGGAAAAATGCTCATAAGTTTTAGAGGGCATCTGCACAAGACATTTACTGCAGAGTAGCCTAATTAGCTCCTCAGTAAGGCATCCCCATCTATACTTGCGGGGCTATTAGGTTGGAGTAAGGTAGTTAACTCCACCGTAGGTTAGTTGATACAAGTACTGTCCTATGGTGAAGTTATTTACTCTGCCTCTGTATGGGTAGACAGTGACTGGGGCTGGCTGGGGCACGAGGGTGCTACAATGCAGGGCTGCCTGCCATCTAGCCCCACACAGTAGCACCCTTCTGCCTACCAGGCCCTCCACAGCACACTGAGCCTGGCAGGAGCAGCTTCAGGCTGGCAGGTTGACCCTCTGGATCCCCTACCAGCTGGGGCTCCACTGCCCTGGCTCAATATGCTGTGGTCCTGAGAACACATGTAAACACTGTGCCTGGGAGCAGTAAACTGGTACAAACTGTTCCATTAATACTGAGGTATAAACCCATCCAGAGAGAACTGGGAGAGTAAGGCATTTGCATGCTAACTTCCTCCCTCAGTCAACAGCTTTTCACAGCAATCTCTAGGCTTTCAGCTCTTATAGAGCTTCTATTGAGACTGTGCCCAGATAGTTAAGTCCTAAGCTCCTGTACAGGCAAGCTGAATTTCTGGAGCATGGAGGGCTTCAGAGACAGTAGCCATATGTAGGAAGAAGGAAAAGAAAAGTCATTTTATAGGTAAAGAGTCCTGAACCCTGCCTCCCTGAATATTGCATTGCTATGCTGGTCACAACTGACACTTAGTAGAGCAAACTACTGATCTCACAGATTTTTTTCTGCTTCTCTTTTAGCTCTTTCAAACATTTATTATGGGTTTGTCCAAGATTTCTTCCTGCCCACATGACATACTGTCAGAGTTACCTTGGGGCTTGTTCTCCTGCATGGCCACAGCATACTGCGACCTCTTCTTCAGTCCTTCCAGAAACATGACCACAAGCTCAGCGATGACCACACTGTGGACAGATGTCAGGACAAACTCCTCTGCCCGCAGTGTCATGAGTGTACAGCTTTGCCCAAATGACTTCACTGCCCTGTAGATCACAAAGCACAACATCTGGAAACTTTCTGTGACCTTTTAGTGGCATGCAGGCACAGCTCTGGCATCTACAGCTCTGTGCCAACAAGAGCTGGGAGCTCCTAGCAAGTGCCTTCTTACAAGTAGGTGTGTGGAGAGGAAGATATCTGGCAGGTGGACATAAAACACAGTATTACATACACATTGGCTTAGGTTCCCCATGTTTCTCCACAAAGGTACATCATTCTTGGCACTGAAAAAAATATTTTTCTTTGGAGTGAGTTCATTCAGTCAGAGGTGTCCGCTGTACTTCAGTTCTGTCCTGGAAGTTTTTTTGGACTGACTGAGCATGTTTAATCAAGCAAAAGCTTCCTAAAACATGTCCCACTAATGGATGCTGACCCAGACCCAGACCAACTAACTAAACTGGTTTTTGGGAAGGGAACTGGAACTCCATCTTACATGGAAAACCCCTTGTTGAGTCCAGCAGCTTCCTTCAGACCTTGCGCCTACAAGAGACTCACCTTGTGGTGTGGATTCCCGTGACTTCTGGGAAGGAAAGCTCAAGGAGCCGCTTTTCCGACTCATCAAGGAAGCAGATACCTTTCCAGTTGATGGCCACTATAAAGTGGTTTTTGGGCAGACTGGGCCCTACAAATGTAGAAATACCTTCTCATAAACACTGTTCATCCCTTTCCCTCCTTTCTGCTTAACCCCCAGGCCCTCACCTGCTCCTGGGCTGCCGTGATTACCTGAAAATTTGGTAACTTCAAAGAACCTAGAAAACAGCAAAGGCCACTGAAAACGGGCAAAATCCACAAGCTGCTCTTTCACACTCTGAGGGGAGAGCTGGTCCTGTGTGTAAGGGGCCTGCAACACAAGAAGAAACCCATGACTTCTTAAGTTCAGATCCTGTGTATCAGGTACCAAAGCACAAAGGTTGAGGGTAAACAAACAGCAGGCCTGATCATGCAGACAGCCCTCAGCTATCCTGAATTGTGTAGGGAATGAAGGGAGCTTACAATTAAGCAATAAGGCTTGTGTCACAGATAAAGAACAGCATAATGTTCATAATCACAGCCATTTCCTGCAGTGTCCATCCTGAATCAATTGCCAAAGTTGGACATAATGAGAACTCCTTAAGAAAAAGTGCTGTAAGTGGATACCAGTATAAACTGGTATCTTTCTGCCTCATGGCGAATCTCATGGGAACCAGTGTGGGCCCCTTTTCTCAATCATCCCAAACCAATTACATGGGGCAATTAACCAGACTTGTCTGTCCTTATTCCCTGACAACTCTGGGTACTAGCCAGTTCTCTCCCTGCAGAATTTCACCACAGAAGCACATTATAACTGGTATTGATGACTGAAGCAGAAGTTGGGACTTAGCACAGAGTCTTGGATGGTCAAGATCAGTTAATCCAAAGGACTATACGAGGTCCCCACCTTGGCATGCGCATACGTTACGAGGCTTTCCCACTTCTCCTGGGACTTTGATTTCAGCAGCCGTACTGGGATACACTCCTGGAGCACCTTCTGGACCAGCTCGTGCCGGATGGAAACCCCAAACTGGATGTAGCAACACTTTGCTCCTATCTCCACCAAATCCTCCTCCTGCAACAAGCCACCTGGTTAACAGATGCCTGAGGAGACACATCCATGTCCTACCATCCATATCCAACATAGCATGGACTGGAGTCAGGCTGGGGACTTTAACTTCTCTGCTTTCAGCCAGGCTGGTTTGGAGAGCTGTGCAGGTCTTGGTCTGGCTGTTGGCAGTCATTTGGAAAGGAAGAGGCCAAGTTGTAGATAACCTTCCTCCCATCCCCACAGGGTCTGTCCCCCTCCCTGCATATCCCTGGGGTAAGTCCTTATGTTCTACCATTCCTATACAGGGAGAAAAAACAGATCCCCACCTTCTCACACCGGTATTCTCCAAACCGGATCCCACGAATGACCTGGTGGTAAATGAGATCGGTGCTGACTGGGTCTTCCTTGGAGTTGTGCCAGGGAGTGAATATCTCCTTCCGGAAATACAGGCGCCATGGGGCATGACGTTCGTGGCCACCACTTTCTTTTGCCAGCTCCTCACACTGGGAAATGGCATCCATGACATGATCCCGGCCACTGCCCAATGACCAAACCTTACAGCAAAAGGACAGTCCATTTTAGGGAAATAATTGAAACTCATTAAACTGCAAACCAGATGTCTAAACCTCCCCTATTAGCTAACAATAGAAAAATCCTGCAGAAGCCAGTTCATACACTGGGTTAAATTCAGGACATACTGGGTACCTCTACACCTGCACTTTAATGTGCATTAGCTTATTTTAAAGCACATTGAAGTGTCACTAAAACCATGGGGCATTTTTACACATGCAAGCACTGCAGCACCAGGCACTTTGAGAAGTGCCCGCTGCTGTGATGCCTGTAGTTCTATAAAAGATGAAATGTGCGTCAGCACTGAGAAAATGGTGGTGGTGCACTTTTGAACTAACATGCATTGGTGGTGCTTTAGTTCAAAAGGTCACCGCTGCCATTTTCTGCATGCTGATGTGCATTTTGCTGCTTATACAACTGCACGTGGTGCAGCACAGTTCGCCTCAGCTCGTGTACGAAGCAGACTCAATTAATCAATTAATCCAGTCTGCTCTAAAGCGGTGGATCTCTGGCACATCACAGGACAAAAAAGTATGTGTATAAATGCCCGTGTTTTTTAGTTAACGTGCTTAGAATAAGCTAATGCACATTAAAAGTCACTTAATAACCAAGTTAATGCACATTTTTCTAGTACCTCACAATGGAAGAGGTACTGGATTTAATTCTCATTAACTAAAGTGTATTAATGCATGTGTAGATGCACCCACTGTATGCAAGCTCCACATCACTAAGGTAGATTTAGCTTTACTGATGACCAAATGGAGCATCAGCTCCCAGGGCATGGAGAAAGGATCTCCCTATAGGCAGGGCTGAGCAAACCCCTGGATGGAGCCTGAGGATTTAAGGCTGGATGTCATAGCTTTACCTTGTCATACACAGCAATGTAGAGAGAAAAGCCAAACATATCCTTCAGCATGATTTTATCTGCTATGAGCTGGCAGATCTCTTTGGCAATGGAGGCTGAATCCGCAGGGACTGTGATGCTTTGGCCATTCATCAAGGTGACATTAAATACAATGGGTCTCTTCTGCTTTGTTGCCTGTAGCAAAGTTAAATGAATAAAATGGACTAGAGGAAGGAAAATTATGTTTCCCCCTGGAGACTGGAGGAAACTTTTGGATTAAAGAGCTCTCTCTGCACCCAGCTCTCTGTATGCATTGCACAAGGGGTGTAGGTTTCTAACACGGGGCCCTGGATCCCACTCCAGGGACCAGACACCTGTACTGACAGGTGGCTGTAGCTCCTAACATCCAAGTAATCACTTCCTTCATTGGATCCATCCCTGGATGAATATCCACAGACCAGGGCATGTCTGACAGTGTACCCCAGCAGTCTAGCCAGTCCTCAGTCCTTCTGCAGATGATTTCCACCCCCTGGACATAGACATATCAGTCAGTCCAGATAAATAAATAGCGTTCACCATGAATGGATGCCCAGGTTGATGTAACCAAGAACCTGCTGATGAAGAAGCAGCTACCTGGAGTTCCAGCCAGCTAGGAGGTTCTGCCCGCACTCCATTGGCATAGGTACGTTTCAGCCGATCGGCACAATATGGTGCATAGCTGGGGGGGCCTCTGTGGATGAAGTTCAGCAGGTACTGGATGGACAGAGCAGAAAAGACAGTTGGAAAACACTGCAAACCCACTGAGGATTGTAGAATGGATGTGAGTGAACTTTGTTGTCCTAAAGCAACTTGCAAGAGTGCTTCATTTTTGTGATTGGAATCAAATGAACTGAGAATTTCTTGGCAGTTCCTAGTCAGGCTAAGCAGTTACACACAAAGATTTCCTCAGTTCCTGCAGGGCTCCCAGGAGCCTGTCAGTTTACTGAAATTCAAGGGAGGTGGCATTGCAGAGATACCGTATTTTTCGGACCATAAGACGCACCGGACCATAAGACGCACCCTCGTTTTCCCCCCACTTTTGGGGGGGAAAAAGTGCGTCTTATGGTCCGAAAAATACGGTAAGTAGTGGCACACAGAGCTCAATGGCCTGCAGGGAGGCCCAAGGTCTGTGCAGAATTGCTTATTCTGGTCTGCACATTTAGGTATTGGCATTGGGACTCTGGTAATTTAACCTGTTCCCTGAAGCCATGAGTCAGCCTAGAAGAAGCATGCAGACTTCACACATCAGGAAGCCAAGTGTCCTATCTTTAGCCATCAGGAATTATGTGGTTCTCCCAAGAAGTGGGCGGGGTTATTACAAGATTTTCACCCTTTTCTAAAGCATCAGATACAACCCCAGGCAAGCCAGGAAGACATATAGAAGAGGTGCAAGATGTAAAGGAACTTTTAGGCTAGAGACAGACATTACATGTAAACTGGTTTAAGTGATCAGAAACTTGTTTAAACCTGTAACAGAACAGACATTCATTGCACATAAACCAGTTTGAAAATGGATGAAACCAGTTTGAGATAAACCTGGATGACTTAACTGATTTGGGTCAAACTGGTTTATGCAATGTCTATCTAAGACTCCTTCCTAGTTTAACTTAAGCCAGAGTCCCCCAGCATCCCAGATGCTCTGCAGCCCTGGGTGGGGCTCTCTGCTCTGCAGTAGGACTGGCCCCACAGCTCTGCTCCTTTGCTGGAGCTCCAGCAGAGATTACAGGCACAGCAGTGTCTGTCTGGCTTTCCCATGCCTCCTCTCTCCCACCACCACTCCGTGCTCAAGCAGGGATTCTTCCCTTCCCTCTCCCACAGCACGGACCATATCCAGCACTTGGTATGCTAGTTAATGCTGAGAGGTGTCTATCTAAGGCAGACAGGACAGTGTCCACTTAGGGCTTTTTGGAGCTAATCAATGGGTCAGCTGGTAATGTCCCTCTGTTCCTTCCTTGAAAAAAGTGGTTTAAGAGCTTGAACTTTTGTTTTCTTGATGGGCTGCTAAATGGTCTGTTAGCAACTCCCTGCTGGGCTGGTCAGGATAAGTGAGAACCCCTCCCTAATCAGAGCATCCTGCCAGGGCCTGGCCATACCCTTCCTCAGCTCAAGGCTCTGGAAGGGAAGGGAGGGCTGCTTTTATCTTGAGCCACTGCAGGCATGTGCCAGCATTTCTTCAGTCCAGAGGGAATGTCTGTACAGTTACAAACCAGTTCAGCCTAGCCAGGTTAGACTAATCTGCAAAGATTGAATCAATTCAGGCTAGGGCTTTTTGAATGTCTGTCCCTAGCCCTAGAGATACTACACGTGATTCTTATCCCAACTTTTCATTTAACCTCAATTTGAGTTACTTCTGACTAGCACCAACATGAGAATAAAGCCTGTTGTGTTGAATTCATCCATGGGGTCATAGGACCATGGGTGTCATTTTGATTTCAGAGCAAGGATTTCTTAGGGTACTGGATCAACTATATAGTTGAGATAAAGTTAGACAAGCTTTCAAATTTAAGACATTCTTCATCAGGTCATACTAATTATTCCACTGAAGTAATGAGTAGAGTTGCACCATTTGATCTTACTAATAACTCCATGGAAATAGTGAGTGGAGATACGCCACTGTTAAGTTCACATGTCTGAGCTAAGGTTCAGGCCTCATTGACTTAAATGGAATTATATTTAGGATTAGTTTTGTCTGCTCATCGTATGTCCCTTTTGAAGTGAGTTCTTTGGTTTACAGGGACAAATACAAGGAAAGACAAGGAGCACTTCTTGATAGCTACAGAGGACAACCACCTCAAGATAATTTTACAGTGCTTCATAATTGCAGAATGGGTATGTGTACTCACAAATACAGGAGCATGCATGTGCATGTGTTCTTTGGTAAAGAAGTTGCTCCTGAATTTCACTCCTTGCAGTTCTTTCTTTCCTGCCCCCACTACACTCCATAATAAATAAATAAATAAATAGAGAATGCACCAAACCTCTACCACATGCAAATTAACATTGTTCCACTGAAGTAATCTAGAATAATTCAAATGAAGCCAGATCAATAGTTTTACAGAGCTGCACTGACTCATACCTGAGGATCTGATTTATGTGTTTAGGTATCAGGGAATAGTAAGTGTACAGTACCAACAAATATAAATGTATGAGAAATCTTGGATTCAGCCCATCTCCAGCTGCTATAGTGACTACATAGTTAACTTGACTTCTTTTATCTAAATAAAACAGCAAACAAGGAACCAGACCAGGTGAGGTCTTCAAGCTGCTATGGGCTACATGAGCACAGTACCTTCACAAATGTGTCTGAAGGAGGAAAACAGCCAAGGCAAAGCGATAGGAGAATCCATCCTCGGGCATGACTGCTCCGGTTGCTGTTTTCAGTGAGCTGTTTGCAGATCTGGCAGTAGATCTCATCTCTGTAAAGGAGAGACATGTAATCAGGAGGACTGCAACCGATTGAGCCATCTGCACTGCAGCCGTAAGTGTGATTATAGCCCATTTAGCACACCTGAGCTATCTGTAACCCAGCTAGACTGAGAATTTATAATGAAGCCATGGAAAAAAATTGTGATTTTGGCTTCAGGAAGAAGAAACATAAGACTGTTGACTAACTAAGACCTTGCATAAGAGGCTTTCAGAAAACTTACAGTCAATGTTGGAGTTAACCCTGGAGCAGATGAGGTAAGTGACATGACAGTGTGACTTTAAAAAATTCAGCTAAATGATAGTGGACACAAGTGTAAAAAGCATCAAAGCAAAAAGTTCCAGAAGAGAGAAAAATTATTTAAAACCATCTCTTCCATTCACTGGGCAGATATGAGGGAGGTGGGACAAAGGGGAACACAAGGCACATGACAGTTTTATATCGGCTGAGGATCTCCATCTCTTATTGAAGCAAAGCTATAAGGAAAATGCCCTTAGGCTAAGAAAAGGTAAAGAACGACATACTAAATAAAAATACAATGTATCTTTGGTGCTTGCAAATAAAAATATGTTCCAGATACTGAGGTCATGTACCTGGGGCAGAGAACATCTGGCAAGCATATGGGTGTGAAAAAGGGCATGCATCCTCACAGCTGTCCCTCTAGCTTTAGGTAGAGGCATGTTTGGCTGGTTATACCTGCTCTGTGGTTAGGGAAAGGCTTTCCATTTCCAGGAAAACAGATTCATCCCTAGGAAGTCAGTCTGAGTTTCTATGAGGATTTGGGAAGGAGGTGCTAGTAGTGCATGTACCAGCAAGAGATTGGCCCAGGATGTGCAGTGCAGGGTTTCCTACCTGATAGCAGGGCGCAGGATCGCATTGCCAATAATGAAGTGCACTTTTTCAAGGTTAGACATAGGCCTGTCCGAGATCATGCTTTCCTCCTGGAATAGCTCCTCCCCATGTCTCAGATGACTTGTTACCTGAAAAAGAAGGGCAGAGCTCTCAACACTGCTCTTGTATTATTGGCCAGAACATTCCCTGCTTAATACACTCCTTGGCAACTGCATGCTGATGATCTTTTTCTTCTCCTCAATGTAAGTTAATAAAAAATACCTGTGGATGTAGCAACCCCTGTGCATGGCCAGCTAGCTGGCTCCATTTGCTTTTCTCTGTCTGTTGTCCCTGTTTGGTAATAGCAAGAAAAAACCTGCTGCACCCAGATATCACTATGATATGGGACATGTAAAAGTCTAGACTGGTGGGTTTTGAACTTTTTGGACACAAGACACCCCTCATTGGACTCAAAGCATCCCTCCATAAATTTTTTAATTGAGTGGCACCCAATTTATATTAAACTCATTTCATTTATTTTAAACTAATTTATATATTACAGTGCTTAGCTCACTAGAGGGGTGTGGCAGTGGTAGTGGCAGATGAGCCAGGCAGGGACAAGCCCATATCTACATGTATCTGCTTATTTCCACATCCCTCACAGCCCCCTTCAGAGAACCTTGTGGCACCACATGGTGCCATGGCACCCTGTTAACAATCACTGGTCTAGACAAGTAGAACTAATTTGTGCTCTACATCAACTTACAGTACACCGGGGAGCCAAAACTAGAACCCTAGTCCTCCTGCTTCAAATACACAGGCCTTTACTACTTGTGCCAATGCTAGTGGTAGGTCCCATTGCCTTAACCAGAGGGGATCCACTTTTCCTCATTCACAAAGCCAGTGCATTATACTATGTTATAAACTCAACACAAGTGTTCATAGACTGATTGACTTAAGGGCTTGCTCGTGTAATTACTTATTTAAAAGAATAGTTTGCTTTAAAAAGTACAATAAAATGCCAGCAACAACTATCTTCTAACCTAAGCCTGAATGTTGGGAATGGAGAATAAAACAGCACCTTAAATAGCAAATATTTAAAATGTTATGTAAATATGCACACATTTGTATGTTTACATGGGCAGGCATGTAAACAGGGGTCATGATTGAATTGGTTGACATTTTTCAGAGAAAAAAATAGCTTTCTTACAAGCAGCCATTTTCAAAACATGAAACATTTTGGCAAATCTTTTGATTTTTCAATGCCTTTTGAAGCTTTTTACCACCTTTTCTAGCAAAACAATTTTTGAAACTTTTTTCATTGACTACACTGGTAAACAGTGAATTTCAATAATATTGTTGCACTATGTTTCCATGTTGCACAAAATGTGGTGGAAACTGGTCTGTTTTTGACACTGCAAAGTGGAAGCCATTTAAACATTTTTATGACATATATTATGTTCCAACCAGCTCTAGTTCACAGCATCTTGGTGAGGGAGAACAGGAAACTCAACCTGAAGTCTCCCAGTAGCATGGGTTAGAAAAGTCTTAGATATCTTTGTAAAGGGGGTTGAGGGGAGAGATTATCTCAGAGGCTTCAGAAAAGCCTTGGAAAAAAATGGTGTAAGCCTGGTAGGAATTAGCACACGTTCAGGGGACATGAGGGAGAAGAACTTTCTCACTTGTGAGTGGAAAAAGGTCAGAGATCTCTGTGCTGGAGGAACAGGCCTGGGTATAAGAAAGGGAAGATGGCAAACTGTCCAGGGAAGAACTTTTCTCACAAGGTTAGTTCAGCACCTAGAACAATGAGGTCTGTTCCAGATCAGGATCTTCTACCAGAACTGCAATGCAAAGAGTTATCAATAGCAATGGTATTTCTGTGCAGTAGAAGAGCAGGAGCAGGACAAGCCAAAGGAAAGGGATGGACAGCTAGTGTGCAGGGAGTACAAATTTCTATGGGAAGAAGCAAAACACATCAGGAGTTTTGCACAGAGAAAAAGGCTGGACCCAAGCTGAAAGGGGAGGGAGTTCTTAGCCAGGGCAGAAGAAGCCTCCGTGTCCATCATCAAGCAGGAGCGGGTGACTGGACAAAAAGACTTGGGGAGAAAACTATATTTCTACCACTTACCTTTCCTGTTAGCTTGGAAGACCGTTTCAGCTTCATGGATGAAATAGCCTTTGGAACTTTATTATCCTTTCTGTATTCACTCTAAGATAGACAATGTCATAGTAGACAATGAGTGGAATCCCCATCACACGGTATAGACCAGTGAATTAATGAACAGCAAGCAGGAAGCAAATATTCTCCTTTTTGGAGACCCACCATGGTGCCCAGTGTCTCTCACCAATGACCAGGCCTTTTTATTGCTTCCCAACAACATAATCTAGAAACACTGGGCCAGGGTCTCAGTTGGTGTAGATCAGAATTGACTTCAGTGAAACTACACTGATTTGCACAAATTTAGGATTCAGCCTGTTATATTTAATTTTGCTGAGGCAATGTCTTTGGTAAAAAGAATAGTAAAGTATGAGGGCTCCCTGGCAGCAGTAAACCTTCAGCAGCTGAGCTGAGGAGTCGCATGTAGCCTCACCATCTGAAAAGTACGAGTAGCTTTCTCAGCATCAGCTACTTAATACCACGGGTGCAATTTTCTGAACACCGAGGGTGTTTAACATTGGCTTATCCCTGCTCTCATCAAAGTCAATGAAAATTTTATCCATAACTTCAAGAGGGGCAGGATGATGCCAGTGCTTGACACTTCTGAAATCCCACTCTCAGGGAGCAAGAGCTGCCCTTACCATCTGATCAGGGCTAGATGGCAACCTTCAGTACTGCTGAGAGTGCTTCAGTTCAGGATAAGAAGGTGTTTATTCTCAATGAGTGTTACACTGTAAGGGGCATCCTGCCACATGGGAAAGAGATTTCTACAGCTGGGGCAGCTGTAGAGCCAACATCTATAGCTCTATTTAGCCTCCTCCTAGGAAGATGACTTGCCAATGGAAAGGTTTCTATGGATGCTACTGAAGTACAGAAGCCTAAAAGTTTCCCTTTGCTTCTCTCACCAGTCTGTATAGCAGCACAATACAGAGGAATGAATTTTCCTTCTTACCACATCTGGACTGTCATTGCTCAGCATCTGGACCCGGCTTTTTTTGCCAAGTGTGTCATATATTTGTGTCATCACAGAGCTGCTCTTGCTGGTTTGGTTCTTAGCAAAGGTTGCTGGCTCTGGAAGGTCACCCATGAACCGCAGGATGATGTTCCACACTGCTAATGAGGCCTAGAAATGCAGAAAACACATCCAGATGTTGCAAGGTCCCACCCTACTGCTTGTAGACAGTTACATCTACACAGAAGTAGGACTTCTGACTTTCCTCATCTAGAGTAAAACCCTGTGCCCCTTCTCACTATTCAAATGGGGAATCTGTGTAGTCCCTCAGGTTACAGGTGAGCAACACTTGTGCCCTTATATGGCAAGAATGGTGCATGATGCTTCAGGTGGCTTTGCTGGGAACAGAGGATTTTATGGCTAGGAACAGGTGTTATATTTGTCCCAGAACAGAAAAGTCCTGGGATTGGCATGTACACGCATCACTCTGCCACTCAGGGCTTAGTGAGCAGCTGAATTCACTGCTGCTTCACTATAATCGATTCAATGATGCAGTTCTGGAACAACCATTCAGATGCACCTCACAATGTCCTGGGACAAACCATTAACACTTTTTATCCTGTGAACCTTTTTAGGGTTTGTCCAAGGACAGTGGACATGGGCATCTGAACAACTGCACTTTGTCCCAGAAGAAAATGGTTTCTCCTGGATGAAATGCAACCTGTGTTTGTATCCTATGTAGCATCATAGGATTCAGGACAGAGCCCTTCATTTTATAAGGCTACTTTATACCAAGGAAGAATTCCATAATCACTTCCCCTCAGCAGGAACCGTCACAGCAGGAAAGCCTGAACCTCCTCTCTTCTCCTGCCCCCCTCACTGACTGGCTTACTAAAAGGCAGCAGGAGTAAGTGTGAGCCTTGATGCCTTTTCTCTCCACTCCACCAGTCTGAGTCAGAAGGCAGTGGCAGAGGTCAAAGGAGAACCTAGAGCTATTTCACAGCTAGCAGAAAAATGGCAGGAGCCTCTGATGTCAGAAAGCTCCTGCTGCACAAAGCATTTTGAAGGCAATGCAACGCCTACTTCTGGATGCAGAGACTCAGAGGCAAGCAGCTTTGACAGACCCATGGAAGAGACCAGTTCCATTGCAATGCCTGTGATCAGGTGCCTCTGGCTCTAACGTCTCCCTGTCTGGCTCCCCTTCTCAGGGCATGCCAGGCCATTTGCAGGGAAGCTAGGGGAGCCAGCATAGTGAGAATGTTGCACAGAAAGAACATGATACCAGGATATCATCCTTCTCTTCATGGTAGAGTAGTGGGTGACGCAGTGGCTTCCGGATATGCGTGTATGTGGAGGATCCCTGGAAGTAAGTGGCTGCAAACTTTGGAAACGTGTATTCTGCCAGGTCATCGTCTTCCTCTTCCAGCTCAGCACTCATAGGAACCATATCCAGATCCACCTCATCCAGCCTGCTCCTCTTTGTTTCCAGGTCCTGCATATAAAATAGAAAAAGAGCACAATTCTATTTCTTCTCAAATGATGATTTTTCAGCTTCCCTGCTTGCTAGGAAACAAAAAAAAAAAAAACCCCCACAGAGGGTCCCAGCCTTGTGTCTCTCATGCTAATCTCAATATTGCTTCTACCAGCTGGCAGTAGGCATCAGGAGTGGTGCTCACCTGTGCTCTTGGAGACCTAGGCATTGCGGCATGATTCACAGCTGGCCTTGGACCACAGTTCACTGGGATATCCAGACACTCTCTTGATCCTATAAATCCCTCTTTCCCTTACTGACCTCAAGAATGATTTATTAGCTCATTCTAATCTACCTGCCTCCTCCCCTTCCTGCTCCATGCCCTTGAGTTGTACAGGGTACTAGAAACTTCTTTTGAGACTAGAGGCCCTTACTGGAACCCTGGAGTCCTCCATTTCCTGTACTCGTCCATTGCAAGAGACATGCAAAGGAAAAGTGCCAGGATGCATTAACCATGAGGCCAGGTGTCAGCACATACTTCAGTGCTAAAGTTTTCAGAATCCTACCATTCTCCATGCATTAAAGACATTAAAGTTAAAGCATTCAGTATATATCCAACGTACTGCAAACCAAGGCTGTTTCAACATGGTCACTGATGCATGAGTTACGTCTCGGTAGAGACATGTAAGCCATCCTCTGAAATGAGTAGAAATGACTCCAGATGATGTTATCTTGGGCAACTGGCTGACTAGGGCACTCAGTGGAATGGCAGAAGCCCAAAGCAATGGAGGGATTAAGAAATTAAAGTTGCAAGAAGGACCTGCATTCCCAAGTGACTGTACTTCCTGGAGCCCTCCTGATGTTGTCTTGCCTTATGCAAAGATCGTGAGACAGCAGGTTTCTCTGAGGGAAAGGGCCGCAGCAGAAGACCAGACCTAACTGTTAGGATGTTGCCAAAGCAAGGACCTTCAGCCAGGGGCAACTTCTCTGACAAAATGCACCTTCAGCCAGGGGCAACTTCTCTGACAAAATGCAACAGAGGGAGTCATGCAACAGCTGGGCTCATGTTTTCTAGTAGAGGTTGGAAGAATATTCTTCACCTTCTTGCTACAACCTGCTAAGCAGTGTCCTTTTGCAAAGTACATGGAGGGCCCAGTGCCCCAATGGTCATCTCATGTGAGC
The DNA here is from genome assembly GCF_001723895.1 of Crocodylus porosus. Classification (NCBI taxonomy): domain Eukaryota; kingdom Metazoa; phylum Chordata; order Crocodylia; family Crocodylidae; genus Crocodylus; species Crocodylus porosus. The sequence continues at coordinate 1,384,555 of NW_017728929.1, read as the reverse complement.
TGGAGGTGCTGGGCTGTTCCTGGAATCTTTCCCCACACTGACAGTAGCATACACAGAACAAAGACCACACCCAGGCTGCACTACCACCCAAGCTGAACGAAGACCAGTATATTCCTTTCCTTTGCTTTTAAGTAGATATATACCAGCAAGTGTGTAAACTGTACCAGGCTAACCAGAAAAATACAGACAGAGAACAAACCCTGGAAGCAAAACTGAAGGCTGGTGAAGATAGGTTTTGCCTGGGGCTGCTGGTGGAATGGAACAAACAGAAGCTTTTACTAACTCTGCATTGACTGACCTTCACCCCATGATGCCAAGAGCATGATTCAAGAAGGCAAATCTACCTACCTCTTCTCTTCTGGTCCCTGCTCTTGTTTTTACATTATGAAAGCTCACTGACCAACATTTCACTGCACCAAGCATGAATCTGGCCTATTACTTCTTTGTTGCTATTTACCTCAAATCCCAGAGGAGCCTGCCCTTCTTGGCCGCCAATCATGGAAGGTAAAAAGCCAAACACTTTGTCCACCATTTCCTGGTCGCTGATTGGATCATAGAGTGATGATTTATGGGAGTCATGCTTCCTGCATTTCTCGTCTTCCTTCCCTGTCTCCAGGTTACATAAGTGCCCCTTAAACACAAAGATGGAACATTACAAGTGCTTGGAACTTAATTCAGGTAGAACCAAGGGCTTAGCAAGACAAAGGCCATTTGCACTGTAGCTTAGTAGAGCAAATAAGCAAGTACAAGCTTCTAATGTAGACACACTGTACTAGTGCAATACAGTGCTTTTACTGGCGAGTTACACTACTGCAGGAATCTGAGAAGCAGAGCTTATTAAACTGTGCATAGTGCTGCACTAATGTGGCTACTCTGCTTCTGGTTTGACAGCTAGCCTGATGCATCACAGCTTGGTGCTGCCTCACACCCAAAAGTGCATAGTAGAGGAGGGACACAAAGTGTGAAGTGACTGGTCTAATTCTGATTCCACCCATACTATGTAATTCATGGTCTTACATTGGCACAGGCAGTCTGGGGAAATTTTCACCAGTAAATAATATTGGAAATAAGTATGTCTCCTTTACATCAACTGTTCCCCCTTTACACTCACAAGTAGTGTCACAGCTCTGCCTACATTTTATCACCTTCTGAAAATGTGACCCTAAGTATATATGTATAGAATTGTTAAGCACATCCAGGTTTATAGGTGTGGTGTGGGGAAGTGGTGTCCAACTTTCTGGCCTTGGGAGCCAGATGGATGGCACAGGGTCAGTCTGTGGGCTGGATCCTGTGTGAGGTGAACACATGGGGTCAGTCCGTGGGTGCATTCCTGCACAAGAACCTAGACCCACACACCTAGATCTGGCTACATACTGACCCGACCCCACATGCCTGGATCAGGCCACATGCTGGTATGATCTGGCATGCAGGGCCATATTATTCAGTCCAATGGGCTCCCCACAGGTTCAGAAATTTGAGGGGAGGGAAGCAACCATTAACACTGCCCCCTCCTTCTAGGACACACCAAATTTCCCAGCCCTTGGAGGGCTGCACAGGCTGGATGACATGGCTGTATGGCCAAATCCAACCCAAATTGAGCGTGCTTAGTGTGGTGAGTTCATAAGCATAGAAGATAACTCTGCATTCAGCTTTTCAAACCCTGCCTCCTACCCGTTCTAGTTTCCTGGCTTGTTCCCTTGCTCTTACTGGCCCAAGGACATGAGGTACTTCTCCTCCTCTAAGCACAGCTTCCTGACTTCCAGTCTGTGCTGGTACTGCAGGAAACAGGAAGGTTTTCAGATCATCTTCATACTTGCTTTGCTAACTACATTGTGCCAGGAATGTGGGGCACTGCCTCCACTCACATTTTAAGTGGTCACTCTTGAGTGACTGCTCAGCTCTAGATTTAGTGTTGTAGGGAACAGGCCGGTATAAAAGTAGCACCATTTTTTAAATATTTCTGAAAAGCATTTTGGCCTTGTCCTTGGGAGGTTCACCTATCTTCTCCTACAGAGTCCAAAGGCCAAAAGCTGTCATCCACCAAAGGCAAGTACTGAAGGTGTGTTTTGCCCACCTCTACCATGTTTTGGAAGTGCCATGACTCCCAGTACACTCCAAGTGTGAAAGGTTTCACTGGGACAGGGTGAGAAACGGGACGCTCCTGCCTGAGAATATATGTGAGAGGGAGAAGAAAGACAAACCCCAAATCCTGCCACCTAGGTAAACAGTTGGCCTTTGGCAAGTACCAGTGACTAAATGCAGGAGCTGGAGCCAGGGCAAAGTTGAACTGCATCTCCTAAAATTGCTTGACATCAGAGAGGGGCGTGCTGACAGAGTGGTCAAGGTGTCTTGTTATGATTCAGAGGCAGCTGTATGTGACAATGATCAGTTTGCTCCTTTGGGCACCGTTAGTTATGGACATTCATGTGCCTTAACCATGTTGGTGTAACTGGTACCTGGGCTTGGCCAGACCTTCAGTTTCTCTGACTAGAGAGAGATGCTTGAAAAAAAAAGACAGAGGCAGCTAGGTAGACTTTGTTCTGTTTGTACAATCAATATCTAACACAAAGTGGATCTGGTTTATGGCTGAGGGTCCCATGTGCTGCCACAGTACGATAATAAATAAGATTTTCTCTATGGGACCCCTTAGAGCGTTCCAGACTGTACTGCTTTAGGATTTACTCTGTTGGTTTCGTTATAGACACTACCTTTGCAATGCTACTGAAACATATTAATGTTCTCTACATTGCCACGTCTGTTTTCTCTTCTCTTCATCCTAATCAGCATGGGCTCTGCTCTTGTTTTAATCAAAATGCTTTGTTATTTTTTGGAATTTCCCCAACTCACTTGTGCTCTAAACTAAAGTCACCTTATTTATTAAGTACAGAAGACAAACATACAAGAGTTATATGTTAAAGGCTGCTCTCTCATCTGTCAAAACTTCAGAGTCATTGCTGTGGTAACTATAGGAAGGTGATGTGATAGAAAGTCTGCTTCCTTACTTGTAGGGGATGCAAAAGCCATTGCAATGGGGAGCTGCTACCCAAAGAAGTTTGCTGCTTCTGTGAACAGTATCCTAGAGGAAATATCCTGTTTAAAAGATGACTGGTTGAACATACAGCACATACCTCTCTCTTCATCCTCTGGAAACTATGACGAGCCAACATTCCCCTAGTATATGCTTGTATAATGCACACAGCTTTCTTCTGCTCAGCTATCTTCTGGCGCATCAGATAACCACGACACAGGGCTTGGAACCTAATCACATGTGCCCGGGCTGTTTCAAACTGCTTAGCAAGCTGCCGGCTCCGAAAGAGGGCTTGCAGGCGCTCGAAGCCCAGCATGACCTATAGAAGGGGGAAAAAACAGCATGAAGTGATCAAACCTGAAGCAAAATGGAGCTGGGACTAACTTGAACTCGATGGAAGATACGGAACTGAGACAGAGAATCAAGATGCAGAAAGAAATTACCAGAAATTGCCATCTAAGCAAATGTTTTATTTCTTGGAGTTATAAATGCAGGCATTTTAAACTAGAATATCAAGGGACCCAAAAGTTACTTATTAAAGATGGCATCTGTAGGAGTGACATTACTCCCAGAAGACTGAGGTGAGGGAAAGGGAGGAAAAAGGACTGAAATGGATTAAACAGAAGAAAATGAAATTGAGGTGAGCAAAATGGGTCTGACTATACGAAACTGAGCAGCAGGGTACAGAAAAGAACAGAGCAGAGTGCAGAGCTAGAGTCAAGATAAGTTCATATGAGCTTCTGTTTGGTTTTAGAAAAGGAAACACTTCTGCCTGAAAACGGCTGCTTTTGTTTCTTCTCACTAATCAGCCAACATCTTAGAACTGGTTTCCTCTCCCATTCTCAAAAATAATTCCTCCCAGAGCTCACTCTTTCCTCACAAGAGATCCCTCCTTTGGAAGTCCAAGTGTTATTTTCCTTGACATAACTTTTTTAAAAGTAATTTTTCTGTCATTTTTGACAGATGGCTTATGCCACAGCTTCACTGAAACATTGGCCAGGGAAGACACCTCTCACAACTTTGCCAACACTATTCATTTGTTATCTGGGAAACATACATGGTGGGCCTTCTTCAAGCCAAGATGGTTGATCACAGGAAATAAGGGATGGGACTTTGGTGAAGCAGTAGCCAAGCTGCTGCTACACCAGGCCTAGCAGAGGATAGTCAGGGTTACTGTTTTACCAATAAGGGGGCATTGTCTTGGATTCAGTGGGCACATCTACATATGCTATTAATGCACCAGAATAAACTCCAGCAGAGTTTGTGCTATAGTTTACTGCTCCTGGGAGCAGTGTTTACACATGTGCCCAGGACTGCAGCACACTGAGCTGGGGTGAAGCAGCCCCGTCTAGCAGGGGACTGGGGGTCAGCCTGCCGGTCTGGAGCAGCTCATTGTGCTGCAGAGGGGATGACTAGGGCACAAGGGCACTACAGTGCATGGCTAGCTGACAGGCAGCCCCCACACTGGAGCACCCTTGTGCCCCAGCCAGCACTGGTCACTGTCTATATGTGGTTTCAGCACACCAAATGACTCCGCTGTAGGATAGTACTTGTCTCAGACAGTACTGTCCTGCAGTGGAGTTAATTAGTTTACTGCACCCTAACAGGGGCACACATAAAGACAGTGACACTATACTGCAGAGCTAATTAGTCAACTCTGCAGTAAAGCACACATATAGATACACCCAGTAAGGATAAAGATGATTTAGAATCCTTTTGGGGCCCTGAATACCCTTCCCCTTCATACATAGTTACCTCTTATTTCTGAGCCATCTTCTTTATTAACTTTATACAGAGCCATGTAAAGTACAGTATTTATATGTTCAGGAACAGAACCATGCCTCTTACCAGCCTGAAATTCTTCCTGCAGTAATAACCCCTCCAAGCTGTCTGAATGACCACAGCAGACCGTCTCTGCATCAGAAACTGCTTCCTAAAGGCAGGCAAGGGATTAAAAGGTTACTCAGATAAGAAATGGCAGAACTAAGACAAGGACAAGAGGTAGGAATGAAGAAAGTGATGACTCTCTCCTCTTAGCCTATACTCTCCACATTCAACACCCATGCACCAGACCCCTCAGAGTACACCTACCCAGCAGTCAAGAAGTGTAGGATTCAAAATGACTCATACAAATTGGAGGACTGGACCAAAAGAAATCTCATGAGGTTCAACAGGTACAGTCCTGCACTTAGGACAGAATAATCCCATGCACCGCTACAGGCTTGGGGCCAACTGGTTAAGCAGCAGCTTTGCAGAAAAGGAGCTGGGAGTTACAGTGGATAATAAGCTGGATATGAGTCAACAGTGTGCCCTTGTTGCCAAGAAGGCTAACGGCATACTGGGCTAAATTATTAGGAGCATTGCCAGCAGATTGAGAGAAGTAATTATTCCCCTCTATTCTGCACTGGTGAGGCCACATCTGGAGTATTGTGTTCAGTTTTGGGCCCTCCACTACAGAAAGGAAGTGAACAAGTTGGAGAGAGTCCAGCAGAGGGCAACAAAAATGGTTAAGGTGCTGAGGCAGGTAACCTATGAGGAGAGGCTGAGGGAACTGGGCTTATTTAGTCTGCAGAAGAGAAGACTGAGGCGGGATTTGATAGCAGCCTTTAACTACCTGAAGGGTGGCTACAAAGAGGATGGAGTTAGACTGTTCTCAGTGGTGGCAGATGTCAAAGCAAGGAGCGATGTTCTCAAGTTGCAGCAAGGGAAATTTAGGTTGGATATTACGGAAAAAAATATCACTAGGAGGGTGGTGAAGCACTGGAGCGGGTTACCTAGAGAGGTGGTGGAATCTCCATCCTTGGAGGTTTTTAAGGCTGAGCTCAACAAAGCCCTGGCTGGGATGATCTAAGTGGTGATGGTCCTGCTTTGAGTAGGGGGTTGGACTAGATGACATCCTGAGGTCCCTTTCAACCTGAATTTTCTATTATTCTAAGTAACTATCATGCAGTGCAGAGATATCCAAGCTTGCTTAAAATCCTGACTTGACTGTAATGTATAGACATATCCAAGCCAGTTTTAAAATACCTAGCATGGCTACGGGTAGCAGCCTACCCCATGGCAGCACAGACCTCACAATGAGCTGATTTACCCTGCTTCTTCAGCAGGTTTTATAGCCTGTGCTGTGCTCCATGCTCCTATGGCTAAACTGCTACCAGTTCTCAAACACCAGTAGCATAACAATGTATGGGCTACCCATGAGAGGGACACCAAAATTGAGATAGAGGGTCCCCCCCATCCGGGCACCCTGCATCTTCCCTGCAGCAGCTTTGGCTCCAGCAGCAGGATGGGCAGAAAAGCCATGGTGGTGCTCAGTGTAGGATCACCAGTAAAAAGGTTCACTGCTACTAGGGGCAATGTTACCTCCTTTTTTTTCCTGCAAAAAAATCAGTGTTTGAATGTCCACTTGGCACACATCTCCATAGCAAAAAGGAGCTGACATCTGCCCCTGCAGCAACAAACCTCCAACCACTGCCCTGTACCACGCACCACCGATGCCCAGGTCATACAATCAGCCAGTTACACTTCTGCCCAAGTGAGATATTTTAAAGCTATCTTGGATATGTCTGTACATTACTGTCACTTCTGCAACTGCAGCACAAACATAACCTTGATTATAGCATTTTGTCTGCCTGCAGCCCACACATAACAGGTAAGGTTGGACTGTTAAGAGAATATAATCTAATTTCCTGCAAAACATGGGCCAAATAATTCCACCCATGACTTGTCATCCATTTGCTGATGGTGAGGAGAGGGTAGAAAGAGCTCCAGGAATCCAACCTGACCCAAGGAGTTCAGTTAAGAACATAAGAATTGCCATTTACTGGGTGAGACCACAGGTCCATCTCGCCCAGTATCTTGTGTCACACAGTGGCAGAGAGTCGATGCTGAAAGGGAGAGTGACCTAGGGTTTTTTTCCACTATTCCTCTCTCACTTGCAGCCTCCAGCATTTAAGGTCTAGGAAGTCCAATTCGGAGGCTGTACCCCTACCTCCCATGTTCAACAGTTACTGATGCTGTTTTCTTCTAAGATCGTGTCCAACTCCTCCCCCCACTCCTTTTCTTGCTTTCATGATCTAGTAAGGGCCTCACAATTATTTCTGGGCCAACTTCTTTGATGACGTAGCTTTGTGGAATGCTGGGAATGTGGCCCTGTTCCCAGAAGTTAAACCTAAGCAGTGAACCCCACCTGTCTGACAGCATATACTTAGAATCCTCCTCATAACTGATAATGGTTGCCATACTCAATTGTCTGAATCAGACAAGCCTTCTACAGTAAGAGCTCTTGCACTGAGCACAGGGTGGTTAACACTGTTTACTCAGTGATGAAAGCATTCCCAAAGATAGAATTCATTCCTAAAACACTTTGATGCTTGGCCAAAATAAGATAAATCACAACTCTAAGAGTGTCAGCAGGTACGGACAGATGGGTACAGACTTTTCAAAGCAAGCTGGACAAAACACTAGTATTCATTGTGGATTGTAAAAGAGAGGTCTTGGACAGCCCATCTACCACTTCTGTGAAATAAGCATTCCAAGGTCCTGTATTTTCTAGACCACTATGATAAAATGAAACAGAGAAAGAGCAGGTCTAAAGGCAAAACCTTTGCCTATCTCTTTAGGAGTTCCACATCACTGATGTAAACTCAGGCTTGATACATTCTATATCAGACTGTATCCGTGTAGTAGCCCTGGGGGTGCAAACCTGAAATTTGGGCACTATCAGGTAGAAACACAGGTTGTAGTGTCACCAGGCACCTCGCTAAATGCCAGACCCAGCTCAGCCTGGCTTCTCTCATAAGAACTCTAATGGGGAACCAGATGAATTGGGGAAGACTAATGGGAGCCTTATGTGCCTGATGGGGGTTTATAAAACCCTCCTGCTTCCTGCAGGGTCTTATCCCAGCAAAGGCATTTCTTGGTGTAGCAGTATAGGAGCCTTGTCCTGTGACTCCAGGAAAGATTTGTTACTGCCCTGGATTTCCTGGCCTGGATCTACTACGTGCTCTGACCATGATGCTTTCTTGATGTTCTGGAACTGAGATTCATATCTGGCTTTGACCTTGGCTTCCACTGTGGTAAACCCCTCAGTTACTGCAAACAACTAGGCTGACTGCCTATTCCCTGGTCAGCTTTTACACAATGCATCATTAAGTATGTTGTGTTCAACCACAGGGGGAATAGGATATGCTCTGATTTATACAACCCCAAACCCTTGTGCCCTTTCAAAGCACTCACCTGTCCTTGAATCCCCTCAGCACTTTCTGGATAAGAATGGCCTTGTTTGTAAGCTCCTTTTCTCGTTGCACCTCCAAGATTGTATCATGATAATCCTATAAGAGAGACCCAAGCAAACTGGCACAATGGCTGCACTTCTGCTGAAGAGGCCCAAAATTAGCAAGAGTGCTGAAGGTTGGGATCAAAGGGTATAAATGAAAGTGTGCATGGCTATTCATGCAGCACCTGGCCACAGCATCTGGCTGTAGCTGTCCACAAGCAAACGATTCACCTATAGCACATGAAAATATTTCAGAAAATAATGGCAATTTCAAAATAAAGCTATTTTGTATGCAATGATCATTTACTGGACCACATAACTTCTCTACACATTTGTAAAGGATGGATGCATTTGACAAGGCCACCATTAGTGTTTTCCACTGCTGTGTGGTTTCCCACAGACATACAGCATGGGAAGCCATTGTGCTGTTACTTTCTGAAACACCCTTGTAATAAGATGTACCCTCCAAATTTTAGCAGAGTTATAAAATACAACATGTTCTTCCATCTTATTAGTGGAGAACAGAAGTGGGTGGGAGATGTGCAGTGCTATTTGGTGGCACAGAGGTACCTGTTGAGCTACGTTGTGCGCTGGGTTTAAGGCCTGGACTCTTGAGATGCTGGACAGAGTTTTCATGGTCCTTAACAGGCAATTCCTGCAATTCACTCAACATCCCTTTTTTCATGTTACTGCATGTGACAGCAAACAACCTTTGTTACTTACCTTGAGGAAAATCTTGGTTCTTCCAACTTGCCAGCCTCCATCTTTGCCTATGACCTTCTCAGAAATCACCATGCAGCACCAACGGGCATCATTCTGTTGCTGATACAAAAAATCATCATATTAAAGCATGGTTAGTAATACAGAACTGGTGTGATATAAAACATCTCTGGCACTGGTGTTTCACAGGGTGAAGAACAGAAATGGCTGCAGCCTGACAAACTGGAATTCAGTGTGCAAAGCATGGAAATGGCTCAGGTCTAAAGTATTCCAGGATTGAACACAGAAGGTATGTTAGTGCTTGTGTGGAGAAGTCCATGGATCAAGAGGCAGGTCAGTGTTTACTTCTCAGTTCAGAGGTCCCAGGAGTGAATCTATGAAGAATGGTTATGTCCTAAAGCTCAGGAATTACAGTCCTGTTGTAGTGGTTTTGTGGCCTTGATCCAGGGAATAAGGGAGAAGCAAATTTTGTTTGGTAAAGTCTTTTCCTGGACCAACTATGCAATTGGGAGAGATGCTAGATGAGCTTTCAGGCATGAAGAAAGGCATTTTATGCCCAGATACTTGTCTGATATCTCTCCCAATTGCATAGTTGGCCCAATGAAATATATCACCAGACAAATGCTATGCCTGGTGGAGTCATCTAGAGAATTCAAGCCCAGGACTCCTGGATTCAAAAAGCATAAACCTCTACCACTTGAGCTAAAGTTAACCTGCAGAGCAGAGGCTGATTATCCTGGTGACAGATCATTTGACTAAGTGGGCTGTGATCCAGTTGCATTTTAAACTTAATTCTAGCTGTGAAACAGAGCGTATTTCCCCCAAAAGCCTTCCAAGGAAAGGTTGGATTAGCATTTAAGCAAGTTTCTGCTGACGCACCTGTTCTCTAGCAGATGCTGGCAGTAGGACTCTGTATCTCTCTAAGAACTCTGCAAAGCTGTAGCGAATTGGGTAGCCAGCCTTTCTGATCCGAATGGTTTCCATCATTCCTGAATACCGCAGCTGCCGGATACACAGCTCCCGATCAAACAACTGGAAGGACAGACAGACATGGGGAAGCTTATCATCAAAAAACAGCTCTTCATATAACATGGTTCAAAGAACATTTGCTAGCTGCTTCAGAAACAACAGCTGTTTCAAAATGAACTACAATATTTTTTTAATTGCATTTCATATTTAAGTCATTGCACCAAATTCATTGCTGGTATAAGCAGGCAGTTTCAGTGAAGCTGCAGATTTTTGTAGAGCAGCAGTGAAAGAATTCACTTACCTTGGGTCTAATTTCAAAGGCCATTTATGATTCTACATCTGCAAGTTTACACCCACAATACATTTTGAATACAGTTTTGTAGATGCATATAAGTGCAGGAGCAATTTATAGTGTGTTATACTTTAGCTACCCAGGTGATTCCACACACCAGAGAGCTTCAGGTCATAAACTGCACCTACAAAACTCTGCCCACATTTTACTGCAGGAGCAAAATTGGAGATTAAGTTGATGCCCTTTAAAAATATCCTCCCCTTAAAATCACCTTCTGTGCTGTGGTATTGGTCCTCAAACATTAGTGTGTAAACAGCACATCTACAGCCAGTTCTGAGGCAGTCAGACTGGCAGTTAAGAGAATAAATGGAGTAATCGTGAAGGCAAGAGCTAATCTGAGCAACCAAATAAAAAGTTTGAATGTCCTTGCAGCTTCCAGATAAGGTTCTTGACATCTCCCAAGAACAACATCTAAAAGAAATCAAGATAAAACCCAACTGGATCCCACCATCATGAAAGCACATTTGGCTGTCCCCATCTCTGCTTGCTGAGGGAAGAATAAAGGTAGGTATGTGCATATTTCTTTGCAGAATAGGATCAACCTCTGGGGGTGCACTAGGTTGCCCAGTGAGAGTATGGATATAACTAGGCCTATTAGAGGGGGAAGAGAATTGCCCTCCTAGGCCTTGACAGGCTAGTTTGAGGGGTGTGACAGCTAAGTCTTACTTGCTTCAGAAATGAAGTAAGATCTGGGTCTGGCATTTTAATGTCACTTTGGAAAGTGTGACCTCTTTAACTCTTCAGGACTTTTCCTACAAACAGCCGGAACTGAGGAAGGGGAATCACACAGTTCAGTAAAAGTCAAAGTATTAAAATCAGAGGGTGCAAAGAAGTGACATTAAGAATTGAACTTCCTCATCTCCAGAATGTTCACAACCAGCCCCACTGGATATATGAGCCATGATCTCAAAACTCTTGTCTGTTGCAAGTTTGAAACCCCCAATGAGAGCCTATAGATCCTCTCCAGCTACTTGGAACACATGGGAAGTTCTAGAGTGGGAACCTCTTGGAGTTATTCTTGTGTTCAAGTCACACAAAAATAAGAGAATAGAAAGCCACTGCAGGTGCAGTCTGTATGCCTGATGAAACGCACAGTCAAAGTAACTTCATCACCAGAAGACAGAAGCATAACCTTGCCAGGTGACATTGGTTATGCTTTAGGATGCCAACTTTGCAAATCCCCAGCCACCTGCTTAACTCTAGGCATGCAAATCACCACATGTGATCATTTCTGTTTCTGGGCTAGGTCTTCGCTGATGTTAACCGACACAGCTCCACTGATTTTTCAATGGAGCAAGGCTGATTTACAACAGCTGAGTATCTGGTCCTTTGAGTCCAATCTTTTAAATCAAAATAAAGGTGGGCATAAACTTTCAAAGGAGGCCAAGCCCCCTGTGAACTGGCATCTGCCTACACAGGTCACTAGAAAGAAGCCTGATCTAAGCCCCACCAAACTGATGGGAAGACTCCCGTCAACTTCGGTATTCTTTGGATCAGGCTTTCAATGCCTTAGCATGGTTAAAGGAGGTTGTTGCAAACATACAAGACCAAGGTACAAGGCCCAGATGCATCTGAAACGTGGCCCATTCACTGTTTTGCTGTGGGGACTGGGGGATTCTTTTTTTTTGTAACAACAGTCTCATCATCACATCTGAGATTAGCAGGTGCTTGTTTCTTTGCTCTGCTGAACTTTGCTATGTGGAACTGAATTGCCTTTTATTTAGGTTCTTGTACAGGGCCCATCCCTCTCCACATATGACACTGGCTCAGATCAGTCCTCCCCTATTTCAGACACCAAAGACTTCTCCCCAATTTAAAGGGTGCAGGGTGTAGGCATGGTTACCCCCATTTTTTCCTTTCCCCATTTTTTTCCAAGTTAGAGGTCAAAAGTTTTTCCACGTTTTCAGGTCACAAAATCCTTAGATGCAGGGGTAGCAGTGGACACAGTCTTTCTGGACTTTAGGAAGGCCTTCGACACTGTCTCTTACCGCATGCTCATTAAAAAACTAGGGGACTGTGGCGTCGAACCTACGCAGTCAAATGGATCACAAACTGGCTGGAGGGCCACACCCAGAGGGTGGTGGTGGATGGGTCATTTTCA
>NW_017728929.1:1321878-1371672 GCF_001723895.1 Crocodylus porosus | reverse complement strand
TGGGGAAGTCCCCGTTCCCCCGAGCACTGCCAGGAGTGACCAGGAATAACGGTCACAAGCTGGCAGAGGGTAGAATCAGACTAGACATCAGGAGGCGCCACTTCATGGTCAGGGCGGCTAGGGTCTGGAACCAACTTCTAAGAGAAGTGGTGCTGGCTCCTACCCTGGGGGTCTTTAAGAGGAGGCTGGATGAACACCTCACCGGGGTCGTCTGACCCCAGTACTTTTTCCTGCTAGGGCAGGGGGTCAGACTCAATGATCTGCTCAGGTCCCTTCCAACCCTACTAACTATGAAACTATAAGATCCCATCCAATCTCCTGTCTGGTCTTGACCAGATGGTTTTTTAAAACATAGTTTCTATATTTCTGCGTTTTCTTTTGCTGTATGTCACTTGGTGCTTATGCAGACACCCTTTAATGATACATTCATCAGTTCCTATTGGTCTTTGAATTACAGCAGCTTTTCTTGATTAAATTGCAGGGATAAGGTTCTCCACAGCAACTGATTATTTCTGCTCAGTTACTTTTTCCCAGGCACAAATATTACTGCAGATACAATCTAATATCTCTGAAGCATTACCAGAGGCTTCTTGTAGTCATTGGGCTTGATACAGCGAATGAAATATGGCTGGCAGTTGCTCAGGATTTTCATCAGCTGCTCCAGGGATTGCTTGAATTGTCCCCCTAGGGTAGAGAGTCGTTTGGTTGTATCTGAGCCCTGGAGAAAAGAAGTACAGACATAACTCCCACATCACATGACCATTAAATGGCCCACTTACAACTCTGTTGTATGTATTCAGAGAGAAATCAGCTTCCTACCATAAAATGTATCTGTTTAGAAGTCACCAAATCTATCATCATTGCTCACACTGAGATGTACTTATCTATGCGTAAAGGTGGCAAGACCCTACTTGTACTGTGCATTGAATAGCAAAAAGCCTGCTCACTAACATGATCCATGTCTAGTTATTGGGCCTGTCCAATTGTGGACCACATGATTATTTCAGTGAGCACAGTGGTGCTTAGCCCTGTTAGTCTGAAGTCAGGCAATAGGTATGGCAGGGTGGCACCTGAGAGACTAACTAGGTAACACACACATGAGCTTTATAGGCAACAGCCTACTTCATCAGATATAATGAAAGGACATTATTATTTCAATGCTAATTCACGTTGGTGTGATTGCAAGCTTGATGGGAAAGAGCAGCTATTTATATAGCACAGGCTTCCAAGTTGGGTAATATCTGGCTGTATAGAACCAGCAAGTGAAGTTGAAGGGGTCAAAGCTTCCCAACACATTTGTAGCTTTTAAGGGAATCTTAACTCCAAGATCACTATTGCTTTGTAAACAGGGAAAAGGTAAAGAAGGAAAGTAACATACATAAAAGAAGGGAAAAGTTACAAGCAGATCTGATGGCAATTATGCATACCAGCTGCTTGTGGTTACAGACACTGTGCCACATTTTGCTTTCAGCTGCACAGCTAAAACTCTAAAGGAAATGGACCTGATTTAGTTACTTTCAATTTTTACCAGTCTAACTAAGAGCAGCATTTCCCCACAGAAACTTTAAAACAGTATTGCAGTAGGCCTTAATCTTAATTTTCCATAAGGTTTTAAAATTCACCTTATAACACAGCAATAGTCAATGCAGCTTCCCAAGGGCTCCACTGATCTTTTTAGAACAGGGTTTGTTCAGAACAAATTGTTAATAACTCTGTAGCACTCCATGGCTGCCTGTACAGGTTTTATGGAATTCTAGTGGCCCACACTGCTCTGTTATTATGCACATGCAGTCTGACAGTCATTCCTTACCTCTAACCTCATTTGCTTAGCCAACTCCTGAAGTTATTCTGCCAGTTTCATCATGGGGCAATGCTGACCTCCAGTGGCTGAGCACATGCACTCTAGGAAAATAATTCCTAGGAGAGCCATATAGCAGCTAGAACATAGCTCATCTGCTTAAAGCTAACAGGAGCGTGTTCAAAACAGCTGAGGTAAATAATATACAGGTCTAGTTAACATTTGTGTTCCCACATCGTGGCATTCCATCTTGCAAATCAGCAGATTGGCCATTGAGGGGTCTGAATCCTGTCTTGATGGTTTTCTGTGGTATCTTAGGAGGTAACGCTATAACAAATGAACTAGTTGCCTGGAAAAGTGTTGAAGATTCGCTCCTGCTGACCTGGAAGAAGAGCTCTACCAACTCAGGCCATCAATGTTCTCTCTACAATTTCACCTACCATTCCATTCTATAGACTGCTCTTTTCAGACTCCCACATCAGGGCCTGATCCAAAGCCTACTGAAGTCATTGGGAGCCTTTCTATTATAGGCTTAAGTAGGTTCAAAATGGGTCATGTGTCCCATTACAGGTACGAATAACTTAATTTTGGTTATAGTGGCAGGAGACTTTTTAAGCAGCATAAAGAAACTTAGTTCTTAATCAGAAGGTTCTCATCCCATCTTCACAGAAGCCATTATAGTCACCTTTTGCTGCTAATTTCTCTACTGACTATCTTCTTTCCCCAGCTGTTTACCTGTCCATAGCCTGGAGTTGTTCTGGAGTGCAGTAAGCCAGAGTGGGGCAAAGACTGAGGGGGAAAGGACAGCAGAGGACAGAATCAGGAGAGCAGGTAGAAAAAAATGCATTCTAGCACATTGATTCAATGCTTTCGCTGCACTCAAAAGCCAAGAATGGTGCAAGTTAAGGTGTAACATGTACCTGTACCTACCCAACCTACCAATATTTCTTCTGTGCATGGCAATGTATTTGCAATCTCTTTCTCACTCAGTATAGTACAGACTATAATATTTCCCCCTGTGCCTTCAGGGATATTTTCTGCCAGATGTCTCTTAAGATGACTCACACTTATGAATATAAAGGCTTTCTTACACTGCACCCAGGGAAGAGGGCAGAGCCAGGATTGCCACCATGGCCACAGGCAGTCAGAGCAGCTGTAGAGGTTGCTCTGGGACTGCTATCAGGAGTGGCTTTTACATTTTCATTTAAATTGGTATTCCCATCCAGTGTCAGTCCAATAGCATGATACAGAGGGAATAGCCATGACACTGATGCATCCTGCCCAGCCACACATACTGCAGGGACACAGAGCAATGGGTGTGACAAGCCAACATCACTTCATTGTCTTGATGGAGGAACATCTTGCAGTCCCACAGATCAGTCCCTCTGTGTCTGGTACAGGGCTCCAAATCACAGTCTGTGGGGCTCAGGCTATATTTGGACAGGCTGTCTGAACTGCCCCATGTAGGAAGCATGATGCTCAGTTCCCAGACCAGATCCTGTGGTGCTTAACTGATCCCACCTCGATTTCTCTCATGGCCATCAAGCTCCCCTGGGCCTTCAGAACAGAGAAGACGTTGTTTTACATGAATTGTAATTGCCTGTCTGCTTCTAGGCTCATGTCCCCTTTGCAGTAGTCATTCCTGGACATTCTCTATTTCCAACCAAGGACTTCTAGGCCCACAGCACATGCCACTTCATTGTCATTTTCTCCTCTGTTCTCCCACTTGGTCCTAACCAGATCTGCATACATGTACTCTCACTCACAGGCACTTAGATACTACACAGATAAACACCATCTGAATGTTTGGGCAGAAGTAAAGACACAGTTGGCACTGAAATATCTGCCTTCAAACAGATTCAGTGCAGTTGCTAACTTCCAACTAGAGTGTACTGAAAAGACAGCACAGCTTGCATACTTCCTGAGAGCCGAGATAGATCCCGTGCCTAGATCGGTCACTAAGAAGATGTTCTAAAGTCTTCATTACCCTTGAATTTGATGTTGGCATCACAGCTGTTTAAGACAATCACTCAGGTCCCTACAGACTGTTCTGCCCAGATTGCTGCAGTGAAGGAGGAGGGGTTTGCACAGTGAGACAACATGGAAGGTAGAAGATTACAAGAACCCTCAGGGGAGAGAGATCTTGATTTTTGGTACAGTCTAGTGCAAGCAGGCTGACCTTAAGGGTATAATCACTTCCAAATTTCCGCATGCTTCCATGGCCTAGGGTCGTCAGTGCCGATTCCACCTGAAAGATTTGTCTCAGGAATTTGTTTTTGGAGGAGTGAACCAGCTGTATTATGTTAGAGCTGAGCAGGTCACGATTCTTCTCCAAGAAACCTGCAGGTCAGAAGGAAAACAATGTCACCCCTGCAGCAATGCTGGCTGCAGTCCCGTGCTGTCTGTCTCCAATAAAGCCTATTGACAATAACTTTCAGCTTAGTTTAAACTAATCCTCTTGACTTTAGGACGTTAGCTAAGTAACCTCAGCCTGAGCATAATCCATCATTGCTGAGAGGACCACAGTTAACACCACCCACAGGGCAGAGCTCCCAGAGAGCAGGCACTCTTCTCTCTACATTAGAGGAGTGGTGCTAGCACTTGGGAGGGGCACTCACCTTCAGACTGGTAATAGACAACCCCTGCAAAGTGGGTGATACCAAATTTGGTGTCATGGATGCTCTTTGGTGGGATGTAGATTTTACTTTTGCTGTGAAGGGAGTTGATTTTGTCCAACAAGGTAGCGTCCGTGCCCTAGGAGCAAACAGCCAGGAGGAGATGGTGAAGCAGATTCTCTCTGTAAGCCTTGGTCTGTACCATGTGACCAAATAAAACTGGTGCTAAGAGATACCAAAGGGTTAACTTCGGACCTGTGTTGGGTGACAGGATGCAGAAACAGTGCTGCTGGGAGCTTTTTTTCTCCTCACCCAGGGCATCCATATCTTCTCAAATACAAAGAACAGACCTAGGTAATGAATCCCCTGGAGCCAGAGGGTGTGCCCAGCATCTGGAGGACAACAGACCTCTGCTAATTCTGCTAAAGTCACTGGCAGCTGGGAAGGGGTGTCCGAAGCTTTAGAGAAGCAGTAAGACTTGCTCAAGGGCATGTTTCCTTGGCCTTGTCAAACAGTGCTACTTGCTGGGTACTTAGCACAGGAAACCTCCCCAGGGCTGGCACCAGTCACCTTGTCTCCATTATCTTGTTCCACCCTGAAGAGTACAGGCAGGATTCTGTCATAAATAGTTCATCAGCTGGAGCTCAGCTAATGACTTGCTTGGTAGCAGAGAGGCAAGTGCCAACAGTTAAGCAATTTAATTAAGATCTTTATTCCCTCCTGGCATAGCAGGCTAGCCCAGGGCAGGTCCATGCAGATCCATGCCCCCCTGAGATAAAAAATGGAAGACACTCCCTGTTTTTTTGGTGCAAGCACCACAGCTGGGATGAGCCCTTTTATTGGCTGCACAGGCAAAATTGTGGAGGCTCTGGGTGTATTTTCACTTCATGCAGCTACAGAAGCCTCAGACATTTGTGGCCCTTCCTAAGCAGCTGCAACAATTACCAACACAGGCCATCACTCAGGAGAAGAAACATCACAGCACAGGGCATCACTATCATCCTGAACTAGCAGGAAGAATGAGATTATGAACAATCAAAGCACATGTCCAGGTCATTCCTAAAAATCAGTCTCAGGGGTCTGGAACCCCTGTTCTGCTTTCAGTGATGCCCAAGCAACTTCACTGGTTTCTGCCCTCTGTACAGGCATCTTTGAGAGTGCTCCCAAATACAGCAGCAGGTAGGGCACCCTCTACCCACTGTGCACAAGGGTTTTGCACCTGGACTTTCTGGGCTGCAATTGAAGGTGGCACTAAAGATGTTGAAGAGGCTTCTGCAGGGAGGCAATGATTTCTGAGTCTTACCAGCTCACCTCCAAAGAAGCTTTTCAGGCTTCATTTGCTGTGTGAAGCCAAGAGACAGGTGCATTATGGCACTCACCTTTGGGAACTTGCTCTCTTCATCAATGAGGGAGACGATGTTCATGGGTTTGAGTGCAATCACTTCCAGAGCTCGGTGGTTGTCTGTGAAATCAATGGAGTTCCAGGTGATGTGTTCAGCCATGTACTCCTTCTGCTCCAGCTTGAAGACGTGGTGTACAAAGAACTGCTGGAGGTGCTCATTGGCAATGTTAATGCAGAGCTGCTCGAAACTGCCAGGGAACAACATGGAGATGCGCCATTATCTCTGTCACTAGCTTCCCAGCATGTTGCTATTACAGAGCATTACTTGATTTTCTATAACAGGTATGTCAAAGATACAGCCTGCAGGGCTCCTAGTGGGGCCAGGAATGTGTGGGCAAAATAAGCAGGGGTTGGGGACAGAGGTGGGGCCTACTGCCAGATTCTGGACTACAGATCCTGTTGGGATGCATGTCAGCAGCAAGGGGTGAATTATGGCTGTGTTAACCCCTGTGATTCCCTGCTGCTGCTCACCCTGCAACACTGCCATCAAAGGTGGGTCTGGATCCAGTCCAGAAGCAGCCCTGTTGTTTGGATATATCCTGAGGGGAATATTGACCCCCTGTTCCCTAGATACACATGTATAGATGCTGCTCTATTTCGGACTGCATTATCATGCACTGTTCATTATCACCCCCATAGTGTGTTTTATCTTTGCCCACATCATCCACCCAAACAACAGAGCAGTACAATATACTTCCCCTTTTGTGATGTTGATTATCAGACTTTCAGTCAATGAGTATATGATGTGTGGCAGGCAAAACAAATTATTTCTGTCTTGAAATACAATTAGGAACCTTTCTGCATTATTGGACTGCTCATGCAGCCACCCTGTGTAAGCACACAAGCTTGGTCTTCTCACCCTTGTCCTCTATCCCCTTGTTTCATCTTGTCTGTGATTCTTACATGTTACAACTGCAGTTAAATTTGATTATAAACTATCTGGGGCCAAGATTGGATATGCCTAATTGTCTATAAAGTACCTAGTATAATGAGGCCCTCATTGGGATAATTGCCTTTTGGAGTAATAATAATATTATAATAGCTATGATTAGGCACTATCATACTATATAGCCAGATTTATTATATATCCCATCACAGAACTGCGATCCTAATTACATGTTCCATGAGCCATATCACAGGGGTAGCCCTTTTGGTACATTAATACTGGGGTCCCCATGTGACTTCAGATCATCATGAATTCATAGTTTGCAAAATGCTTGCTGATAGTATATGGACTAGCTGATATCTGTGGATATGTCTACATGATTTAATGTTGAAACATGTGTTGATGCCCATGTTGGTATCAATGATGGAAAAGCCATCATTTCTTTAAGAATTAAGAGGAGAAGGGAAATAGTCATTCATTCCTTCATTCCTTCATTCCTTCACTGATTCCCACCGTTTATCTCTGCTGTTTCAGCTTTTCCAATGGAAATTAATCTGAAATGTCTTACCTATTACTGTTAAAGTTTTCAAATCCAAAGATGTCCAGCAGCCCAATGGACTGGCGTGCATTTTTAGCATCCTGGGAAGGTGGGCTGAAGATTGCTGAATTGATCTTGTTTACGATCCACAGGAAAATCCGTCCATAGATCCCCTGCGAAAGAGATTAAAATGAAGCAAGGGGCCACTACTGCAAACATGAGGTCCACTGCCAGTAATAATGAGCTGCCCCATTGAAGTCAATGAACATCCTCAGGGTAGAGCAAAAAGGGTGTTGTGATAAGTGTCAGACCCTCTACCAGTCAAAGGGAGAGAGCTTTGAAAGCACTTTCCATCTTTGAAAGGCATAAGTGCAAAGCACTTGTAGAGAGGCAGCCTTCTCTTTTACCTTTACAAAGCCATCTCGCCCATCAGCAGCCTGGGCAACAGTCAGGGGCATGGACACACTTTCTCCACGGATAATGATGGAGTGGTTTGTAAGGCTGTTCCGGAGCTCCCCAGAGTCCACCTGGAGGAATAATCATTGCAGCTTGGTCATTTCTATGCACAAAAGGGAGAGCTGGCAAAGAAAGGAGGTATCTGTCTCAGGAAAACAGGTAATGTGGTTAGTACAGACAGGTTGCCTGACAGCACTGGGCCAAGGTGGCCTGTTAACACAGGAGGAGCATGCAGTGACATGATGGAAAATGACTGCAGCAATGATGAGGACACAGTGGAAAAGGGAAACAATATTCAGCCCTTCACAGAAACATGAATGCTGACAGTGCATTTTCACACAGGAGATAGAAAATGAGAGAGCTAGTGGGAGAAGACAAAGAGAATCCATTACCTCAAGAAGTCTAGTTGCTATAGAAAAGTGCAGGGAATCCAGCACATCACAGCAGTCCAAGTTATCATACACAGCAGCTAGGAAGAGGAAACAGCAAGCCTCAATAAATACCCTTACTGTAAACATACACTACTTGGGCATGTGGCTGTGTTGCTACTAACTGGCTGCATCTACATAAGATGCTGACTGCACAGTCATTACTGTGCAATCATTTAGTATGTATATAAACAAGTATTGGAGTTACTTCATAATTGCACAGAGGAATGGCTCTTTTATAACACTGACTGTGCAGTAGCTCATGACTACAGCACAGTAGCATTGCATCATGCTTCTTGAGTAGTCACAGGCTACTACACAGTCAGCATCTCATGTAGATGTGGCCTGTGGCTGTAATATCCAAAGCAAAGATTCAGCACTGCAAGTTCAGCAAACTTCATTCAAATTTCAGGCCAGGATTCCAACTTATTCCTGGAGTCTGGCAGCCCCAGTAGCTATTATCAGCAGTGAACCTGGCCAGGATGTTCATGTTAGTCAGCAGGTGCTGGGGCTGTAGGAGAATTATGTTTCATTTCAACGACAGCATCCCATATTGGGTGTAGGACTCCTTTGTATAGGCCACTACCCAGGCACATTGGGAGAGTCTCTGACCCAGAACACTCTCAGCCTAAGAGATTATTCTCCATTGTGTATATATGTGTCACCTACAGCCTGTGCACTACAGTAAATGCTTTCATTGCAATGCTGAGGCTGATGATCATCAACAAACACAACTTGGGGAATACCAAATTACAATCCTCATGGCAACCATGGCTTAGCCACTCTCCTACCCATTTGCATGTACAGTACTTGGGTTAACAAGTGTGGCCTGGCACTATATTGTTTAATGTCTCATTATGGGCAATAAGGGACCTATTTAAAGCCATGACAATATATGTTACAGTGAAGGTACCAATAAGGTCACCTCTCTTAGAGAAGGGGTCACTGACCAGGACTTTTATTGTGTGCATCTCCCCATCCTTCCATTGCCATCCCTCCACCTGCCCCATGCACCTGGGGAGCAGACAGTCACAGCCTGGCACTTTAGACAAGAAACCATCTATTCTGCCACAGGTGTTCAACACCAAGATCAAGGGAGGACATGGATGCAGACACTGCAGGATTTACCTTCAAACTCCACATTCCCCAGGTGCAGAATAGCAGCCAGCAGCTTGCTGATGTCCCAGTGCTCAGAATCGGAGAACATGAGGATTTTCATTGCAGAGCGGATGTGTGCATATTCCTTTGCATCATTGCGTCCATCACAGGATGTGCAGTCACCCTGTATGGGCAGCACATAGGTGGGTGCAGGGAAACGTCCTGGGATGTTTACACTGACCTAGAGAACCACCACTGACCTAGAGGACAACAGTGGATCTGCTCCTGCACACTGCTCTTTACAAGCCCAAGACAAGCTCTCCTGGACTTCTTACTTCCCCTTACAATGGTGGTTTTCTCCTTTCCATTCACCAAAGGACAGCATGCTGCCTGCAGTAGGATAGGGTATCCATAAGTGGGTCCACAAGATAAAACCTATACATTCCCATGTCTCAGCTGAATGTTGAGGGAACAGAAGAGAGAATCATAGGCCAGGGATAGGGGCCGTTCCAGTACCCATTTGCAGCCAGTTCTGTGACACATGGTTGTGACACAGCACAATGGACCCGGGTGCCAAAAGCACAATGGACCCGGGTGCCAAATGAACCAAAGAGCTAGTAATGAAGGAAGGTGATGACAAAGGGCTTGGAAGGCAAGTCGTACAAGTCGTACTAGTAGAGGCTGAAGGAGCTAGGCATTTTCATCTTGCAGAAAAGGCGCTTAGAGGGACTACGATAGCAGTCTTCAAATACTTGAATGACTGCCACAAAGAGTAGGACACAGACCAATGAATTGAAGTTGCAGCAAATTAGGTTTAGATTGGAAATCAGGAAAACTACTTCTCTGTTAGAACAGTGAGGTGGTAAATAGGTGACTAGGGAAGTTGTAGACTATACATCACTGGAGGTATTCAAGAAGAGGTTGGACAGCCATTGGTCAGGGACGATCTAGGTGTAGCTATGCTTATGTTCTGGTATGGGTATCTCCCATGCTTCTGGGCTTTGCAGATTGCCATATGGGAGTAGGAGGGAATTTATGCACCCCACCCATTATATGTCAGGGTTTTTGTATGACTTCCTCAGAGGCATTGGTTGTTAGCTGTGGATTCTGACTGGGCTGTGCCAATGCTCCTGCTGGGACTTAAACCCTGGCTAGAGGGTCTTGCCCCTTCTCTCAGGGTCAGCCCAATCACCATATTTGGGGTCAAGAAGGAATTTTACCCCATGGTCATATTGTTATGGACTATGGGGATTCTTGCCTTTGTCTGTCATGGAGGGCATGGACCTCTTCCTGGGATCTCTTAAGCATCAGTTAACAGCTTACCTGTGGCAGGTCAGGGTGTTATGTCTGATGTTGTGTCAGGTTTGACTGTATAGTTTTACTAAGAGGTAAGACAGTAGATTTGTATAGGATGGTATAGATAGATCTTGCCTCAGAAAGGGGTCAAACTAGATAACCTATGGAGGTCCCTTCCAGCACTACTTCTGTGATTCTGTCTTACCATTGTGAGGTAGGTGTACTCTGAAGCAGGGCCCAGATTCAACATTTTCTTCTGCTCCACATTCATCCCCATTAGCATGTAGTAAAAAATGTGATAGTTCCTTTCCTCTGGAGCCTGGAACAAAATAAATATGCCAACAGCAGGACCTCTTAGCAGAGGTTCATATCAGAGGAGCAGTCAGAATGAACTCCTCCAGATTTTTCTTCATGCCCTCACCTGCCGACAAACCCGAGACTTCTCCAGAAGGAACTGCTCTATGCGGGCTCCCTCAATCACACCATTTTGGGTGAAGTGGATATCGATGTATTTCCCAAAGCGGCTTGAGTTGTCATTGCGAATTGTCTTGGCATTTCCAAAGGCTGGTAGAGGAGGACAGTGAGGCAGGGACAGAAACTGGATTTACTCCCAGGTAGGGAACATCATAAAGAGAACCTGTCTTTCCTCACAGAGCTAGACACAAGGACTGGGAATGTGAACTACCTATCTCACATGGTAGTACCACAGAGCAGCCAGTCCCATCAGCAGATGCCTTTTGATGCCTCAAATAATTGAAACACTTGGTATTTATCCTCAAAAAAGGGAACATTTAAAAACAATGCAAGACTGCCCACTACTGTATAGTACAGAGTTGCTACCAATTTAAATAATGTTAGCTGCTCACTCTACTTATCTATACTCATCTATAGATTTAAAAAAACAAAGGAGACCATTTTCATCATCTCACCCAACCTCCTGCATAACACAGGCTGGACAACTGCACCTGGTAATTCTGACAGTAAGACCCTATCTCTTGGTTTAGCTAGAGCACATGATTCAGAAAGCTTCAAAGATAACACCAAATGAATCAGGCTGTATCAATGGTCAACTACCCTCACTGTTAAAAATGGGCACCTTATCCCCTGCTTGAATTACCCCACCTCCAGCTTCTGGCAATTAGCTCTTGTTATATCTTTTATCTTGTGCAGCTGCACATGAATCTTGGTCAAGTCGCCCCTTCATTTTCTCTCGGAGACGTTAAATGAGGTCCTTAAAAATGCTGGATGACCTCACTTGTGGGTTGAAATATCTACTTTTAACATGCTGGAATAGAATTGAGTTAAAAATGGCAGAAATCCTGAAGATACGGAGCAAAATCTGAGATGAAAACACATAGGGTTTGTATGTAGCTAGTAGCTTCCATGGTCCAAGATTTTAGCTGCTTGTGCAGATACAATGGTCATGAGACATCACTGCATTACTCCAGAGTTACTCTGGCATAAGTTTGCTGAAATCTCTGGAGTTACACAATGGTGAATCTGACATCTTGGCCAGATAACCTACCTTCCAGGATGGGGTTGGCCTCTAGAATCTGCTGCTCAATCCAGGAATGCTGGCCACTGATGGCAGCTAAAAATTGCAGCATCAGCTTAGTGCTTTCTGTCTTCCCAGCTCCAGATTCTCCACTGCAATCCAAAACATAAATACTTGAAAGCAGTGGCTTATTTGGCTCTTTTCTGCTGCAGTGACAAAAAGGCCAAAGCAATGTAAAGAAAAAAAAGATCACTTATATTCACCACAAGATAGGCCAACTCAGATTGAATCTTATGTAGGGAATGAAAAGTGTTAAGGAGTGAATTCTTCCATCATTTATACAGGTGCAAATCCACTAATGGCAGAAGGTTTGCACCACTGGAAATAAATCAACAATAAGCCCTTCATCTTTAGCACATTAAAATATCTTCTGTGAACAGGGATATCTTTGATGGCTCAACACACACACTGGTGGCAGAGACATCATTGCAAAAAAACTATCGAGTTCCAGTACCTAACCATTCTCATGGCAAGAATTCCCTTGCTGTAATTTAAGATCATTATCCCTTGTCCTTTCCTCAGGGCTAATAAAATATCTCATCATGATTCTAAAACTGTGCATGCAAATGCCAAGTACACACCCATTTTGTCTTGGTTGAGGCTTTATTTTCACCAAATCCATCATTTTCTCATTTTAGGGGGCTTTTTTGGACTCCAAGCCAAAACTGATGCAGCAAAAAAAAAAAAAAAACCTCTTTGCTTTTCTAGTGTTATCTCTGCCCCTTCCTGAAGGAACTGTCACCTCCAGAAGAACTTTAGGATCACTCTCTGTTCAGTCACTCCACCCATGCTTGACCCCTCCAATTACCTGATGACACAGCACTGGTCTCTCTTTTTTCTCTTCATGTTGAAATAACAGTTGTCTGCAATGGCAAAGACATGAGGTGGGAGCTCCCCAATTCTCTTATTACTGTAGAGTCTGATCTGTTCCACTGTGTAGAGTGGCAGCACCTGGTATGGATTCACCGCCACCAAGATGGAGCCTGTGTAGGTCTAAAAGAGGTGAGAGTTACCTTTTGCCTCAAGTCCAGAAGCAGCAAAATAAAGTCAATGCCATCTTGTATGCTGCTCTCATTAAGCCTCATAAACTAAGCACAGCCAGGTCAGGATAGAAGGTTTCTAGGGAAAACCCCACGTCTGGTGATTCAGTAACTTTCTTCTAATAAGTCTGTACTAAACTGCCTCAGTAGGGCCACTGGGCTGCTGGATGTAGCAGCACTTAGAGGAAATGTATAGCAGTGATGCAGACCATCAGTGGTTCTTAAAGAGCCTACAACATTTTTTGCACAGGAAGAGATGCTAATCTGGGACCCCTGGCCAGACTGCAGCTCAGTTAATGGCAATGCGGCTACATTCTCTATTAGCTCAGTCAGATATGGCATTTGTCACTTCCCATCAGCAACCATCATGTAATGTAATGTCAAGCAGCTGCTGTAGTCCTGGGTTGAGCAGCTGCTCCTAGACAACAACCCCAGAGGGTTTGGTTATGTGGCCAAGATAGGAAGGTAGGTTGTGTTGCCAAGATGCTGGATTCCCAACTATGAAACTCCACTGGTTTCAATGAATTTACACCAGGGTATAAGTGGAGTATCCCAGATGTGGCTGCACTTGACTGGTAGACAATATGGCTACAATTCATGCTGTCATTTACTTATATGCATAAAAAAGCTTTGGGATCCCTCTCAATGAGAGCTTGTACAGTATATAAATGCAAGGTGAATATGTAAATATAAGAGCTTTTGTCTGTGACAGTCTCAGACAGGCAGAGACTAGCATGGGGTCTTCCACACAAATATAGTTATTTGTGTTACAGCAATATCTATCATATTCTACACTGGGCACTGTACATACACACACATTTGAGAGACAGGCCCTGTTTCATGACATTTGCATTCAAATAAGAAGCACAAAGAGGAGAAACTAAATATTATCATCTTCATTTTCAGAGGGAGAAACAAAGCTATGAGCAATCAAGCAGATCAGGTTGCCCAGGGTCACAAAGGAAGACTGTGGCAGTCAGGAAAAGAAACCAAATCTCCTCAATCCTAATCCAATGCTCTGACCACAGAATTAGCCTCCCATTCATTGTAATTGCATCTGCATTATAAAAACAATCCAGATAATGCCATTGCCTAATTGAATTAATTGCTTATCAACGTGGGAACCATTGAAACTATCATGATTTCCTAATTATAAGCTATCACATATATGTGATATTTGTCTAATGCCTGGACAAACAGTCTGAGGCAGTGACCTATGGTAACATTTACTCTGAAGAGGAAGCTAGAAGTCAGCTCTTTCTCTCACTGTTTTTTGTGGGACCCACTCAACAATTCCAAAGCCTAACATCAGTTCTTAACCTTGGTGGCAAAATACAGCCTTTGGACAAGAATCAGTTTTTGGAGAGGAAGACAGGTGCATAGACACTAGAGCCAAGCTTCTTGCATCCCAGAATGTGTGGTCTGTCCAACAAAGGAAGCCAAAACTGCCCTGCTGAGGAGGAGACTCCCTGCCAAACATGTGCTATGACTCATTTCTTATCCTTTAGCAAGATTGGCCCATCTTCCATGGCACTCACGTAGATTTTGTGCTCCTGGTGGCGGATGAGGAGGTTGCGCACCATGCCTGCTTCATTCAGGTCCCCAAGGCGAATCATGTCTTCCACCCCTTGGGCAGAGGAGGGATGCATTGGGCGCACAGCACTCATGTCCCGAGCGGTGATCCAGTGTTCCTTAAGTAGAGTCAGGCAATAGAGTTTAATTACTGTAGTCAGATGGGATTTCATACATTAGCTCAGGAGCACCTAAAGGCATCATGTCATCACAGGGGGGACCCAACTATAACCCACATTAGCTCAATGTAGGTCTTGCATAAAACAGACTACAGCACTCTTCACCTTTAATGCACACAGGTCTACTGAGACCAAGTCCCAAGAGCAAACTTTGAATCAAGACAGGTGACCACATTCTGGACTCACAGTACTGGACCCATGGACTCTGTGGCAGAATTGACCTACTTGGATTAGCCAGGACCCTGAATTCTGTGATGTTCTAACGGAAGTTTAGTGGCTGTTCATTTTAAATTAAAAGGCTTGATGTTTCTGATTAATAACATAAGAAAATGGCTAACACAATCAGGTCAGGAGCCCATCATTTTAATATTAAATGCAGTTATTTATTTTGTGTTTCTCCCATGTTCTTTTATACATTGGATATGTTTGTATTGACAAGGGATAATAGCATGGTAGAAACTACTTAGTTGAAGTTGGAGGGTTGGAAGTTAGGGAGGGGACCACTGGAGCTCTTGGCATTCAGGAGGAATGACAAGAAAAAATAAAAAAGGTCAACAGTGACCTTGTTACCAATGAGATATTAAATGGTCTTTATGTTTCAGAGCCAACAATCCCTCAAGATAAATGGAGCCATTCACAAATTTCTGAAGTTGACTGTATCAGGCCAGATGTAAGAAGGCAGCCCTGCATAAATTTGCACTGAGTTTGCCACTGGACCCCTTACAAAGAGTAGGGGGGAAAGGGTCTGGGCCATTAAGGCAGCCAGCCGGGACTAGGAGACCCACGCCTACTGAGCTATATAAGCACAGGGGCTAGAAGCGCTATGCAGAATGATTCCAGCAGTGGAAGGGAGAGGTGTTCTTGTTGGCTAGATCTGAGGCAACATAGATCATGAAAACTGTGATGGTAGGTAAGCCTGGGGACGGCCCAGCAGTGATAGAAGAGGCCTAAGGAAAGGCAAGATTAGAAGAAGCTCAGAAGCGACTGACTGAATCTAGAGGCAACCTGATAGCAGGAGCCTAAGCTGAGAGACATGAGGTAGCTGAAGGGCCTCAAGTGCTGTACTGTTATGGGACTTAAATACTGGATCACAATTATGCTGCATGCATGGGGCAAGGCATAGATTCTATGACCTATTCCACTGCTGTAGCATGCATGGGACTGACTGCCACACAGAAGTGCAGACTTGGAGACAGAAGTCCATTAATCTCTTTATCTTGCCTGGACAGTTGTGTGAGGCTTTCCAGGGCTGGACAACTGATGGACCCTAAACCAAAATATTCAGCCCAGAATCTGAACACAACTAAATTTGGAAAGTGTTTGGTTTAGCATTTGAGTTTAGTCCATTGGAGTGAGGGAAGCTAAGTACAACATTCAGTCCTGGATCCAGAGGGAAAATCCTGACCCTGTGGACATCAATGTTTCACCCTGGAACTCCACAAACTCCACAGTGATTCTCAACCAGGGTGCCATAGCACCCTGAGGTACCTTGAGATCCTTTTAAGGGTGCTACTGGGTGCTGCCCAACTGGTAGCATTATTAGGTTTACAAAATATTTCATTAGATAAACCCAGAGATTTCAAATAGAAAACTGTAGTTGTGGTTGTTTTGAGTTCTTTGCAACAGAAAAACTGTTCTATTATTTTTCTGTAGCTAAAAAAGAGTGAAAACTAAGAACTGGCATTTTCTGAAGGGTGCCTTGAGTCTACCCAGGGGTGCCTTGAGTCTAAGAAGGTTGAGTACCACTGCTAGGATGTTTAGGTCAGTGGTTTAGTTCAGGTTTACAGTTCTTAACCATATTTAAAAACATCTTAAATGTATGCCTTTGAGGCAATTGGAACATAGCCTACCTTGCCTTCATCATCCTCCACCAAAATCTGTCCCGAGTCAGATACCTTCACAACTGCCCCAATAGGAACATTAAAGTCACTGTTGAAAGTGGTGTCCAACCATACATGGTCACCCTGGAAATAAGAGGAACCATCAAAAACTGCTTCATATTTAGTCTCCAAACATCTCATTGCTGTAGACCTCTAGGTTTTAACAACTCTTGGGCTCAACATTGCATTGAACATTACAGTGCTCAACTGAACCAGTTTCTCTTCCTCGAGGCAGTGGGGCCTAATGATTAGAGAAAGCTATGGCATCAAGAATCCTGGGTTCTTTTCCCAGTTCTGCAATTATCCACAGTCTAGGACCCTAGAAATGGCACAACAGTGATAACAGTAACACTACTTCACTTCTTTGCAGAGATGTTGTGAGGCCCAGCAAATGTTTGTAAAATACTTGAAGAGCCTCAAATGAAATAGTGGATATATTACTTAAAAACAGAGATAGCACTGGATAAATCATAGAAAGGTATGTTCACACAAGATAACCCATCAGAGATGAAAGAGAATGAATGGGTTAAATAGCTTGGAAATGTTCAGAAACTTATAGTAGTTGGTTCTAGTCTGTTCCTCAGCTTTCAACTGAATAAAGTGTACTTAGGCTATGAATATTCTGCATGGAAACAAATCCTGCAGGCAAAATTTATATCTTGATTTCAGTGGTTGAGATAGAGGGGTCATCCTGGCACATAGCATCCTATCAGCTCTTATATCTCAAGTAGACTGTCCTGTGCTGCTGATGGTGCTAACTTTGCCCAAATCCTTGTATCCAAAGTATACAAAGGCCAAGATCATGGCAGCCCTTTTGCCTGTTTCAGATACCCACATGGGGCCAGCTGCACCTAACACAGAATGTTTATTTTAATGGCCAGAACTTGGTTGCAAACAGAATAAAAGTACAGGGCCAAGTTCTCAGCTGGTGTAAGTTGGTATAGTTGCATCTTTCATCTGTTGGTGATCTGGTCCTGCTGCTTTGTGGCTGAACCCTTTTGTGTGTGATTCCTGTTCTGCATCCAAACATTTGCTGACCAGGAATGGTTGCCTATCTAATTAAAATTCTGTTGTTTCTTTCTCTCTCACGATATTTTATCAGTTTACCTTCGAAGAACAGTTGTAAAACAAAGTCATTCTAGATTATGGAGAACACTCTTTGCAAACAGAACTGTTAATCGCATTGAATAGGACCACTCAACAAGAGCTCCCTCTGGTTTCAACAGAAATGCTTGCAGCAGAAGGCATTATCTCAGTGTGAGTACAGGTAGGTACTGCAGCTTGGCCCCAAGCAAAAGCTGGCCCCTCTTTGTAACTTGTCTGGGTGGATGTTATTTGATGGTTAGTTGATACTGCTTCTCCACTGCTTTTTCTTCTAAAGCAAGGGTTTTCAACCTTTTTTAACAAATGTATCCCTTCTACCTCAGAGTTTCCGCTCATGTACCCCTTTATATTTTTTTCTTGGTTTTAAGGGGTGGGGGGAGGGTAGCAGATCGAGGCCCCCGTGGTGAGGGAGGGACTGTGGCAGGGTCAGGCACTGCACAGCTGGGGTGGAGTGCTGGATGGAGCTGCAAGAGCGGCTCATCCAGGAGGCATGGTGGGAGGGGAGAGCAGTTCCTGCCACTCTGTGCACCCCGATGGAGGTCCGGAGGGCACATCCCCCCCAGATCTGTGTGCGGGATGGGAGCAGCTGCTGCTGCAGGCTGGACTCTATATCCCACTGCCCTAAGAGCTGCGCAACGCCATGTGCCTGCTGCGGCCAGGCAGGCAGGGAACAGACAGATACACACACACACACACACACACACACACACACACACACAAAGACACAGACACACACATACACATGTGCGCGCGTGTGGAGATACAGACACACATGCACCCCAGCAGGTAAGTGTGTGTGCAGGGAAGGGGCAGGGGAGAGGGAAGGGGCTGGGGGAGCAGACAGAGAATGGCAAGGGGGAATGTGTCTCTGTGCCACTCCCAAGAGCAGGGCTGGGGGGAGCGAGGGCAGCGATGCCCCTCTGCAGGCCATGCATGTGCTGACCAGCCAGCCGGAGGGGGTCAGGGCTTGCACGCAGCAGCTTCCACCACCCCACACTGCCACTGCCGCACCACTTTCCTGTGGCCGGTCACATGCGTGGCTCTGTGGGCTGCTGACGGGTGGCACGCAAGATGCGAGGTTTGTCAGCAGCCCATAGAGCTGCACATGTCACTGGTCGCAGGAAAGCAGCATGGGGTGCAACAGCGGTGGGACAGGGCGGTGGTAGCCACCGCGTGCGAGCCCCACCCCCCCAGTCTAGCCAGCTGGACGGTGCATGTGCAGCCCACAGGGGCATTGCTGCCCTTGCCCTGCTGGCCCTGCTCCTGGGAGCGGGCAGAGAGCGAGCTCAGGTGGGGTTGTGGAGGTGCTGCAGCACTGCGTGGGTCCAGCGACACCCAGCATGCCTCTGCCCCTCCCCTGGGAGAGAAGCAAAGTATGGGAAGGCAGCCGGGGAGATGCTGCTGCCGCACCCTGGGGCACACTCTGTCCCCACCTGCCTGCCTGCCTGTGCATACCCCCTACAGCCTTTTTAAGTACCCCTGGGGGTATGCGTACCCCCGGTTGACAACCCCTTTTCTAAAGTGAATCATGTTAAAGTTCTACTTGCTTTTTTTAATCTTTCAGCAGCCTCCCCAGACACAAGTAGGGAAAAGAATTGGACTTACCTTTTTGAAAACCACCATCCTGCTTCACGCTGCTACATGTGCCCTGTGTTCACAGAATAAAATATAAATCAGACTAATCCAGGGCTCAGGGGTAGAAAGACATCAAAACACTGCCAGAAGACGGTGGCACAGGGTAAGAGGTAAAATTTCCATTTAAAAAATAAAGCCATCTGTTTAAAAATCTACTAATTAGTTTAAAGAAAGCCAAGATGATCATGTAAAAAAAAAGTGATAATGTAAAATACCAATATGTCATGTGCTTAAAGGCAAGAACCTATAACATGGCACAACGCACAGATTGGATTATGGGTTCCTGGGATGCTTAAACCAAGGGCGCTATTGAGCACATTTTGTATACCATAAGCATAGACAGAAGTAACAATTTTCACCTGATCTAACGCCTGAAAGTGCTCTACAGCTGTGACCTAATACAAGTGCATGGCTGCAGAAAGCTTTAAAAGGGCCCAATCCCATGATAATCTGAATCATCATGTAATGTCCCACTTGTGTCCATGTCATGAAATGTCCCATTTGTGTTCATAGCTCTCCATGCTGTTTTCAGAATAGAAGGGAGCTTGTTCTGGGGGTTACCCAGCTGGCAATGAAGGGTGGGGTGGGTAGACTGGAGCCTCCCGCCCCTCCTACCTCCCCAATCCACCTGCCCCACTCTCCTGTGCCGGCTGGGCAACCCCCAGAATGAGTTCTCACCATTCCCTTTCCCACCTCCCATTCTAAAGACAGTGAAGGGGCTCAGAGGGAGGAGGAGTGCAGCTCAGGAAGAGCAGCTGCAGGCTCTCAGCCTCTCTAAACTGCAGCTTGATCCCCAACCTCCAGGACCCATCAGTGAATGTCTGTTGAGTCCAGGGGATTGCTGAAACTCATGGCACTTCCTGTGAAATACTGTGAGTTACAGAAGAGAGCTGCACTTCTGTCTGTC
Source organism: Crocodylus porosus (assembly GCF_001723895.1). Lineage (NCBI taxonomy): Eukaryota > Metazoa > Chordata > Crocodylia > Crocodylidae > Crocodylus > Crocodylus porosus. Next base: position 1,351,283 of record NW_017728929.1, on the reverse strand, counting down.
CCTTATGGAACTCCCTGGAGCTAATGCCAACATATGATCCGTGTCCCTTACTCTACCTCAAAAGTTAATGATGTATGTAAAATTAGGTAGTAGGCTTCTCTTATTCAAATAACATTTAAAAATTGTGAACATCCATTACAGTAATCTGAGGAGTGGGAGGATTTTTTGGTTACCAAAAAACAAAAAAGGATGAGGAAGCTGAAGGAGCAGGCAGAGGAAGTTGTATGTGTAGGATATGGGATTTCATCCATGGCTTGTGGGTAGTTCGCATTGCTTAATTCCTGATCATGTGCAGCATGATATAAAAAGAGCAAACAGCAGACATGACTGTTGGGCCAAATCAGAAACATCTCACCTTGACCTATGCTTAAAGATTATTTTTCTTCCTCTTAGTCTCCTTCTTACCCCAAAAGGCCCAACTCCATCATAACAGGGGAGTGGGTTCCATGACTTCACATACAGACAGGAGTAGCCTTTTCTGCTGATACTCCCTTTGAGCAGGAGACACCTCCTGAATCAAGCTGGTGAGTCAGACATCCCGCTGTGAGTCATCTCAGCAGGCACCAGCTTATTAGTCCAGCTGAGTAGAAAAGTGATAAACATGACCCTTGGTTCAGGGAGAGCCAAGGGAAATGACTACAGAGCCCTGCAAAAAGTTTTAGGAACAGCTAAAATTTATGCATTATCAGCATTCAGGTTACTAATGAACCCAGGCAGGGCTGTCTGGTCCAATGCATATATGTCAGCTTCACCTGGAGTAAGACTGGCAGAGCTGACCCTAGAGGTGTGAGGGGACCAAGGCATATCAGCCTGTGTGGGGCCTATGCAGGGTGGGAGGAGTGGCAAGTGGCCAAAGTGTGGAGCAGGAGGGTGGGCTGTGGTTAGCAGCCGGGCTGCGGGGCGCCCTGGGCGGGGCCTGTACAACACTGTCTTAGACAGGAGTGCTACATGCAGTTATTAAGCCCTTGGTACTTTGTATTCATGCTCTGTGTTATGAGTTCTGTAGGGAGGCACTGAAGATCCTTAACTGTGACAAGGGACCTGTAAAACCCATCCCCATTGGTCTCACTGTGGTGTGAGACATGAAAAACCCACCTTTTCTCCTTTCCAGTCCACCCAAAGGACACCCTCTCCCTATGTCATGCTGCTCCCTTACTGCTCCAGCACAATCTTAGAGATGAGAAAATGTTTGGAAATAGCTTCAGCTAAAGTAAAAACACCAGATTTCATCGCTGCCACCGTTCATGAAAGTTATGGACAGAAGCCTTCACTTTACGTCATTCCCAACTGGTTTTGAGCTGTAGCCAAGCAGGAAGTTACCAGCAAGAAATACAACATCCTCTGTCTTCTGGTAGCCATCAGTTTGATGGCACACCTAATGTAAATCTCCTCCAGAGTAAGTGGACAATGCAGAGCCAGAAATATATCTTTGTACCTCACCCCAGGAAAGAGAAAGAAACCTACTGGGGTTTCTGCAGCCACTTCCTGGAAACTACACTCCTTCAAGAGACTTTTCACTGGCACAACAGTGGGCAGCAAAACAAAGGCAGGTGTTTAAAATCAGTATCTGTTTGAGAATAACTGGAGAGAGCAATGAGATTAAATCATGACCTATTCTCAGAGAGCAAATCATCCAGGTGTCAATCAGGTTCAAGCCTGGTTAGTTTAAAAAAGAAATCAAATGACTTATGAAGATGTGAATTATTTCCTTAAAATCTGTAGCAGGAAGTCAAGACAGAGGTAGGGCTGGCTCTAAGCAGAGGCTGTATAGCAGGAGTGTCAAACATGAAACCTGCAGACCAGATCCAGCCTACAGAGCCAGATCACGGGATGCCCATTCCAGCTCATGTCGTGGAGGGTGAAGAGTTGACTGCAAGCAGCACAGCCACAGAACAGCCATGTGTCACTCTGGGGCTGTGCTCTACACAGCAGTGGCTCCAAGGCTCTGGGGCTGTGCTGCAGTGGTGGCAGTTCTGGAGCCACGTAAAACAGCTCTGAAGTAGCTGGAACAAGACAGTGCCACATACAGCACCCACTGCAGATCCAAATACAGTGTTGATCCAGCCCATGGGCCAGCCCCATGCCACTCACCCAGCCTCCAGGACTGGATGACTTTGATAGCCCTGCTGTACAATGAGAGTGTTGCTTTAGGGACAATACTGGGTTTGTGTTTCCCCCTCCCCATGTTCTTGTTCAATGCTAGAAAAAAAGGGCTTTCAGGTTCCTTAGCATGACAGTATTCAAGGTTAGTGCTGCCATTTATTTTCAGGAAGCTCACTGCCATTCCATTAATAATGCCAGAGGTGTAGCAATGCAGCAGTGCCCAGGGCAGTGCTGGCTCCTGTCGTGCCAGTTGCAGTGATCATCCACTGCTGCAGCACAACTTCCTTTGCTCACTCCGCACCTCTACCCCAAGGTGGTGCCTTGGATTGTGCCTGTGATCAGTCTCTCCCCCTCTGTTACACTAGTAAATAACGTTATCCTGGAAGGTGTAAATGGCCGCTAAAGCTAACAAGTGGATACAATTCAGGGCTGTGCAAGCCACAACATTCAGGCTATGTGTAAGAAGCAATTAACTCCTTTTGTGGAATAAGCCAGATGGAAGTCACTGACTAAAGCAACTGGTTATGTGGTAGGAAGTGTAAGTTGTGCTAAGAGGCCAAGGAATTTCCCTAGAAGTGGCTGCAAATGCAGGAGGGCACAGGGATGATTCAGCAGGCTGCATGTATGTAAAGCTACAAACAGATATAACATTTGTCCTGGGAGAAACCATTTTCTCCCAGGACAAGATGCAGTCTAACAACTCCTGCTCAGAGATTCGGCCCTCCTTTGCAAAAAAAGATGGAAGTAGCTGAAGCATGTCTCACAGGTTTTTTTGCGGGACTTTGCTCCCATATATTCCATTTCCAAGCTAATGACAAAGTTGACTGATGCCACCCGGAACGCCTGACTGAGCCTTAAGATGTAACCTCTCCACTGCATATGGCTCCTTTCAGGCTCCCTGAAAATGGTATCCTAATGGGAAATGCAGGGTCAGGTTTTCCTTTTACCCACCCTATTTTTATGCCTTTGTAATTCCATTGCCTTCAGGGAGTTATTTTTGATTTACAGCAGGCACAGGTGAGAGGAAAATAAGTCCAATAGTCCACTTGGGGATGGAAATGAGGTTACTTTTCATAGTTCTCCTTGCAAGGACAGATAATGGATGTAAAGGGAATGCATATTCTTGTACGGCACATGCTTCAGAGTCCACAGAGCTCAAGGAGATTCCAATGGGAGAATAAACTAGTAATAACCTCTGACAAGTATGGAGGCCCTTTGCAAAAGATAAGGCTATATTTTATGCCAGACAGGACTTTGTGTCCATTCTCCACACACAAGCAAGACTGTGCATAAAAATATAAATTGCAACACGTGCTCCTTCCAGCAGAAAGTAGCCGACAATTCCCTGACTATGCTCTACAGTGGATTTAGACTTTAAATCCACTGTTACCTTTAGCTATACAGGGCTATAAAGGTGCCTGGCACTTCACAGGCATGTAAGAGAACAGGATATGGGCTAACACTCAAATAGCTTACAATTCAATGGATGCCATTTTAGTTTAACACATTAACTATAAACTTAGAGATCTTAAAAATAATAAACAATAATGCCTACCCTACATTTTAAAAGCAGTTCAAACAATATTCATGTAACATAGAGCTAAAGCTAAAGCTAAAGCTGAACTGCCAGGGGCACTTCCACAGAAGTAGAGGACCCAGGGACAGCATCAAGACTACGTAGCACTAAGGAAATACAACCACCCTTTATACTGCCCAGTATCCACCAACTTTAACAGGAATTACTTATATCATATGGGGAGGCAATCTACTCCCTACAGCACTCTCACACACAGAACGCTGTGTTGCACCAAAACAGCTAGGAGGGTACAGCAATGAAACATAATTGTACTTTTTCTAGTTCGACATCCACAAACTTCCAGCACTTAAAAACAGTTATTTTTATGGTCCAGATCCTTCAGTCCTACTCAGGTAATGGTAATTTTGCCTGGGTAGGCACTGCAGGGACTGAACCACTGTTACTATTAACTAACAGGGCTGTGAAGGTGTTTGGCTCTTCACAGACATGAGAGACAACAGGACACAGTGTAACTCAAACAGCTTACAATTGAATGGACGCCATTTTAGTATATGTAATGCATTAACCATAAATTTACATAACAATAATGCCTACCCTACATTATACCATATTAGCAGATTCCTTAAAGTCTCAAGATAAAATCTCTAGAGAGGTCTTCTCTCCTCCAAAATAAGTGCCTCATGTTGCTCCTAGTGGGAATTATTGTTTTGCTTCAACATAAGTCTTTATCTGGTCTTTCTACCTGACCAATCTGGCCCATTAACCCAGGGTCCAACTGTACCCTAAAGAATGGAAAATTACCTGTTCAGAAGGAAAGTGTTGCTGTCTGGCTTGTGGTGCTGTGTTACCTCTTTCTTACAGGAAATGAAGGGGAAAGAAGTTGGTGGTAATCCCATGGAAGACTCCTGCCTTTGCAAAAAAGCAGGAAGTAACTAAAGCATTTCTCAGTTTTTATTGTGGGACTTTGGTCCCATTGAGCATAGATTCCGTTTCCAAGCCAATGACAAGGTTGACAGCTGCCACCCGGAATGCCTGACTGAGCTTACACTTTAACCTCTCCACTGCATGTGGCTCCTTCCCTGAAAATGGTATTTCGGGCAGGGGTCTGGTTTTCCTTTTACCCACCCTATTTTTATGCCTTCGTAATTCCATTGCTTTCAGGGAGCAACTGGGCACATCTAAACTTGCACATTTACTGCACAGTAACCAAAATCACTGCACAGTATGGGTGCCTGTCTACATGTGCATGCCCGTAATGCTCAGTAAATATGGTGACTTTCATGTAAATTTGATATCTGCATCATGCAAGTATCAAATTTATGTCCAATTAGTTATTGTGCAATAACGCATATGTAGATGCCATACTGCACAGTAACTCTGTGTGTGTGGGCTGCCAAGTCAGTCCACACACAGCATTAATGTGCTTTATTGCCTACACATGTAGACGCTGGCCTATTCCCACTTACTGCACAGTAATGTCCTGTGCAGTAAATTTAAGTCAGCAGAAATGCACATGTAGACAATGCCCACTGTTATTCTTGATTTACAGCAGGGACAGGTGAGAGGAAATTAGGCCCAATAGTTCACTTGAGGATGGACATGAGCTTGCTTTTCACAGTTCTTCTTGCAAGGACAGATAATGGACATAAATGGAATGCATATTCCTGTACAGACATGTGGCACATGCTTCAGAATCTACAGAGCTTAAGGAGGTTCCAGTGGGAGAATTCTTATACAGATTTCCCTCATTTTATGCTGTACACGTGTTCCTGGAAAATGGTGCATAACTTAAATTTGCATAAAAGGAATCCACTATACAATGTAACAAATAGGGATACAATCTAAGACCTTGACTGTACTGACCCCCCACCATCATAGCAGCACTCTACCACCTCCAAAGAGCAGGGCTGGGGGGCAGGGTGAGGCCAGCAATGCTGGCCTTGCTCCCTGCTCTGTCCTCTCCGTCCCCACCATCATGGTGGTGCTCTGCACTCTGGTTGTTTCACTAACCAATCAGAGTGCTCCAAGACCATTACAGACAGACAGACAGACATTTTACCACCAGAAATGCTCACTTTTACAAGAAGGAGGTATTTTACCACCTGATATGTGTAAAGAAATGAGGGAAAACTCTCCTGAGTTTTCAACAGGAGAAGAGAGTCACCAGTCCAGCTGGACACAACACCAACAGAAACCTGGCAGCTGCGGCAATTTGCCAGGAGCTGTTTATTCAAGTTTGGCCCTGCCTGTGGTAGTGCAGGTATTTCTGGCTCTCTGGGAGATGAACGCTGGACACAAGCAGAGAGCCAGGAGCATCAGGACACTGGGGAAGAGGCTTCAGACCCTGGGACGCCTGTGGAGATAAGCCTTAAGAGCCTGGAGGGGCTCTACTAGTTCAATCACCACCAAAAAGGCTGCAGGAGCAGGGACAGGCAACACTGGCTGGGAGATGCACTGAGGGAAGACACTGTCAGAAGCACTGGTGCCATCTTAACCAGCTTTCGGTTTATGGTTACTTTTGTTTTTACTTTTTTTTCCTTCTCTGTGCTTTCATGTTCAGCCTGGATAGCAGGGCTGTAGCCAGAGAGAAAGGGAAGGAAAGAAGACATTCCAACAGGGTGTACCAGGTTTAAGACTGGCCAGAATGGAGAAAGTGCAGTGGGTGGACAGGCTCGCCATGCCGGGAAAGTAGCAGGTGCCGCCCAAGCTTTGACTGTGGGACACTGAAGCGTCCAAGGCTGAACAACGCCCCAGCTGGGCTAAGCTGGGCTAAGAGGGACCAGGAAGGCCCACCTAGTTCTTTCTTTTCATTTTTTTTATTTTTCTTTCCTAGAGGCTGCACGCATGCCGCCGGTTGGTCACTTTAAGGACCCAATGACTTTGAGGTCCATGGACACACCCAGAGGCAACATTAGCTCTAGGGGTCATAACTTACCTGAAGTTCTCTTCAACATTTGAGTTGTTCTTCTTCCATTCTCTGCTCATGGAGCTGTGACTGAGCCATAGAAGGACCAGCTCATTTGAGGCAGCGAGAAGCTAGACTTGGCATAATATTGAGCTAATTATGTATAAGTGACAAATACAGAAACAGCAAGAACAATGTATCTGCCAATGTCTCTGTGTAAACTCGATGTACAATCTTCCATTCAGATGTGACTGTATAGCTTATATAAATAGTGGATTGACAATTTCATGGCTTTCCTTCCTATTAACTTTTCTGTATACCTGTAATAAACTGCACTTTGGAATTAATAAGCAGCAGTTACAGGTATATTCTAATCTATATTTTATACCTTCATTCTTATTTTTTTGTTTCTTAAATAGATTTTAGTTGTAATATATTGTAGGGAATATAAGAAACCCTGCTGTATGTTTAGTATCTTATAACTTCTGCTGTAGTACTTTAACATTCAAATGCACATAAAGGAAATCTTTGAAATAGCCATAGTAAGAACCATTTGGAGAATTGTGCTTTAATACTGTGTGATAATGTTCTCTCCATTTGATTGTGTTTGGCCTGAGAGCTTTGAATAGCTGGTGTAGGAATTGTTCTATTGCTTTAAGATACTATTGCAGTAATAGAGTATTCACTCTATAAGGCTCAGCACTATTTGGAAAAAAAGGAAGAAATTCAGGGGGCAGAGAGACTATTTCATGGAGTCTGTAACTGTGCAAACCATTCTTGCATGTGCCTTTAAAAGTCTGTTGATTAAGCATTTTAAAGGTGTTTTCTACTTGACAGTCTTGAAGATCAGAAAATTGTAGAATCAAAGGACTGGAAGGGACTTGTACGATCATCAAGTCTGGTCCCCTGTGGTGGGCAGGAGGTTATTGGGCTCAAACAAGCTCAACAAGGTGCTTGTCCAGCCTCCTTTTGAACACCTCCAAGGATGGCAACTGCATCACCTCTGCTGGGAGTGTGTTCCAGAATCTAGTTACCTTTACAGAAAATAAGGTTTTCCTTATGTCCAACCTACATTTTTCCTCAATTAGCTTGTGCCTATTGGTCGTCATCCTCCCAAGGGGTGCTTTTCTGAAGAGTTGCTCCCCTAGATCTTGGCGTTCATCCCTGACATACTTGTAGGTGGCTATCAAATCACCTCTCAGTCTTCTCTTACTCAGGTTTCTGTTATTTAGACTGAACAGGCCCAGTTCCTGGAGTCTCTCCTCATAGGGCCTATCCTCCAGGTCCCTAATCATATGGGTGGCCCTTTTCTATACCTTTTCAAGCTTATCCACATCCTTCCTGAAGTGCAGTGCCCAGAACTGGACACAGTGCTCCCCAACGTCGAATAGAGAGGGAGGAACACCTCTCTGTATCTATTTGCAACACATTGGCTGATGCACACCAGAGCTCTATTTGCCCTGCTGGTGACTTCATCACAATGTTGGCTCAAATTCATCTTCTGATCAATTTGTCACCCCCAGGTCCCTTTCAGATGCAGTGCCAACCAGTGGACCACCACCCATTGTAAAGATATGGTGAAAGTTCTTCCTACCCAAATGAAGGACCTGGCATTTGTCCCTATTGAATCACATCTGATTGCGTTCAGCCCATAGGACCAGTCTGTCAAGGTCATCCTGGATCCTTACCCTATCCTCTGATGTACCCACATTTCTCCACAGCTTGGTGTCATCCGCAAACTTAATCACTGCACTTTCTACCCTCTCATCCAAGTCATTGATAAAGATGTTAAAGAGCATGGGCCCAAGCACTGATCTCTGGGGGACACCACTGGAGATGGCCCTCCAGGATGAGGCCATTCCATCAATTACAACTTTATGGGATCAGCCTCTGAGCCACTTGCCAACCCACCTCACTGTAGACTGGTCTAGGCCAATACTCTCCATTTTAACTGAGAGAATCTCATGGGAAACGAAATCAAAGGCCTTGCTGAAGTCTAGGTAAATTATGTCAACCTCATGTCCCTTGTCCAGCTGGTTAGTTACCTGGTCATAACACCAGGTTTGTCAGGTATGACCGACCCTTGAGAAAGCCTCGCTAGCTACTTAATACCCCACCAGTTACAAGCTTGTGATTGATGTCCTCCTTGACAATTTTTTCAAAGATTTTTCCCAGGACTGAAGTCAGTTTCATTTCAGAGCTCGAAACAGCAACATTGAAACAAAACAAAACAAAAGCCTTTGAAGTATCTTTGAAACAAAACAAGGACACTCAAAACATTTTGAAAGTTTCAAGCTGGGCTTACTTGGCTTCAGCGCCGGTCCCAGACAGCAGCAGCAACCACCTGTCATCTGGTGCAGATCCGGGGGCCATGCCCCCCGGGAGGAGTCTAGCAGAGCCCGCTGCCCTCCTGGGGGTGCAGGTGGGCCCTGAACCTGCCTGCCAGATCACAGGAGGTTGGTTCTGTTGCCTGGGGCCAGCTGCAGCACCAATCTTCCCAGCGCTGGGTGTGGGCCACACTCAGCACTGGTGCCAGGTGGCAGCAACAGCCTCCTGTCATCCAGCAGGCAGATTAGGAGCCTGCACCCCTGGGAGGAGTCCAGCACAGCCCTGCAGCCCTCCCAGGGGTGGAGGTTCCTGGATCTGCTTGCCAGATGACAGGAGGCTGCCGCTGCCGGCAAGTGACAAGAGTTTTGCTTGTCAACACTGAGGAGCAGTTTCCCAGAAACCTCTACACCTATCTCCTTGAAGCTCGATAGGGTTCATGCCCTCAGAAAGGGCTACCATCTTTACAAGTTTCATCCAAATCAGGCAAGGAATGACAAAGTTATAGGCAGTTTTGTGCTTCCCCATTATAACCTATGGGCAAAACAGTGAAACAGTTTCAATGAAACGAAATGGAACAGTGCTTTCCAAATGAAACAAAACTCGAAACGAAACACCATTCCATTGAAATGTCAAAATGGAAGTCAAAGCGGAACGGTGCTGTTTCGCACAGCCCTAGAAGTCAAACTGACCGGTCTATAGTTTACAGGGTCATCCCTCTTCCCTTTCTTAAAGATTGGCACCATGTTAGCCCTCTTCTAAACATTTGGGACCACTCCTGAGTTCCACAGCTCTTTGAACAGCTTTGCCAGAAGCCCTGCTATGAGCTCAGCCAGTTCTTTCAGGACTTTTGAATGCAGGTCGTCTGGCCCAGAAGACTTGAAAGCGTCCAAATGTTCTAAGAGTACCCTCAACTATTAGGGACTGATTTCATCTGGACTATTGTCTTCCCCATATTCCCTGGGCCTCTGGACAGGTGAACACTACAGCTCCCATCTACTTTCAGGGATACCAATGTGAAGTAAGTATTTAGGAGCTCTGCCTTTTCACGGGGATCAACTTTGGGCTGCCCCTCCATATTCAGTAGGGGTCCCACAGTGGAGCTTGATTTTTTCTTGCTCCCTATGTACCTATAGAAGGACTTTTTGTTGTCCTTTAGGTTGGTTGCCAGCTTGATCTCCATGCCTGCCTTGGCTTTCCATATCTCATACCTGCAGACCCTGGCCATATGACTGTACGTCTCTCTGGTTGCTGAACCATTTTTCCATTGATTACATGCTTCCTTTTTCTTTTTCTTTTCAATCCATGTACTGCATATGCATTCAATATTTCAGTTTTCAGTGTTCATAATTTGTCCGTCAGAGAGGTCAAAGAACACAAGTGTCATTTAGGTTTCTACACACCCCAGTCAGAAGTTCACTAGCAAAGCTACTTCAGAATGATCAGAAAACAAATAGCACTTAAAACATTAACAGCTAAAACAAATGTATTTAAAAGCCTGCTAACATTGATGGGAGAAAAAGCACCTTATGCTTCTCTAACATCTCTCCTAACTATGCAGTTGGTCTAATAAAAGATGTCACCAAGAAAATTCTTGCCTCTTGTATATTTTCTGGACCATCTCAGTTATAACAGCACAGCAACCCTACTGCTAACAAACCAGCATTTTAAAAAGCTTTTCAGTTTGAGTGTGTTTTGAGGCAGAAACATTTTATTTTCACTTGATAATTTTTAAAGGGTTTTAAGTGGCTAAAACTAGGGAGCTTTGGAAGTTTAAACTGGCAGTGGTAATGTATTTCTGTGGTGCTGCAGCACACTGGGAGAATGAATAAACTGAACTGGTGCTGTCTAGGAGAACGTAAGAAACCGAACTGGTGAGAAGCATCCTTGTCATTGTAACACAGAAGTATGGATTGGGAATGGGAACCAGTGCCACTGTGGATAAACAATGCAAGAACAATGGTATTTAAAAGTCACAAAAACACAACCCACAGTGCTCAAGAACTGATACACCAAGGAGGAGCACAATGACAGAGTTTTGTACAGTCCAGAGGCATATTAATGAGCTGAGTGTTGCTTGTAAGGGCTTCTGCAGTGTAAGCGTGTGTCTAACTGTCTATTAGTGGATGATAGGTACAGTGGGAGAGTGCTGAACTGAATGCAGACAGGCAAGAGAAGATCTAACACTACAGCAGCCAGATGTAGACACTCCATCTCTTTCCACATCTCCCTTTTTATATTTACTTTCGCCCTCTTGTCCATTAGTGGTATCATGCAGGAAGTGGATATGTTAATTGCTGAGTACAGTGATAGGTACAAGGATCTGTAAACCCACTTTTATAGTTGACATTAGGGTGACAGAGACATTTCCAGAAATCATTTCCATAGTTTGATGAATAAGTAGGTCTGAAATGCAACATGTTAAAAACTACGTAATCTTAGGTCACAGTAATCCAGCTGCTCTGGAAAACAATTGGGCCATTAGTGTGAATAAGCATTGATAAAACTACTTCTTCCTAATTAAAAGATTGCTGTCTGGATCAAAGGGTTTAAATACTCATGAGGCCAAAACTCTAATTTGCTTTTTGAGTAATGAAAACTGGCCTGGACCTTTCCATATTGCTGGATCCCAGAAGCCGAGCACAGATTTAGGATAGTTCTAATCACATTTCAGCAGTTTGTGAAAAAATGTGCAGTTAGGGATAATAACCCATCACTTAGTGTTTACTGCTCATCCAGAGTGCCCCCCCCACCGCCTGCCTTCAGTAACTCCCTACTACCTCCCTTTCCCTAAGCAGATTTGTAGCTCTGATGTCCACAGTTCATTCTAAGACGCACACTAGTGTAGAGAATAAGGCTCACTAAAGAAGTACATACCAGCCATGGATTTGCAGGTATATTCCCGAGTTTTCTTGAGCATCCTGTCTCTTAGGGAAGGTTTACTTCATTCCAATCCATTTGTACTGTTGCACAGAGAGGCAGGTCCGCATGGCTTTTGGGCCTGTGTCATTGCACACCTCGACTAGGGCAAGGTGGTGCTTCTTACTCTGCCTGTTAGAAGGCAGGATATTCTCCCCTGCTGTGCAATCCCCTTACAGTCTGAGTGTCACTCCCTCCTTCCTTTTGGGATCCAGCCAAGAGAGCATTAGAAGCCCATCTTACAAGCCATTCAGCACCAAGTTCTGGCTCACGAGGCAAAAGCACGCATGCACAAACATGTATGCAAATTGCTCATTCACCTAGCGTTACACAGGTAATATCTTATTGGAACTGACATACAGCTACTCAGCGTTACTGAGATAATACCTCAATTGGAAGTGACATGTGTGCATACTCTCCAGTGTTACGCAGGGGAGATGTCAGAGGCTGATGGATTTAGATTTAAGATTCCTTCCTTGTCTTCTTCCAAACAGGTGGGGAAATGCCTAACTTTTAGGGAGATGTTAGCTCTAACTCTGAACCCTGACTTCATTTTCAATAAAAGTAGCTGTTATCTTTTTCTCTGGTCTCTGTTAGGTGGAGTTTGGACCCATGCTAGAAGGCATTGTAGAATATGGTTTGTATCTACAAACAAATAACTCGCCATGTGTGTAACCATCATATGCTAACCCTGCCTGGAACTTAGACTGTAATACAGCTGTGGCACGTCTGATGTATTCCACCTTCATGCGTACACGCTACACCACTCTCCCTTTTCCTTACTTTACATTTGTCCCTCCCCACTTGTCCATTAACTTTAAGGCTCAAATATTTTGAAAGGGAGGCTAACTTATATTTGTCCGTCTCTGCTAGGGTTGCCAACATTTCAATCTATTCCAGGAGGTTTCCAGAATGGCAACGTGCCCGTGACACACAATACGAATGTGCCTGCATACTTGAATACATCAGTTATGGATTACGGTGCGTAGACTTCACATCAGGAAGGCAAATGCACATGACTCTTATATTTAGAAAACCCACTGGACTACTGTATAAACCCGATGCAACATTTAACATTTATTTTAATGAATGCCCTATCACTTATCTCCCAGGTGACTCTCAGCAGTCTCCTGGAGATTTATATCTAATTCCAGGAGACTCCAGGGCAATCCTGGAGGGTTGGCAACTCTAGTCACCACCACCCTTCATTTAAGATATTATAGCAAGCTGTTATGCTCCTCTAATACAACAGGTTGTTAAAACAACAGGCACATGGCACCATTCAAAGTAAAGGCACATGGAAGGCCACTCAGAGGGTGGAGGGACTGTGCTATTGTTTTAGTAGAGATGTGGGGAGGAAGAGCAGTAAGAAACAAAACCAATACCAAAAAGCAGAACAGCAAAGGACATACTCTGAATAAGCACTTGGAATGAGGCCCACAGAGAAGCTCTGGGAGCTTCTTGGCCAAGTGCTGTCTGTGCAGGAGAATCTGACAAGCTGCTGTTCTTGCTGTTTGATTCTTGCTGTGTTCAACAAAACAAGACTAGGTACGCTCCTGGTAAATAAATAGAATTATATCCAAGAAATGCCTGATTCTATTGCTAATATAGCCCCCTAATGTGAAAAACTCATAAAATACAAAATTTTGAGGCATTACTCGGGTCAAAATGGTCTCTGGAGTGCCTAGCACAATGGAGCCTATTGCCACTAGTGCAATAAAAGTGATTAATAATAATTCAATTTATTCTTTCTTCTCTGTCATAAATTCTAAAATGCCTCCAGCAGCCGAGAAAAGTATTTTAGTACTGCTACCCCTATGACCCTATAAAATAGTGCTGTCCTGGGATCACAAGGTAGCAGAGGAGAAATAAAAATGCCTGACATGTGGTGCACATATTCCAGCTGAAAATACCGCAACAACTGTTGGTTTGGGGGGTTTTTTTGAGTGATCACAGATTAATTTGTTTTTGTACTACGGAAGAAAATTAAGATGTCTTATTTTACATGTAAGCATGGAGGCTACTATTCATAATTTTCAGGACAACCATATACAATACCTGTATTCATCAGCCTCTCAGTTTTAGAATTACCCATCAAGATAGGCAATCATTAATCATCCCTAAAGCTGTAATGTATGACACCAATGAGCAGCATAATTGTATTTGGAGTATACAGATACTAAAGTGTCTTATAACCCCTGAAAAAGAAACAGATCTCTCTGTCCTTGTTGTTTCTTCCAGGCAAGGTTGTCCAGGCTGATTTTCAGTTCATTTTGCAGCTTACATCTGGAAAAGCAGTCCTATGCGTGAACTAATTTGAACTGGAACAGCAGGTAGGACAAATCAGTCCTTTTACTCACTAAACCAAGGGTGTCAAACACAACCAGCCCCACAGGCCTGATGAGGGGTGCCTGGTCAGTCTGTGGGCTGGATTGGGTCCACAAACTGGCCTCGTGCCAGCTGCAGCCTACAGGGACACCCTGTGCAGGCACTTTGGACTAGCCCATGTACTGCATGCAGCATGTGGGGCTTGTTTGGGGGTGCATTACACATGGCATGTGGGTGCATGCTGCATACAGTGCCTGCACCAGCCTGGCCCAAAATGTTGGATCTGGCATGCATGGCTGGTCTGTGGGAGTGATCTGGCCTGGCTCTTGATCTATAAAGCAAGGCTACTCTGGCACGGGTGCTGCATGCAGCTGAAGCCCCAGACTGGTCTCAGGAGCTGTGCAGCATATGTCAGCTCCAGCCCCCACTTCATGTGCAACCCACACCAAATAGGCTTTGTATATGCCATGTACCGTGAGGGGCTGGGGTCATTATCCATGCTGCATGTGAGTCAGAAGCCTGTGGGTAGCACTGCAGGCTGGATGATAGGGCTCTGTGGGCTAGATCTTGCTGAGTAACTGTGAGGAGCCTGATGTGGATGAAGGACTAGCCAGCAAGCATAGATGAAATGTGTTAATAACCTATGGTTATTATTTGGGTTGTGAGTTTATGCTGGTGCCCTGTGTTCATTACCAAGCAGCTCGCGCAGGCATGTAGGGCAGAAGACAGAGCTCCTGACAGCTGGTGCAAGGCAGTGAACCACCCGGCTGCAGATTAATTGCCTCTTAGCTTATTTCTTGACCAATGCTAGCGGGCGTCTGACCTGGGAGTTGCTGGGGGCGTCATGCCCCTGACACACATTCAGGGTTAGGCAAGTGCTTGCACAGGCATAGGGTTACCATTTTCCAGGATCAAAAAAGAGGACCTGGGGGAAGGGGAGCCAGTGGGAGGCAGGGAGAGGGAGGGGCATATGATTGTTGCGGGGGATATGCCTGTGTCTTGCCTTGGCTCCTCACTCCTAAGCCCCTGCCCCACCCCAGCCCTGCTGGTGCCCCTCACTCCCGACCTACAGCCCTGTCCCCCCTAGCGCTGCCGGGGCCCCTCACTCCCGACCCACACCCCCGTTCCCCCCGCCCAGCTGCTCAAGCAGGTACAGCCGGAGCACGTGCATACACGCGTGCGCGGCTCCCCCCCGGCCGGGCTCGCGCGCAGAGCACGTGACTCCTTACACCCAATCACCTTGCCCGCTACTCGCAGCTCCACGCATCCAAGCTGCTTGTGCCTGGGAGAAGCGGAGGCAAAGGGAAAGCTGGGACGCTTGCTCACATTTTACAAAGCCCCCGGACATGAGGGCAGGGGGCCAAAAAAGGGAACATGTTCAGGAAAATCTGAACATATGGTAACCCTAGCATAGGGTGGGGAGGGGCAGGAAAGCAAGAATTGCAATACCAGCAGTGATGGGTACTGAGCAGCCCATTCATGGCCACCTCAACAGTCGGTGGGCGCTCCCTGCCTCCTGGGGGCCACGTGTGGGAGGGAGGAGTGGATACATAACCAGGGATCCTGGTTTTCTCTGATAAAATCCCAATTTTCGGATTAAAAAAAGTAACTCAAAATCCACATTTTTCCATAATTAAAATGAAACACCACTATCTATCTATATATTTATATATTAATGGCCTCATTTTGGTTACAGAAAAATGTGGATTTTGGGTTACTTTTTTAAATCCGAAAATTAGGGATTTATTTATTTTCTAATCAGAGGAAAGCAAGATCCTGTTCATAACCCTGCTGGGAGCAAGACAGGCCCCTCCAGGCCCCTGCGCATGCTCCGTCCTGCTGCACTGCGGGCAGGGCCCGTGCGACGCCCCCTACCGCTAGCATGGAGCGCAGGCCGAACAACAGGGCGACGTCACTGCTTCGAGGCCTCGCGAAATCTCGGTGGGCCGCGAGAAGAGCGTTCAGCCGTTGCTCCTTGACCCGCTGCGTGTGTGGCGCATGCGCAGGGGCTGCCTCCGAGGGGTCGCGGGAGGCGCCATTTTGGGCCTGGCCAAGCCGGGAGGAGGGAGCGCCGGGCGCTCGGGGTGTCCGCGTGGGGCCGGAACCGGCGT
This sequence comes from Crocodylus porosus, assembly GCF_001723895.1. Lineage (NCBI taxonomy): Eukaryota > Metazoa > Chordata > Crocodylia > Crocodylidae > Crocodylus > Crocodylus porosus. The sequence goes on along the minus strand of NW_017728929.1, from coordinate 1,335,055 downwards.
CTAAGGCACCGGCCCGCGGAGTCGGGGCCCCGCCCCTCCGCCCGCAGCGCCGAGTCCCGAGGGGGAGGCGGGGCCCGGAGGCCAGCGATGGAGAGCGACTACTACAGCGGGGACCAGTCAGGTAGCGGGGGCGGGGAGTGGCCCGGGTCTTGACAGGCGCTGCCCTGTCCGCGGCAGCAGCGCGGAGGGTCCCTGGCCCCGCGCGCGACCTGCCTTCCACCCGCCCCAGCCGGGGAAGGACATGCTGCTCCCCGAGCCCGTTACTGGCCAATCAAACAGCCGCTTCCTGCGCGGCGGCCGGCGGGGGGTAATACGTGCGGGCCGCCGGTTTGCGCGGCGAAGGGTTGTGCTGGGGCCGCGGGAAGGGCCTGGGCCCCGGAGCACACACGGCCGCGGTGTGGCCGCCTGCCGGGAGCGGGTCCCGCCGCTCCAGGTTGTGGAGAACGATGTGGATGATACCTCGACTGACAGTAGGGATGTTTCCTACAGTGTGAGCGCAAGGGCTGGTTGAAGCAAACTAGTCTGTGTGGCCCAGTTGGTGCTGCTAGAGGCAGCGTGTTGTGTCTTTGCCAGGCTCCTGATGCATGTTACCCAACACTGGCAGGGTGTTTTCTGAACTAACCTAATACCTCAAGTTCTTGGCTAGGCAAGGCCACACAAGACACAAAAATTTTCTTGAGTCTCTCTGAAGGCATATCTGTGCTAGGGGGAGAAAGGAGTGCTTCTGCAGCCTGACTGTTCATGTGCTTAAAAACCCAAGTGCAGCTAAGGCACAATAAAACTGCAGCTTATATTGATTTCAGCCAGGCCTTTTCAAATGCACTGCCATGTGTTAATGCACCTCTTTCCCAGCATAGTTGGAACCCAACTTGTAGGCTGATGCCTCTGTAGGCTTGTTAGTTAACCATGTTATTGCTTTGGTTACTATCTGATGCTTTAATACAGTGATTCTTAACCAGGGAGCTGCAGAGGTGGAGTCTGCGGGATGAGGAGGTTGTCAGTTGGCCCCAAGCTGTATTTTATGCACTAGTCCTGGCATGGGAAGCAGCAGAGCCGTCTTTGGATGGTGTCGGGCAGCCTAATTAGCCCTGCCAAGATTCATCCAGGTGGCTGTGGCTATATTACTTCAGTTTTGGAGCTTACGTGTGCACAGCTAGCTCAGGTGTCTGCACCATGCTTGTCAAGTGGACCAGGAGGAGGTAGGCTCTGTGACTTTGCATGGCACTGGTAGGTTGTAGGATGTTGGGTTGGGATGGATAAGATGGGGAGAATACGGGCTGTGGATGTGAGAGGCTGGGAATCACTTTTCTGACACTTTCATCGGCATTAGTTTGTGTCTTAAGGACAGCAGTTTTATAATAATTTATTAATCAAATGTGTTAATATTATCATATTAATCAAATGGTCACAGTATTTGTTTGTAAGCAGTTCTGTGAGCTGTCTTTTAAGAGTAATGGGCACATCTGTGGTCTTCTAACTTCTATGACTGTTGTCAGAAGTAGACCAAAGAGATTTATCCAAAATGACTAATTTCTAAGAATATAGAAAATGAGATTAAAATCCTTCTCTTGCTCTCAACTATGCATTCTAACATCTTAATTTTAGTACCGTTCATGAGTCGTGCTTATAGACTTCCTGGTCCTTGTAACTGTCAAATTATTTTAAATAAAGAAAATGATGTTGAGCCTTACTGGTTTTTTTTTTTGCTTTAATTTGGAACAGATGATGGTGGAGCTACCCCAGTTCAGGATGAACGGGATTCAGGGTCTGAGGCTGAAGATGATGTAAATGAACAGCATTCTGGATCAGACAATGGAAGCGTAGAGCATCATTCAGAGGTATCACAGAAATATTTAGTTTGATCAAATGAAACATATCTTTGTAGTTTGGCTTTGAGTGATAGCAGGCTTTACTCTTTTAATGGAGATTGGCTTAATGTTGGGTTTAACTAGACTTTAAAACAGCCCTGCAAAACTTTGCTTGCATAGATGGTCAAAGCAAATACACTTTTTACAAGGTGCTTGTTTTTAGTGATTATCATAATCATGATTAAAGAATAGATTTCCATTTTTTTTTCTTTTGGCTTAGATTAGTAAAATTTTATGAGCTTTTTGTAATGATGTGCTGAATTATCTTTGAACTATCTTTGTGGATATCACTTTTTAGTGTGGCTGTAAATATTAGGGCTGTGTAAAGCTTCGGTAGCTGATTCAATTCGGAGGAGATTTTCCCCAATTCAGCAGCCAAATCTCTGAATCCGAATTGAATTGGCAGACCCATTAATCTCTCTGAATTGAATTGGAAGCCTCTGAATTGATTCAGAGATTTAGCCATAGACTACACAGGATGGCACTAGGCAGGAGCAGGTGGACAAGCCTGGCTGGAGCCGGCAGCCCCGGGAGAAGCTGCAGCTCGTCCTGCTGCTCCCCAGGCTGCCCCCGCACCCCACCCCGACCAGGGTGAGGCAGGCAGTGTTGGCAGCCCCAGGAGAAGCCGCAAGGGCTGGGGGGGATTGAACTGGGAACTGGGGGAACGAACAGGGGCTTTCCCCCAGCTCCCAGTTCGATTCTCCAGCTCCTGGCGTAGGTGATGCGTTGTGGGTGGGGACGTTCCCCTTCTGAGACTGGCTGACATCTGCAGGCAGTCGCAGCTCGCCACCCCCCTCGCCACCATGGTCACCTGGAGGTGGTCTCCACTCGCCATCGCCAACACTGTCACTGCCATCTGCAGGCGGTTGCTGTGTCCCTCCAGCCTTGGGAGGTATGAGTCATTCATGGATTCCTGTTCTATTTCCCCAGTTCCTGGTTGGATTCCCCAGCTCCTCGATAATTTCCCCCAGCCGCTGCAGCTTCCCCCAGAGCTGCCCCACCCTGTCAGGGCAAGGCAAGCAGTGCTGGCAGCTCTGGAAGAAGCTGTGGGGGCTGGAGGGAATGATTGGGAGCTGGGGGAATGATCAGGGCCTGGGGGGAACGAACAGGAACTTCCCCCCCAGTTTGATCCCCCAGCTCCCACAGCTTCTCCCATTGCCTGCCTTGCTCTGGTGGGGGAGCCAGCAGTCCTGGGAGAAGCCAACACAGGCTGGGGGGAAAGCCCCTGTTTGTTCCCCCAGTTTGATTCCCCAGCTCCCGGTTTGACTACCCCCATCTCCCAATCATTCACCCAGCCCCTGTGGCTTCTCCTGGGGCTGCCAGTACTACCTGCCTCACTCCAGTGGGGAAGCAGTCAGATGAGCCGCAGTTTCTCCCGGTGCTGCTGGCTTGGGCCAGGACTCTCCCAGCCGCTCCCACAAGCAGTGCCTGCCTGTATAGTGTATGGCCAAATAAGATTCAGCACTGAATATCCTCAGATTCAGCCAAATCGAATCACTGTTCCTCTGAATCTCACAGGCCTAGTAAATGTGCTTTTTATATTTTAAATGCTGGTTTTCAGTGCCATGAAGCTCTATGTGCTCATATTTAATTATACAAGGTAGAGGGTCAAAAAGGGTTTTTTTTGTTTTTTTTTGTTTTTTCGCTTTTTACAATAAATAACAAAAATCTCCTGATCTATTTTTAAGCCTCTGAATAGATACATTATACTGCACTGAAGGGAGTGGGGGAGAGAAGTGCATTTATTCTGTATCGACTGCTGCATGATAATAGTTTAATTTGTCTGTGCCTGTCCTATGGTATAGTTCTGTTTTATTCAGTTGTAAGTTGCCCTGTTTTAGCTCTCACTGTGTCTGTCAGTGCCTTTTTTTTAAAAATAAGCTGCATTGTATTACTTGAAACCCACTGAAGAATCTTTGCTTGTGAAACACAAGTCATCCATGTGAACATTTAGTAGAGGTGCCTCTGGGTCACCACTTCTCTCTCCTTTATTTTCTCCTTTGGAGGTCTTCCGTAAAGGGTGTTGAGGTGACTGGCTCACGTGTGGAAATGGGAGAGATCCATGCTACAACTGAAGCTATGTGTGTGGGAGGGAAACACTGTCAGGATCCAGAGCAGCTGCAGGAACAGAGCTTGCATGTAGATCCCCTACATTCCCATGCTTGTTTTCTATGGGCTCAGCACTATCCCTTTTCCCCATTCCTGATGGGACAGTGTGAGGGAATTCTGTGTTAAAGAACTGTCTAAATGATACGATGGCACTATAACAGACTGAAAGACTTCCTCAACTCTGGTGTGGAATTCAAATCTGGTCTGTTTCTGCAGTAAAACTTACTGTGTTTAATTTCTGCATATTATTCAAATCCACAGTGTACGAAAGAGAAAATGGAACAAACGCCTACTTTAATATTTGAAGCACAGATCTTTTTTAAGCTGAATTGAAATATAAAATAACTTTGGTATGCCTTGTTTGGGAGGGGGTGTGTTTGCTTACTGCAGAAGAAGCCAGTTCAGAAACTGATGCCTTCATCATTCTTATGGAAGAGTCTTTCTTTGACTCCAGAAGCAGGAATTACTTTGTACTCCTGCCAAAAACAAGCCCTAGTCAACCTTACTTTAAATAGGTATTTGTTCATTTGAGCTGGAGAGTCACAGGTAACCAGATGTAATAATGTTAGTGACATCACTTAGTTGTGTACCCTTGGCTACAGAAAGTTATCTGCTCTAACCCAGTGGGGTGCTTAGGACTAAGTAGATCTTCAACCTCTATAGAAGGGAAGAAGTTTGAGAGCTTGTGTAGGAGGAACACATAAATAAAAAGTACAAGTTTTCTGAGAGGGATGGCTCCTGTGAGTGCTGGATGAAGAGCAGATAATGTGTTATTGACTGACTAGTGTTTTTTTCCCCCACTTGTGTCATCATCTAAAAAAATTCCCATTGAGCAGGGAAGATAATACTGGAGCCATTAAGCTTTTAATCTGGTATATGAATATTGAATTAATCATTCCAGCTTCTGTATAATCTTGTGGGATGTTTGCATTTCAGATTACGTTAAGGTAGGCATGGGCAAAATGCGGCCCACGGGCTGGATGTGACCTGTTAGGCCATTCTGTCTGGCCCGCAGGATCCCTAAAAAGTTTAGAAAATGAATATTTATCTGCCCCAGCTGCCTGTCATGCGGCCCTCAATAACTTGCCAAAACTCAGTAAGCGGCCCTCCAACCAAAATAATTGCCTGCCCCTGCATTAAGGTAATTTGAGATCCAGTTTAAGTATGCAAACAGACTTTCTTGTTACTTTGATCATCAGTTTTTAAGCTACCCAGCATCACTAAATAACATTAAACATTGTAACATCAGGCAGCAGCATCTTTAAGTGATCTTGTTTATGTGCTGCAGCCTAAGAGTTAAGCACAATGTGGCTGTTTGTATATTCCTTTGTATTTTGAACACAGAAAAATACCTGTCATCTCATTTTGGACAAGACCTCCAGTGCTAGATTTTAAAGCTGAGGCTTTAATATTTGTGTAAAAAAATTAAAAATCACAAATGTATCTTAATATATTTTTACTGTAGTTTTAATTCTTTTTCCTGCAGTGTGGGATGTAGTTCAAATTGCTACATGCAGCACTCCTGAAAGGAGTGACTTTTGGTGATCTACCTCTTCTTATATCTTATTTTCTTTATCCTTAGGGAAGTGTGGGAAGCATGACATTCAAGGGTAATAAAACCTTTTGAGACAGCCTCATCAGATAAGTCTATTTAATTACTATTTCGTCTCTAAATTAGATTTTTTTTAAAAAAAATGAACAGACTGAGGTTTTTAAACTTTCAAACTTTTTTTTTCCCAGGTTCTTAACTTAAAGAAAAGGGGCATCCTGAGGATTTACTTATGTAGGTCTCAGGTATGTGGGTTTTTCTTTTCTACAATTCTTTTCTGGCTTTCCTTCCCCCAATCCCATTTTATCTATAAATATTTTCCATGATGTCCTTATCAGCTCTGATTTAGCCAAATAGAATTAGATAACATACAGTTTTAGTACAGTATTGCATATTAAATGACATTTACAGTGTTTGTACAATTTAGTGCCCAAACCTTATAGTGAGGCCTATATGGAATCTTAATGAAGTCACTGGGGCTTTGTGTGGTTATGAGGACCCATCCTCATGCATTGTTCCTAAGACCATTAATGAAACCACAACAATTCTTTTCATGTTTCCCTTAAATTAAAAACACAAACAAAATAATTTGCCTCATCAACATCTGATATGATTACGTACATTTTCATATAACCATCACAATTTGTGGGATCATGCTAGGTAGCAGACATTTTTCTTCTTGTCTTGGTCCATTATTGGAGGGGTGGGAAAAACATCTACCTTTAACCAGGGGCTGTGCATTGAGGCAGTAACTTCATTTATTACTGTTTCTACATACAGAGTTAACACTGTAAGTTTGCTTTTAAAATATTTTACATCCTACTGTACTAAATCTGTTATGGAATTCTGTTCAGCTAAAAGAAATAATTAAGGACATCTTAATTTAAAAAGTTTATAGATAAAGAGGAGGAAGAAAAGAGAGCAAAGGAATTAGAGAAAAAAGGGATGGAGGGCAGATACCTGAGATCTACCTGCCTTTGAGGATGCCTAAAAGCTTTTCTTTAAAATAAGCATTTGGAAAATAAAAAATAGAAAAAAATCTGCTGTTAAATACATAACTGTCACATAATTTACTTTAGAAAAATATTTAGAGACGAACTGGTAAAAACTGATTATCTTAAAGTCTAGCTCCCAAGTTTCTTGCTCCAAAAACCCATCCTACCCCATTGCTACATACTTGAAATATAATGCAACCTCTTAATAGAATACTTATAAATAAAGCCCTTTTTTTTTTTTTTTAAGCCCATATAATTACTTTGCTTTTCCTAGTGTTTTTACTCAGTAAGTCTTCAATAGGCATTGTATTAAAATAGGGTCCAGAGAACTTGGACAGGATTGAGATACTATGGGGCTATGCACTCTACAAACAAAATTAAAGATAGTTTTTCACCAAACATTGCACAGGCTAAACAGGGTGTATTCCTTCTTCATTGTTAAGAATGTCCTGGCTCTTGCTGTAGTAGTATTGTTGTAGCCAAAAATTCAAGAGGCACGGTATATTTAATTCTCTCTAACTGGACCAACTTAGTAGCAGTGGAAGATGTTTAACAAGCTGTTAGGCATGAAACACCATTTGTCAGGTCTTGGAAAGAAGCAGGTGCAGGCTAAGTTAAACAGTTTGGTACAAATGGTGATGCTTCTCCCCGTATTTAGCTTAGGCTGCATCTGCTTCTTTTGTGGACTGGAGGGAAGGGCATTTTGTGTCTGGAAGCTTGAATATCTCTTCCAACTATGATGTTCCAGTAAAAGATACCAAACAAATCCTACTTATGACTCTTACTGTCAGTCTGCTTTAACAATTCCTTGCAGACAGCGTTAGAATTTCTGGAGTCTACAATCTGCAATTGCATTTTTATCTATGGCATTCTATTAATATTGCCCTCCAGTGATTTTCTTTAATTTCTTTCTAGAGTGTTCTGCCTTCCAAATTATCAAGCTGTTTGTAGGAATTCTTGAAGACAAACTGTACCTAACAGCCAACACTACTGGTCTAACCAAAATGTAGTGTTCTTAATATGTATTCTGGGATAAAATTATTTTTCTTCCTGATTCCATGTTTGCCAAAGGGTTTCTAAAAGGGTCCTGGCAGGTTATATGGTAATAGAATTAATCCATTAATATTTCCACCTTTTCTGTGACTTTCCCCTCTCAGCATAGTCTCATGCTGATTCTATCATGAGTATTTCTAATTTTCATGATCAACAGGTCAGTGAAATATGTAGAGAACAATATTTAAGTTTAGGAAAAAGATACAGGGCTAGTCCATCAAAAGTTCTCTAATCCTCCTCGGCTATAAACCACACCATCCCAAGGTAGGCTTCCTCTCAGTAATTGCCATAACATTACCAAGCAAAGGTGGTTTTTACCTTCTTCTCTCCTAGAAGCAGCTTTCTTCCTGATCTTATCTTCCTCCTAAATACAGTGAGAAAACTCATCAAATGCAGCATTCAACTCTACAGATGTACATTTTCCCAGTATGTTGTGGGAGAAAAACCACAACGTGGAGGGGAATAGAGTTAATGTTATGATTAGCAAACACCAAACTTGCTGGAGATGTTGACAGGATGTTCTCAGGACTTCTGGTGGTTAGCTGCAGGAGGAACTTTTATTTTCATAATTTTGTTTCAGTTCTTACTACCAGTTTTCACTATCTGAGCTCCAGTAGCTGTCTACAGAACAGGAAAAATAAGGGTTACTTAAGGCGCGGATACTAAGATCATTGTGGATTTCAAATAGCCTTAAACCTTGCCGTGAGAGAGAACCACAGCTGGGGAGATTATTAGTTTTGCTTTATGGCACTAGTGAGATTCAGCAACATTAAAATAGTGAAGATACATTTGATAGCCATGCTTTAAAGTTGTGTAGCACTGAGTGCCATGTTGTTGCTTCATCCTGTTTGGAGCTGTTAGCAGGTTATAGGTTGCTATTTAGAGATTAAAGCATCACTGAAATCTGAGGTTTTAAGACCTTAAACATTCTTGTTTTTGTTAAGTCTTTTGATGATGGGAAAATCTGGTCTTAAAATCATGTTACACTTTTAAATTTACGAATATACAAGGGAATGGTAAATAAAACTAGGTATCAGAAGTGTTGTTCAGTGTGGTTCTGGTGTAAATGCACTTTGACCCTATGGACTAAGACTCAACAATTGATATTAAAACTGTCTATAGTTCTGAACTATGGGAACAAAAGAGGCATAGAAAGAATAGGAGGCTAGATAGGGAATGCCACCTCTGAAAGGAATTTAAATGTATAGCCAAGTGAAGACTCGGGATGCAAGAGAGATGATGCACACACACACTCTTTGAGGTGCCAAAGGAGAGGAGTCGCATTCTTTTGACTTTACTGTATGTTTTGGGAAGGGCTTGGGCCAGCAGTTTTAGACACTCTGAGTTGTTGAAATGGAAATTCTGGGAATGGAGGACTGAAAGGTCTAATTGTTTTTAGAGGAAAAACGTACTATTTACCTCTGCCAGGAAAGTGGATGCTTTCTCTAACAAGAATAAATTAAAACGTAAGGCATTCTTACCCACGTTCATATTTAAAAGTCATCTGAAAGACTTTTTCTAAAAACTTAGCTTTTTAAAAAAAATGAATTTTTAGACAGATCAGGTGCATATTTGCATTAGTTTATAAAAAGAGGATTGTGTTTCTCTTCTGAAGCATCAAGAATATCACCTTTGTTCTTCTCTAGTTTTGTTTGTGGACCTTCAGATGTCTAAGAATATGTATCAGTAACTCTCAACTTTAAGGACTGATGTATTGAATCTCTTTTATAAAAACAATGTCTTTATCCAAAATGCTGGTTACCCAGTGAACCAAAATGTGTTAGTAAAATAGTTTGACTAAGAATTGCTTTCTGTTTCAATTAGTGGGATTTCTTTCTTGACATGTCTTTCACAGAGAAACTAGATGCACAGTATGCAGGTTTAAAAAATAATTAAAAGAAAGGGCACAAGCCCCAATTTTTCCATACTTGATGTATTGTAATACAAAGAATACCAGTAACTAAATGCGAAACATATTTCATAGAAAAGTGACTATCTAAAACCAGACTTTTAAAAAATGATTTTTCGGAGCCCAGCTTAAAACACCATAAAACTGATTTCCCATCTCTTTCCCCACCCTGCCAGGAAGTGCTGAGCAATGACCTCAAAATAAGGTCCCATAAAGTAGTCTTAAATTTCATCTTTTTCTTTTTTTTTTTTTTTAAGTCCTGGCTGAAATCTGTGATGGAACAGCAAATCAAAGGTCTCACTGTTTTAGTATTCTAATGTTGTTTTACTCTTTTAATATTGAATTACTCTGAATCATCTGATAGCATGCTGTGGAAAGCTATACCTATAGAACAGATAGATAGTTTAATTCCTATTTCTGTTTAAGAAATGTTTTCAGATGGCAACACCTACAAATAAATTAAGGGAAAATGAATTGAAAACATAAGTCTCCCATTTAATGTATCTAACCTTTGCTTGGGATTTTCTGTTTTCCAGAATGAGCACAGTGATGGCGAAGATGATGGTCCAACTAGAGAACATCACATGACAGACTCTGAAAACGAAGATATCTCAAGGCAAAAAGACAGTGATTCAGAAAATGAGGAGCCCTCAAATCATAATGCCAGTGATTCTGAAAATGAAGGGACTCACGGGGGTAAAGATAGTGATTCTGATATTGAGGACCATCCAAATCAGCATGAAAGTGACTCTGAAAATGAGGATGCCATAAATCACCAAGCAAGTGACTCTGAAAATGAAGAACCTCAAAAAGATCACAGTAGTGATTTTGAAAATGAGGAACCCCAAAAGCAATTGGCCAGTGACTCTGAAAATGAGGAGCCCCCAAAGCAACTAGCCAGTGACTCTGAGAATGAGGAACCTCAAAAAGTTCATGCCAGCGACTCTGAGAATGAGGAGCCCCCAAAGCATCTAGCCAGCGACTCTGAGAATGAGGAGCCCTCAAAACATCTAGCTAGCGACTCTGAGAATGAGGAACCCTCAAAACATCTAGCTAGCGACTCTGAGAATGAGGAGCCCTCAAAACATCCAGCTAGCGACTCTGAGAATGAGGAGCCCTCAAAACATCTAGCCAGTGACTCTGAGAATGAGGAGCCCCCAAAGCATCTAGCCAGTGACTCTGAGAATGAGGAGCCCCCAAAGCATCTAGCCAGTGACTCTGAGAATGAGGAACCTCAGAAAGTTCATGCTAGCGACTCTGAGAATGAGGAGCCCCCAAAGCATCCAGCCAGCGACTCTGAGAATGAGGATGCTCCCAGACGCAAACAAAAAATAGAGTCTGACAGTGATGGAGAGACCAGAACAGAGGAAGCACAGAATGACTCTCATCATTCAGATAATGAGCAGGCAGGAGAAAGATTTCATGGTTCTGACAGTGAGGAGGAAGGTCCAAAGATACGGAAAATAGCAGACAGTGATGAAGAAGAGAAAGAGGAGGAGAAGTCAGTTAAGAGAAAAACAGCTATTCTTTCTGACAGTGAGGATGATGAGAAAACACGTAAGGCTATGTAAATAGTAAGGTTGACAGTGTAATGACCTTCCTACCTTTGGATGGGTCTCCCTGGAAACCTAGTTTTACCTGGGAATAGTAGCATCATCTTGCTAAATGCTTTGCTCTTTATATGTGTTTGTGGATGTATTTAATCACTCCTTAAACCAGGGTTATTTATAACTGTAGGAGAATGAGTTAGTCTAATATGGTTTATACTTCATTAAGAAAACTAAGTTTCCATTACAGGGATGTTTACTGTTGGTGATACATGAGCTAGAAAAAAAATCCAGCTTAAATTCCAGGTTCCAAACTAAGTATCTGAGACTGAGAATGGGAGTTAGAATAACATTTATTTCTTGTAAATTAAGCAGCTGAGACTATAAACATGACCTTCCACAAGGTTGCTCTGTGATCATATCTGCACTGAAAAGAGAAAAATTTCGTTTCTTTCTAAATTGTTAACATTTAGAAGGTAGCATTTAAGTTCAGTTGAACTCTAAAAGATCAGAAAAAGAAGTTTCTTTGCTATGTATTTGCTTGCTGTGTTTGACAGCATGTTGTTTTAAAGATGCGTTCATTTTGGTTCTCTGTAGTCTGTTATTTTGTGTAGTTTTTAATACAAATGGGAGAGAGACAATGTTGAAAATACAAAATTTGGCACTACGGGCTAGGAATAGTATTTGAGACAGTTGTAACTTACTCCTTCAGTTGATTAGATTTTACAATGACAACTTCCTTTTAGAAAAAATGTCTTACAGGATGCAGGAGGATTTAAAAGCACGGTGAATGTTACGTTTTTGCATTAGTGCTGATATAGTTAGGAATCAACACAAATCAACTCTAGAAACTTAATTTCAAGTAAGAGGTTGCTGTCAAGGACCTAATGAATTTCTACATCTTTTGTAGTGTGTTTTTTGTTTAATTTTGAATTTTGGGGCTTTTGGCTACAGATTAGCCATTGGAGTGGATGACCTGTGACCCTCAGTTATATTGGTCAGTAATAATTTGCTTTCTGCTGACAGCTGCAAAGAAAGTACGAATCCTCTCAGATGTGGAAGAATCTGATAGTGATGCATCAGAGAAATCTGGTAAAGCAAAGAAGAATGCTGTAGCATCAGATAGTGAAGATGAGGAGGAGGAGAGAAAGGATGGTGCTGGAAAGAAGAAAGAAGAGAAAGATCTATTTGGGAGTGACAGTGAATCGGGGAATGAGCAAGAGTAAGTGCTCCTAAATATGAATTCCTATGGGGCTATAAATAGTGAGACTTTTTTTCTTGAATGAAAATGGATGAGCTTCAGTTACCTTACGAATGTCCACAATGGCCTGAAGAGTAGAATCGTAGGAAGTCCTGTAAGGTGGAGGATGAAGAATGAATGGACTATAAGGCAGATAGAAAACTAGCTGGAGCATCGGGCTCAGAGAGTAGTAATTAATGTCTGGATGGCTAGTTGGCAGCTGGTATCTCATGGAGTGCCTCCAGTATCCTTATACACAGCATATTCACCAATGGGCCACAAAAAGTAAAGAAAAACTGAACAGATGTCAATTTCACTCAACCTTTGATGGGAATTACTGTGCAGCATAGGTGGTTTGGAAGTGAAGCAACTAATGGCCTAAAGAATAGAGTCATAGGAAGGATGGATGAATGGCCTATAAGGTAGATGGAAACCAGTTTGGAGCATCGGGCTCAGAGAGTAGTAATCAATGGCTCGATGTCTAGTTGACAGCTGGTATCAAGTGGAGTGCTGCAGGGGGTGGTCCTGGGGCTGGATTTATTCAGTGTCTTCATCAGGAACCTGGAAAATAGCATAGAGTGCACCCTCAGCAGCTCTGCAGATGACACCAAGGTATGGGGTGTAGTGGATATGCTGGAGGATAGGGCTAGGCTTCAGAGAGACCTAGACAAGCTGGAGGATTGGGCCAAAAGGAATCTCATGAGGTTCAACAAGGACAAGTGCAAAGTCCTGCACTTAGGACAGAACAGTCCCGTGCACCAGGGCAGGCTGGGGGCTGAATGTCTGGGTAGCAGCTCTGCAGAAAAGAACCTGAGTATTACAGTGGACAGTAAGCTGAATATGAGCCAGCAGTGTGCCCTTGTGGCCAAGAAGGCTAATGGCATACTGGGCTGCATTAGTAGGTGTA